>NC_048565.1:85060437-85397937 GCF_013265735.2 Oncorhynchus mykiss
AGCATCATTTCTGTTTATCAATCTTTCTCCCAATCTGTTTCTGCCCTGCAACATCCAGCACCAGAGCAGGTGTTCCAGTCAGGACCAGTCAGTAGGTGTTTCAGAGCAGGTGTTCCAGTCAGGACCAGTCAGTATGTGTTTCAGAGCAGATGTTCCAGTCAGGACCAGTCATCAGTAGGTGTTCCAGTCAGGACCAGTCAGTATGTGTTTCAGAGCAGATGTTCCAGTCAGGACCAGTCATCAGTAGGTGTTCCAGTCAGGATCAGTCAGTATGTGTTTCAGAGCAGGTGTTCCAGTCAGTATGTGTTTCAGAGCAGGTGTTCCAGTCAGGACCAGCCATCAGTAGGTGTTCCAGTCAGGATCAGTCAGTATGTGTTTCAGAGCAGGTGTTCCAGTCAGTATGTGTTTCAGAGAAGGTGTTCCAGTCAGGACCAGTCAGTAGGTGTTTCAGAGCAGGTGTTCCAGTCAGGACCAGTCATCAGTAGGTGTTCCAGTCAGGACCAGTCAGGACCAGTCAGTATGTGTTTCAGTGCAGGTGTTCCAGTCAGGACCAGTCAGTAGGTGTTTCAGAGCAGGTGTTCCAGTCAGGACCAGTCAGTAGGTGTTTCAGAGCAGATGTTCCAGTCAGGACCAGTCAGTATGTGTTTCAGAGCAGGTGTTCCAGTCAGGACCAGTCAGTAGGTGTTTCAGAGCAGGTGTTCCAGTCAGGACCAGTCAGTAGGTGTTTCAGAGCAGGTGTTCCAGTCAGGACCAGTCAGTAGGTGTTTCAGAGCAGGTGTTCCAGTCAGGACCAGTCAGTAGGTGTTTCAGAGCAGATGTTCCAGTCAGGACCAGTCATCAGTAGGTGTTCCAGTCAGGACCAGTCAGTATGTGTTTCAGAGCAGGTGTCAGCAACACCAGATGGGGCCAGAGTGACCCCTGCAGGTAGAGCTGTGTCACTGCAGCTACCAGCATGCTGAGGAATTTCTGTTTCCCCTGAAAACGCTTTACCATGACAATTATTTCATCACATTTTTGAATGGCGGCAGAAATTTAGCAGTGTTTCAAATGAATATAGGGGAAACTCCCTCTCTCCCCCACTGACTGTCTCCCTCTCTCCCCCACTGACTGTCTCCCTCTCTCCCTCACTGACTGTCTCCCTCTCTCCCCCACTGACTGTCTCCCTCTCTCCCCCACTGACTGTCTCCCTCACTGACTGTCTCCCACTCTCCCCCACTGACTGTCTCCCTCTCTCCCCCACTGACTGTCTCCCTCTCTCCCTCACTGACTGTCTCCCTCTCTCCCCCACTGACTGTCTCCCACTCTCCCTCACTGACTGTCTCCCTCTCTCCCCCACTGACTAGCTCCCTCTCTCCCCCACTGACTGTCTCCCTCTCTCCCCCACTGACTGTCTCCCTCTCTCCCTCACTGACTGTCTCCCTCTCTCCCCCACTGACTGTCTCCCTCTCTCCCTCACTGACTGTCTCCCACTCTCCCCCACTGACTGTCTCCCTCTCTCCCCCACTGACTGTCTCCCTCTCTCCCCCACTGACTGTCTCCCTCTCTCCCCCACTGACTGTCTCCCTCTCTCCCCCACTGACTGTCTCCCTCTCTCCCCCACTGACTAGCTCCCTCTCTCCCCCACTGACTGTCTCCCTCTCTCCCCCACTGACTGTCTCCCTCTCTCCCCCACTGACTGTCTCCCTCTCTCCCTCACTGACTGTCTCCCTCTCTCCCCCACTGACTGTCTCCCACTCTCCCTCACTGACTGTCTCCCTCTCTCCCCCACTGACTAGCTCCCTCTCTCCCCCACTGACTGTCTCCCTCTCTCCCCCACTGACTGTCTCCCTCTCTCCCTCACTGACTGTCTCCCTCTCTCCCCCACTGACTGTCTCCCTCTCTCCCTCACTGACTGTCTCCCACTCTCCCCCACTGACTGTCTCCCTCTCTCCCCCACTGACTGTCTCCCTCTCTCCCCCACTGACTGTCTCCCTCTCTCCCCCACTGACTGTCTCCCTCTCTCCCCCACTGACTGTCTCCCTCTCTCCCCCACTGACTGTCTCCCTCTCTCCCTCACTGACTGTCTCCCACTCTCCCCCACTGACTGTCTCCCTCTCTCCCCCACTGACTGTCTCCCTCTCTCCCCCACTGACTGTCTCCCTCTCTCCCCCACTGACTGTCTCCCTCTCTCCCCCACTGACTGTCTCCCTCTCTCCCTCACTGACTGTCTCCCACTCTCCCCCACTGACTGTCTCCCTCTCTCCCCCACTGACTGTCTCCCTCTCTCCCTCACTGACTGTCTCCCTCTCTCCCCCACTGACTGTCTCCCACTCTCCCTCACTGACTGTCTCCCACTCTCCCCCACTGACTGTCTCCCTCTCTCCCTCACTGACTGTCTCCCTCTCTCCCTCACTGACTGTCTCCCTCTCTCCCCCACTGACTAGCTCCCTCTCTCCCCCACTGACTGTCTCCCTCTCTCCCCCACTGACTGTCTCCCTCTCTCCCCCACTGACTGTCTTCCTCTCTCCCTCACTGACTGTCTCCTTCTCTCCCCCACTGACTGTCTCCCACTCTCCCTAACTGACTGTCTCCCACTCTCCCCCACTGACTGTCTCCCACTCTCCCCCACTGACTGTCTCCCTCTCTCCCTCACGGACTGTCTCCCTCTCTCCCTCACTGACTGTCTCCCTCTCTCCCCCACTGACTGTCTTCCTCTCTCCCTCACTGACTGTCTCCTTCTCTCCCCCACTGACTGTCTCCCACTCTCCCTAACTGACTGTCTCCCACTCTCCCTAACTGACTGTCTCCCACTCTCCCCCACTGACTGTCTCCCTCTCTCCCTCACGGACTGTCTCCCTCTCTCCCTCACTGACTGTCTCCCTCTCTCCCCCACTGACTGTTACCCTCTCTCCCTCACTGACTGTCTCCCTCTCTCCCTCACTGACTGTCTCCCTCTCTCCCCCACTGACTGTCTCCCTCTCTCCCCCACTGACTGTCTCCCACTCTCCCCCACTGACTGTCTCCCACTCTCCCCCATTGACTCTCTCCCTCTCTCCCCCACTGACTGGTCCCTCTCTCCCCCACTGACTGTCTCCCTCTCTCCCCCACTGACTGTCTCCCTCTCTCCCCAATGACTCTCCCCCTCTCCCCACTAGTTGTCTCCCTCTCTCCCTCACTGACTGTCTCCCTCACTCCCCAATGACTCTCCCTCTCTCCCCACTAGTTGTCTCCCTCTCTCCCTCACTGTTACATCCCTGTTAGTGAGCATTTCTCCTTTCCAAGATAATCCATCCACCTAACAGGTGTGAGATATCAAGAAGCTGACTAAACAGCATGATCATTACACAGGTGCACCTTGTGCTGGGGACAATAAAAGGCAACTCTAAAATGTTAAGTTTTCTCACACAACACAATTCCACAGATGTCTCACGTTTTGAGGGAGCATGCAATTGGCATGCTGACTGCAGGAATGTCCACCAGAGCTGTTGCCTGAAAATGGATAATGTTAATTTCTCTACCATAAGCTGCCTCCAACGTCGTTTTAGAGAATTTCATGCTTGTCTAAGATAAATTCAGAGTGGCTACTCATCATATATTATTTCAGTAGAGGTTTTCTGTAAACTAGTGCAAGTTGACGATGTCATCCTCAGAGTTAGCTACAGTTCTTGGTAGTGATTATGTCGACAAGAGGACACTATAACAAACTAGACTGTTCCATATCAGAACTTAACCTCCTGACATTAGCATGTAAAACATTATCTAGAGTGTATAGCAGGGGGAAAACATGCTTTATTGTCACATACACCGGATAGGTGCAGTGAAATGTGTTGTTTTACAGGGTCAGTCATAGTAGTATGATAGGTGTTGTTTTACAGGGTCAGCCATAGTAGTATGATAGGTGCAGTGTAATGTGTTGTTTTACAGGGTCAGTCATAGTATTATGATAGGTGTTGTTTTACAGGGTCAGTCATAGTATTATGATAGGTGTTGTTTTACAGGGTCAGCCATAGTAGTATGATAGGTGCAGTGTATTGTGTTGTTTTACAGGGTCAGTCATAGTATTATGATAGGTGTTGTTTTACAGGGTCAGTCATAGTAGTATGATAGGTGTTGTTTTACAGGGTCAGCCATAGTAGTATGATAGGTGCAGTGTAATGTGTTGTTTTACAGGGTCAGCCATAGTAGTATGGCCCCCCTGGAGCAAATGAGGCATGACAGACGTGTCTATCAGTTTACTAGCATCAAGGTGTTAATCAGTGGAGGCTGGTGGGAGGAGCAATAGGAGGACAGGATCATTGTAAAGGCTGGCATGGCATAAACAGAACGGTATCTAACATAGGGAAACCTCATGACTACGTTCCGTTGACTCCACACCAGCCTTTACATTGACCCCGTACTCCTATAGCTCCTCCCACCAGCCACCACTGGTTTTAATGCTAGTGTTTACCCATAACTCCCCTCCCATTTCCCACTACATCACATTGTCTTCAGCTAATGACGAGGACCAGCTACCTTTAATGTGTCAGACACTTAACCTACATGTTAAAGGCATGGTTCATACAGATGACTAAATGACATACTGGTTTCCTTACCCTGTCAGCAGTCTATGGACTAGATATGACAGCAATCCATGCTCTGGTTTTGTTTACCTAGCCACTGTTTCAAATGCTAACTTTTTTAGCATTTGTGGCACAAATCCAAAGGAAGTCAATGGTACCTAAATTAACATTTTCGCAATTCATGCCCAAATCAAAGTCTCGAGCGCACATAAAATGATGAAGAGCTCACTCATAATAAAACTGACTTACTAAGCCTACCTGTGAGAATGCATATTTTATAGTGGACATCTACTGCAATGTAATTCTGCATAGAATAATGATTCATTAATGATGATGATGTTAAAAGAGACAGCATACAATATTTATTAGGTCCTTTAACATAAAGTATCTCATAAGTATTTCACAACCTACTGTAGGGGATGTACCAGAAATAATGGTGTGAAGACAAGCAGATAGAATGAAGATGAGAGAATTGGCTGAGGCATGAAGGCTTACGTTAGCTCCCTGGGCTGATGCCTAGGCTTTAGCTTAGTGGGTTAACATTATCTAGTAGCATGAAGAAGACCCAGGTTTGAACCCAGTGAATCACAACTGAGGTTAAATGGTTTAAATGAATGTACGTGATATCTACATGTAGGCTGCTGTAGTGTTTTACTCCAGTATAGAGCTACTGTAGTGTTTTACTCCAGTATAGAGCTACTGTAGTGTTTTACTCCAGTATACAGCTACTGTAGTGTTTTACTCCAGTATAGAGCTACTGTAGTGTTTTACTCCAGTATAGAGCTACTGTAGTGTTTGACTCCAGTATAGAGCTACTGTAGTGTTTTACTCCAGTATAGAGCTACTGTAGTGTTTTACTCCAGTATAGAGCTACTGTAGTGTTTTACTCCAGTATAGAGCTACTGTAGTGTTTTACTCCATTATAGAGCTACTGTAGTGTTTTACTCCAGTATAGAGCTGCTGTAGTGTTTTACTCCAGTATACAGCTACTGTAGTGTTTTACTCCAGTATAGAGCTACTGTAGTGTTTTACTCCAGTATAGAGCTACTGTAGTGTTTTACTCCAGTATAGAGCTGCTGTAGTGTTTTACTCCAGTATACAGCTACTGTAGTGTTTTACTCCAGTATACAGCTACTGTAGTGTTTTACTCCAGTATAGAGCTACTGTAGTGTTTTACTCCAGTATAGAGCTACTGTAGTGTTTTACTCCAGTATAGAGCTGCTGTAGTGTTTTACTCCAGTATAGAGCTACTGTAGTGTTTTACTCCAGTATAGAGCTACTGTAGTGTTTTACTCCAGTACATAGTTATTGTAGTGTTTTACTCCAGTACATAGTTATTGTAGTGTTTTACTCCAGTACATACCTACTGTAGTGTTTTACTCCAGTACATAGTTATTGTAGTGTTTTACTCCAGTACATATTATTGTAGTGTAGCACTCCAGTACATACCTACTGTAGTGTATTACTCCAGTACAGAACTACTGCAGTGTAGTACTCCAGTACAGAACTACTGCAGTGTTTTACTCCAGTACAGAACTACTGCAGTGTAGTACTCCAGTACAGAACTACTGTAGTGTTTTACTCCAGTACAGAACTACTGTAGTGTTTTACTCCAGTACAGAACTACTGCAGTGTTTTACTCCAGTACATAACTACTGCAGTGTTTTACTCCAGTCCAGAGCACCTCAGTGATTTCATACTAATGCATCTACATTAGATATGGCTCACATTCATTTAAAGATAATCACTAACCAGAACACTTCTCATTATGATGAGCAGCTTCTGTCTGCTTTTGTCTTGGACATATTCTGGTAACTAGCGAGGCTTCCACATCACAGTGAGATCACGGCACCCTGCCGAGCTGGAGCATAATTGCTGCTATTTAGGACAGTAATTGGACCATTTGCATAAAATATGTTGAAAATATCACTAAGATCAGAGAAGTCTGAAGTGCAACTGTGAATTTGAATGAAACTATAGAGAAAGAAAAATACGGAAAGAGAAAGAAGGAGAAATAGAGAGAGAGAGAAAGAGAAATGGAGAATGTTACACATTAATGTTAGCTCACCGAGACATGTGTAAGGAAAGTTATTGGAGAGCCAAACAGATTTCAGCACCTTTGATAGCTCCCAGCACCAACAACACAAGTGACTGAAGGATCAAATGCATGGACAGACATTCAATATTGTTTCACAGTGAAACGTTACCTCACTGAGTGTGAGCTAATATAGTTATGGTGAATTCTGAATTATGTGACAAGGTAGAGATGATATGATATACAGCGCCATGGCCTGTATTCTTTAACCATCTCAGAGTAGGAGTGCCGATCTAGGATCAAGTCCCCCCTGTCGATATAATCTAACTTATTATTATCTAAAAGGGTAGACTGATCCTAGATCAGCACTGCTGCTCTGAGACGCTTCATGAATACGGGCTCAGGAGGCTTGGCTTGGTCCTAAGGGAGTGAGTTGTTCCATATTCTGTCAACAGAGGGTGCTGTAGTGTATGATAAACTGGAAACGGAAGACTGTCGGGTGAAGTTTCAGCCAGGTCACCCCGTGATACAGGTCAGGATTAGACTCTATCTGTCTATCCATGTCTGAGGACGTAGGGAGATGATGTCGTAACCGGTCACTAGGGGCATCAGTGAGCACCGTTACCAAGTAGCTTTCAGATTTGGTAGGGTGGTAGGGTGGTAGGGTGTTGTGATTTGGTAGGGTGGTAGGGTGTTGTGATTTGGTAGGGTGGTAGGGTGTTGTGATTTGGTAGGGTGGTAGGGTGTTGTGATTTGGTAGGGTGTTGTGATTTGGTAGGGTGGTAGGGTGTTGTGATTTGGTAGGGTGGTAGGGTGTTGTGATTTGGTAGGGTGGTAGGGTGTTGTGATTTGGTAGGGTGTTGTGATTTGGTAGGGTGGTAGGGTGGTGTGATTTGGTAGGGTGTTGTGATGTGGTAGGGTGTTGTGATTTGGTAGGGTGTTGTGATTTGGTAGGGTGTTGTGATTTGGTAGGGTGTTGTGATTTGGTAGGGTGGTAGGGTGGTAGGGTGTTGTGATTTGGTAGGGTGTTGTGATTTGGTAGGGTGGTAGGGTGTTGTGATTTGGTAGGGTGTTGTGATGTGGTACGGTGTTGTTGTTTTGGTAGGGTGGTAGGGTGTTGTGATTTGGTAGGGTGGTGTGATTTGGTAGGGTGTTGTGATGTGGTAGGGTGTTGTGATTTGGTAGGGTGTTGTGATTTGGTAGGGTGTTGTGATTTGGTAGGGTGTTGTGATTTGGTAGGGTGGTAGGGTGGTAGGGTGTTGTGATTTGGTAGGGTGTTGTGATTTGGTAGGGTGGTAGGGTGTTGTGATTTGGTAGGGTGTTGTGATGTGGTACGGTGTTGTTGTTTTGGTAGGGTGGTAGGGTGTTGTGATTTGGTAGGGTGTTGTGATTTGGTAGGGTGGTAGGGTGTTGTGATTTGGTAGGGTGTTGTGATTTGGTAGGGTGGTAGGGTGTTGTGATTTGGTAGGGTGTTGTGATTTGGTAGGGTGTTGTGATTTGATAGGGTGTTGTGATTTGGCAGGGTGTTGTGATTTGGTAGGGTGTTGTGATTTGGTAGGGTGTTGTGATTTGGTAGGGTGGTAGGGTGTTGTGATTTGGTAGGGTGGTAGGGTGTTGGGATTTGGTAGGGTGGTAGGGTGTTGTGATTTGGTAGGGTGGTAGGGTGTTGTGATTTGGTAGGGTGGTAGGGTGTTGTGATTTGGTAGGGTGTTGTGATTTGGTAGGGTGTTGTGATTTGGTAGGGTGTTGTGATTTGGTAGGGTGGTAGGGTGGTAGGGTGTTGTGATTTGGCAGGGTGTTGTGATTTGGTAGGGTGGTAGGGTGTTGTGATTTGGTAGGGTGTTGTGATTTGGTAGGGTGTTGTGGAAGGGGATGGAGGATGGGTGTCAGCATCAGCCTCTGATGCAGAAGGTTGCATGTTTGAATCCAGCGATAGAAAGTTCATTTTGTTTTAAGCCTGTCCCAAACCTTAACCCTAACCGTAAAACATGCGGTGTTAATGCCTAAACTTACTCTTAAACACTTTTGAAGTTGACCCAAGATCAGAGTCTAGTGGAAACATCAACGTACTCTAAATAGAAGCATCACATTCTGCCAGGCAGCAAACTGACCCAAGATCAGAGTCTAGTGGAAACATCAACGTACTCTAAATAGAAGCGTCACATTCTGCCAGGCAGCAAACTGACCCAAGATCAGAGTCTAGTGGAAACATCAACGTACTCTAAATAGAAGCATCACATTCTGCCAGGCAGCAAACTGACCCAAGATCAGAGTCTAGTGGAAACATCAACGTACTCTAAATAGAAGCGTCACATTCTGCCAGGCAGCAAACTTAAATAGGAACCTCCATAAAATGTAACTTCCAGACCTGAAGATAAGACGGAACATCTGTCCATAATCAGCGTTTGATGTGTTGAGCATATTGTCCGTTATCTATGTCCTACTCAATAAAAGATGGGACACAAAAAAAGGCTAATATTCAGATTCACACAGTAAATCAGGGGAGGCAGCAGAGGACAGGAGACGATCCTTCTCCCCACAGTCTGTGTGCTCGTCCGTGTGTGTCTGTGTGTTTGCATGTGTGCTTGCGATTTTGTGTGTGTGTGTGTGTGTGTGTGTTTGTTTACGTGTGTGTGTGTGTGTGTGTGTGTGGTGTTTGTTTATGTGTGTGTGAATGATAGTATCTGTGACACGGGCTACAGGGACGTGTCCTTACCTGTCCTCAAGATGACTGTCCCTGTCACAGAGCCAAATCCACTCCCTGTCTGTCAGGTTGAGGAGTCCCACACCACCTCACGTCACCTCTCACTGACACTCTCTGTCTCAGTCTGTAGTTCCTTATCTCTCGACAGAACACATAACCCTACTGTATTAGCTACGCTACATCAGGCACCTTTTTATGGAGCATTTGTTAGCATCCCCATTAGCTGCTGCCAAGGCTCTTCCTGGGGTCCACACAGGGTTAAAACAGTGACATCACAACACCACAACAGCCTACGTCATCAATAAAACTATACAACATCAATACATTACTCTAATATTACACACTGCCAATATAAACTCCACAATATTACAACGTGTTAGAGGGGGTTAGAGTTGGTGTTTTAGAGTGGGTTAGAGTGGGTGTTACAGAGTGGGTTAGAGTTGGTGTTTTAGAGTGGGTTAGAGTTGGTGTTTTAGAGTGGGTTAGAGTGGGTGTTACAGAGTGGGTTAGAGTGGGTGTTACAGTGTGGGTTAGAGTGGACGTTACAGTGTGGGTTAGAGTTGGTGTTTTAGAGTGGGTTAGAGTTGGTGTTTTAGAGTCGGTTAGAGTGGGTGTTACAGAGTGGGTTAGAGTTGGTGTTTTAGAGTGGGTTAGAGCTGGTGTTTTAGAGTGGGTTAGAGTGGGTGTTACAGAGTGGGTTAGAGTGGGTGTTACAGTGTGGGTTAGAGTGGACGTTACAGTGTGGGTTAGAGTTGGTGTTTAGAGTGGGTTAGAGTGGGTGTTACAGAGTGGGTTAGAGTGGGTGTTACAGAGTGGGTTAGAGTGGGTGTTACAGTGTGGGTTAGAGTGGGTGTTACAGTGTGGGTTAGAGTGGGTTAGAGTGGGTGTTACAGAGTGGGTGTTACAGAGTGGGTTAGAGTTGGTGTTTTAGAGTGGGTTAGAGTGGATGTTACAGAGTGGGTTAGAGTGGGTGTTACAGAGTGGGTTAGAGTGGGTGTAACAGTGTGGGTTAGAGTGGGTGTTACAGTGCGGGTTAGAGTGGGTTAGAGTGGGTGTTACAGTGTGGGTTCGAGTGGGTGTTACAGTGTGGGTTAGAGTGGGTTAGAGTGGGTGTTACAGTGTGGGTTAGAGTGGGTTAGAGTGGGTGTTACAGTGTGGGTTCGAGTGGGTGTTACAGAGTGGGTTAGAGTGGGTGTTACAGAGTGGGTTAGAGTGGGTGTTAGAGTGTGGGTTAGAGTGGGTGTTACAGTGTGGGTTAGAGTGGGTTAGAGTGGGTGTTTTAGCTCCTCCCACCAGCCTCCTCTGCAGAAAAAATATAGTATCATAGTAAACTACTACTGAGTTCTCATGCTAAACCCCTCTAACTATCACTCTGCATCTCATCCTGTAACTAAACCCCTCTAACTGTCACTCTGCATCTCATCCTGTAGCTAAACCCCTCTAACTATCACTCTGCATCTCATCCTGTAACTAAACCGCTCTAACTATCACTCTGCATCTCATCCTGTAGCTAAACCCCTCTAACTGTCACTCTGCATCTCATCCTGTAACTAAACATCTCTAACTGTCACTCTGCATCTCATCCTGTAGCTAAACCCTTCTAACTGTCACTCTGCATCTCATCCTGTAGCTAAACCGCTCTAACTGTCACTCTGCATCTCATCCTGTAACTAAACCTCTCTAACTATCACTCTGCAGCTCATCCTGTAGCTAAACCCCTCTAACTATCACTCTGCATCTCATCCTGTAACTAAACCCCTCTAACTGTCACTCTGCATCTCATCCTGTAACTAAACCGCTCTAACTGTCACTCTGCATCTCATCCTGTAGCGAAACCCCTCTAACTATCACTCTGCATCTCATCCTGTAGCTAAACCGCTCTAACTGTCACTCTGCATCTCATCCTGTAACTAAACCCCTCTAACTATCACTCTGCATCTCATCCTGTAACTAAACCCCTCTAACTGTCACTATGCATCTCATCCTGTAACTAAACCCCTCTAACTATCACTCTGCATCTCATCCTGTAACTAAACCCCTCTAACTATCACTCTGCATCTCATCCTGTAACTAAACCCCTCTAACTATCACTCTGCATCTCATCCTGTAACTAAACCCCTCTAACTGTCACTCTGCATCTCATCCTGTAACTAAACCTCTCTAACTGTCACTCTGCATCTCATCCTGTAACTAAACCCCTCTAACTATCACTCTGCATCTCATCCTGTAACTAAACCGCTCTAACTGTCACTCTGCATCTCATCCTGTAGCTAAACCGCTCTAACTATCACTCTGCATCTCATCCTGTAACTAAACCCCTCTAACTGTCACTCTGCATCTCATCCTGTAGCTAAACCGCTCTAACTGTCACTCTGCATCTCATCCTGTAACTAAACCTCTCTAACTATCACTCTGCAGCTCATCCTGTAGCTAAACCCCTCTAACTATCACTCTGCATCTCATCCTGTAACTAAACCCCTCTAACTGTCACTCTGCATCTCATCCTGTAACTAAACCGCTCTAACTGTCACTCTGCATCTCATCCTGTAACTAAACCCCTCTAACTATCACTCTGCATCTCATCCTGTAACTAAACCCCATTATAACTGTCACTCTGTAGCTCATCCTGTAACTAAACCCCTCTAACTGTCACTCCGCATCTCATTCTGTAACTAAACCGCTCTAACTGTCACTCTGCATCTCATCCTGTAACTAAACCCCTCTAACTGTCACTCTGCATCTCATCCTGTAATTAAACCCCTCTAACTATCACTCTGCATCTCATCCTGTAACTAAACCTCTCTAACTATCACTCTGCATCTCATCCTGTAACTAAACCGCTCTAACTGTCACTCTGCATCTCATCCTGTAACTAAACCGCTCTAACTGTCACTCTGCATCTCATCCTGTAACTAAACCGCTCTAACTGTCACTCTGCATCTCATCCTGTAACTAAACCTCTCTAACTATCACTCTGCATCTCATCCTGTAACTAAACCCCTCTAACTGTCACTCTGCATCTCATCCTGTAACTAAACCCCTCTAACTGTCACTCTGCATCTCATCCTGTAACTAAACCCCTCTAACTGTCACTCTGCATCTCATCCTGTAACTAAACCCCTCTAACTGTCACTCTGCATCTCATCCTGTAGCTAAACCCCTCTAACTGTCACTCTGCATCTCATCCTGTAACTAAACCCCATTATAACTGTCACTCTGTAGCTCATCCTGTAACTAAACCCCTCTAACTGTCACTCTGCATCTCATCCTGTAACTAAACCCCATTAACTGTCACTCTGCATCTCATCCTGTAGCTAAACCCTTCTAACTGTCACTCTGCATCTCATCCTGTAACTAAACCCCATTATAACTGTCACTCTGCATCTCATCCTGTAACTAAACCCCATTAACTGTCACTCTGCATCTCATCCTGTAGCTAAACCCTTCTAACTGTCACTCTGCATCTCATCCTGTAACTAAACCCCATTATAACTGTCACTCTGTAGCTCATCCTGTAACTAAACCCCTCTAACTGTCACTCTGCATCTCATCCTGTAACTAAACCCCATTAACTGTCACTCTGCAGCTCATCCTGTAACTAAACCCCTCTAACTGTTACAGCTCATTACAGCTACTGTATCTGTCTGTCTGAGACAGTTATTACTGTATCTTTAAATAGTCATATACTGTATCTGTCTGTTTGAGACAGTTTATCTGAGGCAGTTTATCTGAGGCAGTTTATCTGAGACAGTTTGTCTGAGGCAGTTTGTCTGAGAGAGTTTGTCGGAGAGAGTTGACACTGAGGACGTAGGAAGAAGTAATGAGTTCTGTGATGTGATGAGGTCTTTGACCCATGACTTGCAGAGCTGGTGTTGTGCTGTTAGGCCTCACTCTGGGCTCTCACTCCCCCTCTCTCTCTCTCTCTCTCTCTCTCTCTCGCTCTCTCTCTCTCTCTCTCTCTCTCTCTCTCTCTCCCTCCCTCTCTCTCTCTGGTGTTGAGCCTGTCTCTGGGCTGGAACAGGAAACAGCTTTCCCTCTCACTGTAACTCACCACCAGTGACTCTCAAAGAGGCTCTGCCCAATCAGAGGATTGGACATGCTTATGTTCTCCCCCTCTGAGTGTGTGTGTGTGTGTCTGTATGTACACTAACGTTCAAAAGTTTGGGGTCACTTAGAAATGTCTTAGTTTTTAAAAGAAAAACACATTTTGGTCCATTAAAATAACATCGAATTAATCAGAAATGCAGTATAGACATTGTTAATGTTGTAAATGACTATTGTAACTGGAAACGGCAGAATATGGAGGAAGATCAAACCCATCCACACACAAGCCTCCAGGTGACTACACACACACACACACACACACCTCAACACTCCCCCTCCCCACACTCCCCTGTTGTTTTTCCTCCTCCTCCTTGCCTCAGCATCCTTTTCAAGCACTATTCCGAGACGGCGAGAGGATGAAAATATAAGAAGCGCTTTTACTTTTCATCCGTGGTTATTAGCCTCACAAGGCAGACTATGGGAAGTGAACCGTTTTTCCAGGTCAACGCTACCTCATCTACTGTAACTCTACCGGACAACATTACTACATTCTCCCTGATAAATACACATCATATCAGCACCAGTAGTTGCTATCAACAAATGAGACATAAATGCTATAGTATAATATGTTTCAATAAATGACATGTTAACTACATGTTAGCTAGGCATGGCTAGGCAAGGGGCAATCTGAGATTGGTACAGTACATCTATTTGTTTTCCTTTGAACATTGTCTGATATATACCCTTTGATTGTCAAAGAACAGAACTGCAGCCTAATGAGCTTGTAGTTTCATTCCTCATCAGAACCCAAAATATCAGCTTGTTTTACTCTATTGTTTGTAAACAATGCAATTGTAAACAAACACTGTATAGCCTCAAAAAGCCTTAAAAACGATCATTTTGATATCATGGAAGGTCAGTCCTTGCATCCATAGCTCTGTCTAGGAATTTGATTGGTTACGTTTCTCCAGCCAGATCCCTCTGCTATTCAACAGTGGCGGGGGACTGCTATTGTGGTTTGAACGGCAGATTGCCCCTTTAAATGCACATATATTTGTCCATACAGTTTAATCACATCGCTGTCCTAGACATGGAAGTAGAAAGATAATAGCCTTTCATTCCTGACTATTTCACACTATAACCGTGGGAGGATTTTAAACCTATTAGTTCCATCCAGAGAACATTCCCTTCTGACTCCCTTTATCTGGGCGCCAGCCCCCTGTGTGTCCGGGTCTTGGTCAGGCGGCAGGGACATAGCCAATGGGGAGAGGTGTTGGCCTGGGAGAGGTGTTTATGTTCAGTTTATGTTCACGTATAATCCTCTCAACATTTTGTGAAGCATCCAGAGAGCTCATTAGAGACCTGGCTGGGAGTGGAGCTGTCTCGCTCTCACTGGGACTCAAGAGCAGCACAGCCCTTAATAACACCTGTTTATATCTAAAGAGAGAGAGAGAGAGAGAGAGGGGGAGGGGTAGAGAGAGAGACAGAGAGGGGTAGAGTGAGAGCGAGAGAGAGAGAGGGAGAGGGAGAGAGAGAGAGAGAGAGAGAGAGGGAGAGGGGTAGAGAGAGAGAGAGGGGTAGAGAGAGAGAGAGAGAGGGAGGGGTAGAGAGAGAGAGACAGAGAGGGGTAGAGAGAGAGAGAGAGAGAGAGAGAGAGAGAGAGAGAGAGAGAGGGAGAGGGGTAGAGAGAGAGAGACAGAGAGGGGTAGAGAGAGAGAGAGGGAGAGGGAGAGGGACAGAGAGAGAGAGAGAGAGGGGAGAGGGGTAGAGAGAGAGAGAGAGAGAGACAGAGAGGGGTAGAGAGAGAGAGAGAGAGAGAGAGAGAGAGAGAGACAGACAGACAGACAGACAGACAGACAGACAGACAGACAGACAGACAGACAGACAGACAGACAGACAGACAGACAGACAGACAGACAGACTGAGAGACTGAGAGACTGAGAGACTGAGAGAGAGACTGAGAGACTGAGAGAGAGAGAGATTCAGAGTCCTCAGTGAGTGATGACTTCTATAACTCCTGACAGTTTCCTCCTTTCTGATTAACGTCAACTTCTCCAGCCCAACCAAGGCTCACAGGAATAGGACTGAGATCAGAGGGAAAGTGAGATGTTATTTACGGAGGCAACACACAACACATGAAGGCAATACACACAAATACACTCATGCACACACACTCACATACAAAGACACACACACACGCACATACATCATCATCAAATCATTTAAATGTTATTTTTCACATAGGCGGAATACAACCTTACTGTGAAATGCTTACTTACAAGCCCTTAACCAACAATGTAGTTCAAGAAATAGAGTTAAGAACATATTTACTAAATAAACTAAAGTAAAAAATAATACAAAGTAACACAATAACACAACAATAATGAGGGTATATACAGGGTGGTACTGAGTCAATGTGCTGGGGTACAGGTTAGTTGAGCTCATTTGTATAAGACATTATAGCTCATAGAAATGAGAGGGGAAATTAAATGTATTCTTGGTAGGCAACAGTCTGTCTGTCTGTCTGTCTGTCTGTCTGTCTGTCTGTCTGTCTGTCTGTCTGTCTGTCTGTCTGTCAGTCTGTCAGTCTGTCTGTCTGTCAGCCTGTTTGTCTGTCAGCCTGTTTGTCTGTCTGTCTGTCTGTCTGTCTGTCTGTTTGTCTGTCAGCCTGTTTGTCTGTCTGTCAGCCTGTTTGTCTGTCTGTCTGTCTGGCTGTCTGTCTGTCTGTCTGTCTGTCTGTCTGTCTGTCAGCCTGTTTGTCTGTCTGTCTGTCTGTCTGTCTGTCTGTCTGTCTGTTTGTCTGTCAGCCTGTTTGTCTGTCTGTCAGCCTGTTTGTCTGTCTGTCTGTCTGTCTGTCTGTCAGCCTGTTTGTCTGTCTGTCTGTCTGTCTGTCTGTCTGTCTGTCTGTCTGTCAGCCTGTTTGTCTGTCAGTCTGTCTGTCCCGTCGGAGAGAGAGCTGGTTTCTGATTGTATTAATGACCTCACAAAACACCCCTGGGAGTGAAGCTGCATGGAGGAAACCAATTACAGCAATCACTAGTCCCTTTTAATGAAATTAACAAGACATGATGCTCGACAGGGTTGCATCCCAAAGGGACCCTATTCCCTAGCTAGTACACTACTTTTGAGCAGAGCGCAATGGGGCCTGGTCAAAAGTAGTGCAATTTATAGGGAATAGGGTGGCATTTGAGACACAGCCCAGCTTTTATATTGATCTTTACACGATCTGAGTTACTGCATGTGAAACAGTTACACACTGTTTTACAAGTCAATGATGTATTGTATATGAGTCTAAATGCTGTGGAGAATGCTAGTCTATAGCAGGAGTCTGTAATCTGTTGTACAGCCCATTCACCCTGCTACTGTAATGGTGTTTGGGTGTAAACAGGGTCTAGCTCGACCAGATAAACACTGTTCTATATAAAAGCTCTTGGCTGGTTTTCTAATGGGGTCTTTCTGTGAAAAACACAGTGCAGGATCAGTTTTTCCACACACACGTGCAGGCATGAGCATGAACGCAGACACACATGCAGGCATGAGCATGAACGCAGACACACATGCAGGCCTGAGCATGAACGCAGACACACATGCAGGCATGAGCATGAACGCAGGCACACATGCAGGCATGAGCATGAACGCAGATACACATGCAGGCATGAGCATGAACGCAGACACACATGCAGGCATGAGCATGAACGCAGACACACATGCAGGCATGAGCATGAACGCAGACACACATGCAGGCATGAGCATGAACGCAGACACACATGCAGGCATGAGCATGAACACAGACACACACACACACATACACACACACACAATAACACCCCGACATGCCAAACCTGTAGCCTGCAGGATGATGACGTGAGTGACTCTCTCTTATTGGTTCCTGACGGTGTTTATAGTGTGTTTACATTACCCATCAAACATCCTGTACAGATCTCTCTCCCTCTCTTCCCTCTCTCTCTTCCATCACCTCTCACACTCTTTTTTGTAGTAATCACCTCTTTCTTTCTCCCCCTCCCTCTTTTTCTCTCTCTCTCTCTTCCTCTCTCTCACATTTCTCTCCCTTTCTCTCTTCCCTCTCTTTCTCTCTCTCTCTCTCTTTCTTTCTCCCCCTCCCTCTTTATCTCTCTCGCTCTCTTCCTCTCTCTCACATTTCTCTCCCTTTCTCTCTTCCCTCTCTTTCTCTCTCTCTCTTTCTTTCTCCCCCTCCCTCTTTATCTCTCTCTCTCTCTTCCTCTCTCTCACATTTCTCCCCCCTCTCCCTCTCTCTCTCTCCTCATCCTACTCCCTCTTTTTCTCTCTCCCTCCCTCTCTCGTTCCCTCTCACCTCCCCCTTTCGCTCTCTCTATCTCCTCATCCATCAGCTCTCATCCTCTGTTTCTGTCTCTTCCCTCTAACCCAAACACAGACCCTGACACTGACGCACGGGGAGCAGTGGAAAATGGTAGAAACTGTCCAATCAATTATATTAGTGGGAACAACTGGTAAAGAGAGGACTGGGGAAGGAGAGGACTGGGGGAGGAGAGGACTGGGGGAAGAGAGGACTGGGGGAAGAGAGGACTGGGGGAGGAGAGGACTGGGGGAAGAGAGGACTGGGGGAAGAGAGGACTGGGGGAGGAGAGGACTGGGGGAAGAGAGGACTGGGGAAGAGGGGACTGCGGGAAGAGAGGACTGGGGGAGGAGAGGACTGGGGGAAGAGAGGACTGGGGGAAGAGATGACTGGGGGAGGAGAGGACTGGGGGAGGAGAGGACTGGGGGAAGAGAGGACTGGGGGAGGAGAGGACTGGGGGAAGAGAGGACTGGGGGAAGAGATGACTGGGGAGGAGAGGACTGGGGGAGGAGAGGACTGGGGGAAGAGAGGACTGGGGGAAGAGAGGACTGGGTGAGGAGAGGACTGGGGGAAGAGAGGACTGGGGGAAGAGAGGACTGGGGGAGGAGAGGACTGGGGGAAGAGAGGACTGGGGGAAGAGAGGACTGGGGGAGGAGAGGACTGGGGGAAGAGAGGACTGGGGGAGGAGAGGACTGGGGGAAGAGAGGACTGGGGGAGGAGAGGACTGGGGGAAGAGAGGACTGGGGGAAGAGAGGACTGGGGGAGGAGAGGACTGGGGGAAGAGAGGACTGGGGGAAGAGAGGACTGGGGGAGGAGAGGACTGGGGGAAGAGAGGACTGGGGGAAGAGAGGACTGGGGGAAGAGAGGACTGGGGGAAGAGAGGACTGGGGGAGGAGAGGACTGGGGGAGGAGAGGACTGGGGGAGTAGAGGACTGGGGGAAGAGAGGACTGGGGGAAGAGAGGACTGGGGGAGGAGAGGACTGGGGGAAGAGAGGACTGGGGGAAGAGAGGACTGGGGGAGGAGAGGACTGGGGGAGGAGAGGACTGGGGGAAGAGAGGACTGGGGGAAGAGTGGACTGGGGGAAGAGAGGACTGGGGGAAGAGGGGACTGGGGGAAGAGGGGACTGTGGGAAGAGGGGACTGGGGAAGAGGGGACTGGGGGAGGAGAGGACTGGGGGAAGAGAGGACTGGGGGAAGAGGGGACTGGGGGAAGAGGGGACTGGGGGAAGAGGGGACTGTGGGAGTAGAGGACTGTGGGAGTAGAGGACTGGGGGAGTAGAGGACTGGGGGAGTAGAGGACTGGGGGAAGAGAGGACTGGGGGAAGAGGGGACTGGGGTAAGAGGGGACTGGGGGAAGAGGGGACTGGGGGAGTAGAGGACTGGGGGAGTAGAGGACTGGGGGAGGAGAGGACTGGGGGAGTAGAGGACTGGGGGAGGAGAGGACTGGGGGGAGAGAGGACTGGGGGAAGAGAGGCCAGGGGGAAGAGTGGACCGGGGGAAGAGAGGACCTGGGGAAGAGAGGACCGGGGGAAGAGGGGACCGGGGGAAGAGAGTACTGGGGGAAGAGGGGACTGGGGGAGGAGAGGGCTGGGGGAGGAGAGGACTGGGGGAGGAGAGGACTGGGGGAAGAGAGGACTGGGGGAAGAGGGGACTGGGGGAGTAGAGGACTGGGGGAGTAGAGGACTGGGGAAGAGAGGACTGGGGGAAGAGAGGACTGGGGAAGAGAGGACTGGGGGAAGAGTGGACTGGGGGAGGAGAGGACTGGGGGAGGAGAGGACTGGGGGAAGAGAGGACTGGGGAAGAGGGGACTGCGGGAAGAGAGGACTGGGGGAGGAGAGGACTGGGGGAAGAGAGGACTGGGGGAAGAGAGGACTGGGGGAGGAGAGGACTGGGGAAGAGAGGACTGGGGGAGGAGAAGACTGGGGGAAGAGAGGACTGGGGGAAGAGAGGACTGGGGAAGAGGGGACTGGGGGAAGAGAGGACTGGGGGAAGAGAGGACTGGGGGAAGAGAGGACTGGGGGAGGAGAGGACTTGGGGAAGAGAGGACTGGGGGAGGAGAGGCCTGGGGGAAGAGAGGACTGGGGGAAGAGAGGACTGGGGGAAGAGATGACTGGGGGAGGAGAGGACTGGGGGAGGAGAGGACTGGGGGAAGAGAGGACTGGGGGAGGAGAGGACTGGGGGAAGAGAGGACTGGGGGAGGAGAGGACTGGGGGAAGAGAGGACTGGGGGAAGAGAGGACTGGGGGAGGAGAGGACTGGGGGAAGAGGGGACTGGGGGAAGAGAGGACTGGGGGAAGAGAGGACTGGGGGAAGAGAGGACTGGGGAAGAGAGGACTGGGGGAAGAGAGGACTGGGGAAGAGAGGACTGGGGGAAGAGAGGACTGGGGGAAGAGGGGACTGGGGGAAGAGGGTTTGGGTTTGGAAAGGAACATGCTCTTCATGCACTAAGGACTCTTTTCCAGTGGTGTAGGAAATGGAGAAATGGTGTGTAAGAAAGGCAACAGTGAACAGTAGTTACAGTAGTTAGTAGAGCGAGACATTCATTTCCTTGAACCTCGAGCCTAGCACTTGGTGAAAACGTTGTGTCTAGTGACAGTCTCTTCAAGTAAATGTTAGGACAGATTTGATTCTGGGTTCCAAGGTAAGTGAGTTGGGAGAGAGAGGATTGGGGAAGGAGGGGGTTAGAGTGTCTGGTGTGTTTTTGTAGAGTTCTGCGTATCTCTGTCCCAAATGGCATTCTGTTCCCTATATAGAGCACTACTTTCGACCAGGGCCCATAGGGGGAAGAAGGAATGAATTAAACAAATATATGGATCAAGCTTCAAGGTCCAGATTTGAATTTGAGGAATATAGGGTGTCACAACCCCTTGTCCTAGTTATCAGATCAGGGGATTCTAGCCTGTACAACACCTTGTCCTAGTTATCAGATCAGGGGATCCTGGCCTGTTCAACACCTTGTCCTAGTTATCAGATCAGGGGATTCTAGCCTGTACAACACCTTGTCCTAGTTATCAGATCAGGGGATCCTGGCCTGTTCAACACCTTGTCCTAGTTATCAGATCAGGGGATTCTAGCCTGTACAACACCTTGTCCTAGTTATCAGATCAGGGGATCCTGGCCTGTTCAACACCTTGTCCTAGTTATCAGATCAGGGGATTCTAGCCTGTACAACACCTTGTCCTAGTTATCAGATCAGGGGATCCTGGCCTGTTCAACACCTTGTCCTAGTTATCAGATCAGGGGATATGAGCCTGTAGAATCTAGTGAAGAGGAAGAGTCTAGCCAGTGAATTATTCAGAGTGGCTTCTTTTAGTCATGTACACACTCCCCCACAGATTTTACACACGCGCACGCACCGGAGCACACACACGTGCACACAGACACACAACCATACACACATAGCCACACACACACACAACCATACACACATAGCCACACACACACACAACCATACACACATAGCCACACACACACAGACAGGTCGTCAGTACAACCTTTCTGGGGGGGGAGTTTGAGGGTCTCTATTGGAATGTAACATTATAGTTACATGGGGGAACTAATATGAGAAGAGCACACACACACACACACACACACACACACACACACACACACACACACACACACACACACACACACACACACACACAGAGGTTATCCTCAGTCAGTTGGTCAGAGCTGCCATTCAGCACTTCTACCTGTCCTGGGGAGAATGATGCATGTCAGTCGTTGTGAATGATGTGTGTGTCAGTCGTTGTGAATGATGTGTGTGTCTGTCGTTGTGAATGATGTGTGTGTCTGTCGTTGTGAATGATATGCGTCAGTTGTTGTAAGTGATGTGTGCCAGTCACTGTGGATTGTGTGTGTCTGTCATTGTGAATGGCGTGTGTCTGTAGTTGGGATTGATCTGTGTCCGTCGTTGTGAGTGATGTGTGTCAGTTGTTGTGAGTTGTGTGTGTCAGTCATCGTATCCTCCAGTGGGTTTAGGAAGAGCATTATGAAAGATAATGGGTGGAGGTGGAGTGGTTATCAGCAGGGTATTGATCAAACATGTTGAGGAACAACAAGGATAATATTCAAACTTAGATTCCAAAGTTGAATATGGGCTAAGTACAATTTGATTGATTTGATTTATAAGGTGTTGCTACTTAGGCAACCCTAAACTAAATGCTTCTTTGTCAACTTCAATAGATCCCACTACTAGTAATAACACAATGTTAGAATGGCAGGTGTATTTTTCAACCAGAGCAAAAGACAAACCAATTCCAGTGGGATAATATAAATCAGTATAATGTGCTTTTATTTTCTCACACTGTGTAAAATCGGTGCACTGGATAAAATATTATGCTTAAACAGTCTCATAGACTAGACGTAACATATTAAATGTAAATCTGGGACACTCAAATTAGTATGATGTGTAATGTTTGGCATGATTAAGATAAGACAGATGGCTACTTAGGGCAAAAACGAAAGTAGGGTGGTTGGTCGGGAGTTTAACACGAACGTCTAACAACCCAAAGGTTGCAAGTTCAAATCTCATCACAGACAATTTTAGCTAATTAGCAACTTTTCAACTACTTACTACTTTTGAGCTACTTTGCATGTTAGCAAACCCTTCCCCTAAACTTAACCCTTTTAGCTAACCATTCCCCTAACCTTAACCCTTTAACCTATCCCTAATCTTAACCCTAACCCCTAACCCCAGCTAACATTAGCCAGCTAGCTAACGTTCACCTCCTAGCCACCTAGCTAACGTTCACCTCCTAGCCACCTAGCTAACGTTCACCTCCTAGCCAGCTAGCTAACGTTCACCTCCTAGCCATCTAGCTAACGTTCACCTCCTAGCCAGCTAGCTAACGTTCACCTCCTAGCCAGCTAGCTAACGTTCACCTCCTAGCCAGCTAGCTAACGTTCACCTCCTAGCCATCTAGCTAACGTTCACCTCCTAGCCACCTAGCTAGAATTTGTAACATATCATATGTTTTGCAAATTCGTAACATATTGATTGTACATTTTGCAAATTCGTAGCATATTGATTGTACATTTTGCAAATTCATAGCATATTGATTGTACATTTTGCAAATTCGTAACATATTGATTGTACATTTTGCAAATTCGTAGCATATTGATTGTACATTTTGCAAATTCGTAGCATATTGATTGTACATTTTGCAAATTCGTAACATATTGATTGTACATTTTGCAAATTCGTAGCATATTGATTGTACATTTTGCAAATTCGTAACATATTGATTGTACATTTTGCAAATTCGTAGCATATTGATTGTACATTTTGCAAATTCGTAACATATTGATTGTACATTTTGCAAATTCGTAACATATTGATTGTACATTTTGCAAATTCGTAGCATATTGATTGTACATTTTGCAAATTCATAGCATATTGATTGTACATTTTGCAAATTCGTAACATATTGATTGTACATTTTGCAAATTCGTAGCATATTGATTGTACATTTTGCAAATTCATAGCATATTGATTGTACATTTTGCAAATTCGTAACATATTGATTGTACATTTTGCAAATTCATAGCATATTGATTGTACATTTTGCAAATTCGTAACATATTGATTGTACATTTTGCAAATTCGTAACATATTGATTGTACATTTTGCAAATTCGTAGCATATTGATTGTACATTTTGCAAATTCATAGCATATTGATTGTACATTTTGCAAATTCGTAACATATTGATTGTACATTTTGCAAATTCGTAGCATATTGATTGTACATTTTGCAAATTCATAGCATATTGATTGTACATTTTGCAAATTCGTAACATATTGATTGTACATTTTGCAAATTCGTAGCATATTGATTGTACATTTTGCAAATTCATAGCATATTGATTGTACATTTTGCAAATTCGTAACATATTGATTGTACATTTTGCAAATTCATAGCATATTGATTGTACATTTTGCAAATTCATAGCATATTGATTGTACATTTTGCAAATTCGTAACATATTGATTGTACATTTTGCAAATTCGTAACATATTGATTGTACATTTTGCAAATTCGTAACATATTGATTGTACATTTTGCAAATTCGTAACATATTGATTGTACATTTTGCAAATTCGTAACATATTGATTGTACATTTTGCAAATTCGTAACATATTGATTGTACATTTTGCAAATTCGTAACATATTGATTGTACATTTTGCAAATTCGTAACATATTGATTGTACATTTTGCAAATTCATAGCATATTGATTGTACATTTTGCAAATTCGTAGCATATTGATTGTACATTTTGCAAATTCGTAGCATATTGATTGTACATTTTGCAAATTCGTAGCATATTGATTGTACATTTTGCAAATTCGTAGCATATTGATTGTACATTTTGCAAATTCGTAGCATATTGATTGTACATTTTGCAAATTCGTAGCATATTGATTGTACATTTTGCAAATTCGTAGCATATTGATTGTACATTTTGCAAATTCGTAGCATATTGATTGTACATTTTGCAAATTCGTAGCATATTGATTGTACATTTTGCAAATTCGTAGCATATTGATTGTACATTTTGCAAATTCGTAGCATATTGATTGTACATTTTGCAAATTCGTAGCATATTGATTGTACATTTTGCAAATTCGTAGCATATTGATTGTACATTTTGCAAATTCGTAGCATATTGATTGTACATTTCGCAAATTCGTAGCATATTGATTGTACATTTTGCAAATTCGTAGCATATTGATTGTACATTTTGGAAATTCGTCACATATTGATTGTACATTTTGCAAATTCGTAGCATATTGATTGTACATTTTGCAAATTCGTAGCATATTGATTGTACATTTTGCAAATTCGTAACATATTGATTGTACATTTTGCAAATTCGTTGCATATTGATTGTACATTTTGCAAATTCGTAACATATTGATTGTACATTTTGCAAATTCGTAGCATATTGATTGTACATTTTGCAAATTCGTAACATATTGATTGTACATTTTGCAAATTCATAGCATATTGATTGTACATTTTGCAAATTCGTAACATATTGATTGTACATTTTGCAAATTCATAGCATATTGATTGTACATTTTGCAAATTCGTAACATATAATACGAAATGTAATTCGTAACATATAATACGAATTGTAAATCGACATCACAAATTAATACCTAGGACTATGCCCCAGGACTACCTGACATGATGACTCATTGCTGTCCCCAGTCCACCTGACCGTGCTGCTGCTTCAGTTTCAACTGTTCTGTCTTATTATTATTCGACCATGCTGGTCATTTATGAACATTTGAACATCTTGGCCATGTTCTGTTATAATCTCCACCCGGCACAGCCAGAAGAGGACTGGCCACCCCACATAGCCTGGTTCCTCTCTAGGTTTCTTCCTAGGTTTTGGCCTTTCTAGGGAGTTTTTCCTAGCCACCGTGCTTCTACACCTGCATTGCTTGCTGTTTGGGGTTTTAGGCTGGGTTTCTGTACAGCACTTTGAGATATCAGCTGATGTACGAAGGGCTATATAAATACATTTGATTTGATTTGATTTGAATACAAACCATACAAAACGTAAAATAACATACTAAATTAAGTGTCCTAGATTTACATACAGAATAATAGGAAATGCTCTGAGACCAGCTTGGCGAAAATTGCATTTTTCCAAGACTTTCTATTGAGAAGGAAAACTGCCTCCCCATGCAAGCCTTGTGTCTTCATATAACCCTTGAATAGGACGAGTAGGCTACAGTATATTTTCCCTCTACATCAGCCCCAGTCTCATCAGATCACTCACACTATCCCTGCCACTCCAATGTACAGCAGTTACACCGCTGCCTGCCGTGATCGATCCTTCCTCACATCTCCAAGCTGCAACCGGCTCTGAGTCACCAACCACCTGCCCCCGGAAACCGCGCTTCGGGAGGTCTGGTGGGTTGGCAGCGGGCACTGCACGTCTGGCTCGGGACGTACAGAGGGGCCCGGGGGGGGGGAGAGATAATACAAGTGAGGGAGATGGTGGATGCCTACGGTACGCGTGACGTGGCAAATTGCAGCAATTGCCTCTACTGTTTAACATGTGAAGAGAGAGAGAGAGAGAGAGAGAGAGCCCAGCCTCACGCGCTGGCGGGATACTGCAGAACCGGGGAAGGGAGGGAGGGAATGAGGGAGGGGAATCGAATCAGAAATAAACGACTGAGGGAGATTTGAGGAACGGAGGGGACGAAGGTGGATGCACGAGAGGTAGCGAAAGACTGCGGAGCCGAGAGAGGACGAGAGAGGTAGCGGAAAACTGCTGAGGTTTAGAGAAGAGTAAAGACAAGAAGCATCAAAAGTCCCATAGTCGGTACCCCACCAGATTCAGGGATGTAGCCGAAGAGGGGAGAGCTCAGCCTTTCCGAGCTCATCACTATGAAGAAACATTCGGCCAGGGTTGCCCCGCTGTCCGCTTGCAACAGCCCGGTGCTCACCTTAACGAAAGTCAAAGGTAGGGAGAACTCTGTTCTGTGACTTGACTTCGGTCTTGTTTAAAGCCTGATATGGCATTCGTCTACCTAATATGTGTAGCCTATTTTACATTCACCCTTGAAACCTAAATGTTGCCGTGTCCAAGGTTAGGCTTGTAAATCAACCAGAAAATAGGCATAGCCCATACGTTTGGTGTTGTGTGACTGTGGCAGAGAAACTTGGGTCAGTCAGGGGTGATGAATGGTGTTGGTGAAAGAGTTATCCGCTTAGAGGCACCGATGAACTTTTATAAATGTACCGTTGCGTGCCAAAACGCTTCGGAGTACCAACGGAATGAACCCCCCTTCACGGCAATTATGCGTTCGGGAAGACTTTATCTTAATAGACCATCAACGCTTCTAATTACACATTTACTACCCTGGAAAAATGTCTAGATCATGATGGGAGATAATGTTGTTACAGTCATTTATTCGAACAATCTCTTCTTTCGCTGTATTGTTTAAAAGCCAGACTGTATTTCGTTCTGCACTTTCAAAAATGTAGTTAAGAATTCATTTCTCCCCAACATCATCTGCATAATCGTCACTAATTATAATAACACCCCCAAAAATTATTTGGCGAACCTGTAAAATGCAAATCAGACAACAGATGTATGGCCAAAAAGTAGTTTTGTCCTGCAAAATGCATCGGGCCATTGAAGTGTTGTGCTGCTTGTCCATCATGAGTGAGTGCATGGGGGAGCGTGAAGCTGTTATTGTAGCAGAACAGGGCAGGGACCGACACCCCGCCACACACACACACACACACACACACACACACACACACACACACACACACACACACACACACACACACACACACATACACACACAATATCTTTAAATGGACAGGCCCAATGGGATAAAAATGGTTGTCTGGCTATCCAAACTCCTTGCTCCGGCCCAGTGACTCTGGATCTGAGTCCCTCCCCAACGATTTCTAGAACCCAAACACATTCTAACCATTCTGACTGGTCCCAGAAACGAACACACCGAGACCACACGTGGCTTAAGCGCCATTTTGAAAATGTGTAATTGGCTTTGATACTCACCACAAACAACTTCAAAGATGTAAACCTTTATAACCCTACCAGTAAACAGGTAGTACACCTTTATAACCCTACCAGTAAACAGGTAGTAAACCTTTATGAACCCTACCAGTAAACAGGTAGTAAACCTTTATGAACCCTACCAGTAAACAGGTAGTAAACCGTTATAACCCTACCAGTAAACAGGTAGTAAACCTTTATAACCCTACCAGTAAACAGGTAGTAAACCTTTATGAACCCTACCAGTAAACAGGTAGTAAACCTTTATGAACCCTACCAGTAAACAGGTAGTAAACCGTTATAACCCTACCAGTAAACAGGTAGTAAACCTTTATAACCCTACCAGTAAACAGGTAGTAAACCTTTATGAACCCTACCAGTAAACAGGTAGTAAACCTTTATGAACCCTACCAGTAAACAGGTAGTAAACCGTTATAACCCTACCAGTAAACAGGTAGTAAACCTTTATGAACCCTACCAGTAAACAGGTAGTTAACCTTTATGAACCCTACCAGTAAACAGGTAGTAAACCTTTATAACCCTACCAGTAAACAGGTAGTAAACCGTTATTACCCTACCAGTAAACAGGTAGTAAACCTTTATAACCCTACCAGTAAACAGGTAGTAAACCTTTATGAACCCTACCAGTAAACAAGTTGTAAACCTTTATGAACCTTACCAGTAAACAGGTAGTAAACCTTTATGAACCCTACCAGTAAACAGGTAGTAAACCTTTATGAACCCTACCAGTAAACAGGTAGTAAACCTTTATGAACCCTACCAGTAAACAGGTAGTAAACCTTTATAAACCCTACCAGTAAACAGGTAGTAAACCTTTATGAACCCTACCAGTAAACAGGTTGTAAACCTTTATGAACCTTACCAGTAAACAGGTAGTAAACCTTTATGAACCCTACCAGTAAACAGGTAGTAAACCTTTATGAACCCTACCAGTAAACAGATAGTAAACCTTTATGAACCCTACCAGTAAACAGGTAGTAAACCTTTATAAACCCTACCAGTAAACAGGTAGTAAACCTTTATGAACCCTACCAGTAAACAGATAGTAAACCTTTATGAACCCTACCAGTAAACAGGTAGTTAACCTGTAGTATAATGGCTAAGGTTAGGATCTTAGATCAGTGTGGGGCAACTTGTCCCCGGAGATTCAACCAATGGCTTACTTTACATTATTCACTCTGTAAAATACCTATTCCTTTTATGACAGTCCAATGCTTCTGTTGCCTCCTCCTTGGTTAAGTTGCTGTGTGTGTCCTTCCTTCTAGGGTTACCAGTGACCCACAGAACATTCTAGTGTGTCTCAGAGTTCCACTATGATCACAGAACATTCTAGTGTGTTTCAGAGTTCCACTATGATCACAGAACATTCTAGTGTGTCTCAGAGTTCCACTAGGATCACAGAACATCCTAGTGTGTCTCAGAGTTCCACTATGATCACAGAACATTCTAGTGTGTCTCAGAGTTCCACTATGATCACAGAACATTCTAGTGTGTCTCAGAGTTCCACTAGGATCACAGAACATCCTAGTGTGTCTCAGAGTTCCACTATGATCACAGAACATTCTAGTGTGTCTCAGAGTTCCACTATGATCAGAGAACATTCTAGTGTGTATCCTAGAGTTTATAAGAATAATGATAATGTATTATTATTAACTTCTATAGTGCTTTTCATAATAGAAATCTCCAAGCACTTCATAAGCAAAACACAAACAATCTATTATGACAGGTCAACCAATAGAGGCCAAGTCTTTGAATGCTGCATCCTCTGCAGACGGAGAGGGTCAGTTCATGTCCTGAGCGGAGGGAGCTGGGAAGCAGCCTCTTACAGCCACTGGCCTCCTCCTCCTTCACTCTGTGTATCACCACTTGGGTGACGTCTCAGCAGCTCACAACACAAAGTTCAGAATAGTATCCAGTGGTCTTCTCTACGAGCCGTCTGTCTCACCGCTGTTGTAGTCCTCTGTCTCCCATTCCTCTCACGCTTCAGACCACTCCTCACATGATGTTTTCAAAAGATCAGGAACTGGCAGCCAGGTGAAACAAAAAATATGCTACTGGGCCCAGATGCATTTTTCAAACAAAAACATTAGCCAGCTAGTTAGCTAGCTAGTTAGCCAAGCCAAAAATAAAACCTTGACTCAGCATACTAGTAGAAGAGGAAGCTTCACCACTAGAAGAATACAGCAGTACACAGAGGAAACTAGCATTTCCTGTTGAGATCGGAAAGGAAGAGGACAGACTAATTACTGTTTTACATTCACAGCTGGATGGTGTGTGTGTGTGTGTGTGTGTGTGTGTGTGTGTGTGTGTGTGTGTGTGTGTGTGTGTGTGTCCTAAAGCTGTGTTTATATTGTTGAATCACTCACAGCGGTCTTTGTTGTCCCTGTGTGCTCCAGCAGTGTCTGAAAGGTGAGCGTGCAGGAAGGGTTGTCTCTCTCAGTGCTGTGTTAGGGGTATACCCTTCCTCTCCTGCTGTTGTGTATGGAGAGACTGACACACAAGCACACACACACACGCCCACACACACGCCCCCCCCCCACACACACACACACACACACACACACACACTGACCCTTCCCTGTCCACCCTAGAGGAACTGAACCTTCCCTGTCTACCCTAGAGGAACTGAACCTTCCCTGTCCACCCTAGAGGAACTGAACCTTCCCTGTCCACCCTAGAGGAACTGAACCTTCCCTGCCTACCCTAGAGGAACTGAACCTTCCCTGTCCACCCTAGAGGAACTGAACCTTCCCTGTCCACCCTAGAGGAACTGAACCTTCCCTGTCTACCCTAGAGGAACTGAACCTTCCCTGTCCACCCTAGAGGAACTGAACCTTCCCTGTCTACCCTAGAGGAACTGAACCTTCCCTGTCCACCCTAGAGGAACTTAACCTTCCCTGTCCACCCTAGAGGAACTGAACCTTCCCTGTCCACCCTAGAGGAACTGAACCTTCCCTGTCCACCCTAGACAAACTGAACCTTCCCTGTCCACCCTAGAGGAACTGAACCTCCCTGTCTACCCTAGAGGAACTGAACCTTCCCTGTCCACACTAGACAAACTGAACCTTCCCTGTCCACCCTAGAGGAACTGAACATTCCCTGTCCACCCTAGAGGAACTGAACCTCCCTGTCTACCCTAGAGGAACTGAACCTTCCCTGTCCACACTAGACAAACTGAACCTTCCCTGTCCACCCTAGAGGAACTGAACATTCCCTGTCCACCCTAGAGGAACTGAACCTTCCCTGTCTACCCTAGAGGAACTGAACCTTCCCTGTCCACCCTAGAGGAACTGAACCTTCCCTGTCCACCCTAGAGGAACTGAACCTTCCCTGTCTACCCTAGAGGAACTGAACCTTCCCTGTCCACCCTAGAGGAACTGAACCTTCCCTGTCTACCCTAGAGGAACTGAACCTTCCCTGTCCACCCTAGAGGAACTTAACCTTCCCTGTCCACCCTAGAGGAACTGAACCTTCCCTGTCCACCCTAGAGGAACTGAACCTTCCCTGTCCACCCTAGACAAACTGAACCTTCCCTGTCCACCCTAGAGGAACTGAACCTCCCTGTCTACCCTAGAGGAACTGAACCTTCCCTGTCCACACTAGACAAACTGAACCTTCCCTGTCCACCCTAGAGGAACTGAACATTCCCTGTCCACCCTAGAGGAACTGAACCTCCCTGTCTACCCTAGAGGAACTGAACCTTCCCTGTCCACACTAGACAAACTGAACCTTCCCTGTCCACCCTAGAGGAACTGAACATTCCCTGTCCACCCTAGAGGAACTGAACCTTCCCTGTCTACCCTAGAGGAACTGAACCTTCCCTGTCCACCCTAGAGGAACTTAACCTTCCCTGTCCACCCTAGAGGAACTGAACCTTCCCTGTCCACCCTAGAGGAACTGAACCTTCCCTGTCCACCCTAGAGGAACTGAACCTTCCCTGTCCACCCTAAAGGAACTGACCCTTCCCTGTCCACCCTAGAGGAACTGAACCTTCCCTGTCCACCCTAGAGGAACTGAACCTTCCCTGTCCACCCTAGAGGAACTGAACCTTCCCTGTCCACCCTAGAGGAACTGAACCTTCCCTGTCCACCCTAGAGGAACTGAACCTTCCCTGTCCACCCTAGAGGAACTGACCCTTCCCTGTCCACCCTAGAGGAACTGAACCTTCCCTGTCCACCCTAGAGGAACTGAACCTTCCCTGTCCACCCTAGAGGAACTGAACCTTCCCTGTCAACCCTAGAGAAAGTGTTTTACAGTCCAGACTGACGTTATCTTTAGCTTTACAGAGTCACATGCAGTGAGAGAATGATCATTAACTTTTTAATCAGCTTTATGAAGTGGAGGAGATTGATTGTCCCAATGGAGGATTTGTTTAGTAAGTGGACGTTGAAGCACAGTCTCATACACATCAACACAGTTACTATGACACAGAAATAGATCATTGTTCAGTGGTCTCACTGGCTTTGAAGAATGACCTGTCAGCCTTGGAGATATGAGAGTCAGGGTTCAATCTCCAGTGAAATAATTTACTGTGTAGGTAGGAAAGAGGATGGAGAATTGTATTCCTATGTGTTTGATAGCCTAGCATATAACTTTTGCCAGTTTATTTTGATGGATTGCCAGTTGCAGGAAAGAGAGTGTGCAGGAGAAGCTAACAGGTGACCTTTTCTAGACTGTATTGAAAGAGAAGGAGAGAAGATTAGAGGAGAGGAGAAGAGAGGGGGGACTGGAGAGGCAGAGGGGAGGAGAGAGGTAGGGAAAGAGGAGGGGAAGTATCACAGAGTGTGGAGAGAAGATGAAAGGACAGACATTGAGGGTGATGGAGGAGAGGAGAGTACTGGACAAGACAGGAGAGAGTGATGGAAGAGAGGAAAGTACTGGACAAGACAGGAGATAGTGATGGAAGAGAGGAGAGTACTGGACAAGACAGGAGAGAGTGATGGAAGAGAGGAGAGTACTGGACAAGACAGGAGAGAGTGATGGAAGAGAGGAAAGTACTGGACAAGACAGGAGAGAGTGATGGAGGAGAGGAGAGTACTGGACAAGACAGGAGAGAGTGATGGAGAGGAGAGTACTGGACAAGACAGGAGAGAGTGATGGAGGAGAGGAGAGTACTGGACAAGACAGGAGAGAGTGATGGAGAGGAGAGTACTGGACAAGACAGGAGAGAGTGATGGCAGAGAGGAGAGTACTGGATAAGACAGGAGAGAGTGATGGAAGAGAGGAAAGTACTGGACAAGACAGGAGAGAGTGATGGAAGAGAGGAGAGTACTGGACAAGACAGGAGAGAGTGATGGAAGAGAGGAGAGTACTGGACAAGACAGGAGAGAGTGATGGCATATTTTATTTGTATTATTTTATATATTAGAGGATGAGAGGACAGGAGGGAGTGTGAAGAGGGAGGAGAGGAGGTATTATAGAGTATGGAGAGAAGAAGAGAGGAGAGGGAGGAGAGAGTAGAGAACAGACAGAGGAAAGTAGGGGACAGACAGGAGCAGGACAGACAGGAGCAGGACAGAGGAGAGGACAGCAGCAGAGATGTCCTTGTTTTGAACAGCCTGCTCCCTCTGTGATGTCAACATACAGTACACCCACTCTGCAGGTGGAGTGAATCACAGAGGCCACTGCGTATAAATACCATTGTGTGTGTGTGTGTGTGGGTGTGTGTGTGGGTGTGGGTGTAGGGGTGGGTGTAGGGGTGGGTGGGTGTGTTTGTGCTCACCACTTCTCAGACAGACACCCAGCCTGCTTTCCGTACAGAGAAGTGAGTCACCCTCTGCCTTTTAACCACTATATAGGTCATTTAGCAGATATTTTATCCAAAACAACTTGTAGTCATGCATGCATATATTTTTCATATGGGTGGCCCCAGTCTTACCCACACAGGGACTGTCTGAATCAACACCCCATATAGGATCTCTCTATCTCTTTCTCTCTCCTTCTCTCTCTCTCTCTCTCTCTCTCTCTCTCTCTCTGTCGCTCTCTCTCTCTCTATAACTCGTTGTCTCTCTCTCTCTCTCTCTCTCTCTCTCTCTCTCTCTCTCTCTCTATACCTCTCTTTCTATAACTCGTTGTCTCTCTCTCTCTCTCTCTCTATACCTCTCTTTCTATAACTCGTTCTCTCTCTCTCTCTCTCTCTCTCTCTCTCTCTCTCTTATACCTCTCTTTCTATACCTCTCTCTTTCTATACCTCTCTCTCTATACCTCTCTCTATACCTCTCTCTCTATACCTCTCTCTCTCTCTCTCTCTCTCTCTCTCTCTCTCTCTCTACCTCTCTCTCTCTATACCTCTCTCTTCCTCTATACCTCTCTCTCTCTCTATACCTCTCTCTTTCTATACCTCTCTCTCTCTATACCTCTCTCTATACCTCTCTTTCTCTATACCTCTCTCGCTATACCTCTCTCTTTCTAAACCTCTCTCTCTATACCTATCTCTCTATATACCTCTCTCTTTCTATACCTATCTCTCTACATACCTCTCTCTTTCTATCTCTCTTTTTCTATACCTCTCTCTCTCTATACCTATCTCTCTATATACCTCTCTCTTTCTATACCTCTCTCTTTCTATACCTCTCTCTCTATATACCTCTCTCTCTCTCTCTCTACCTCTCTCTCTCTATACCTCTCTCTCTATATACCTCTCTCTTTCTATACCTCTCTCTCTCTCCTGGTGACAAATCCCCTCTCTCAGCGCCAGTCCACAGTCCTCTGTGGAATGATGAAAAATGGATTTGTCTTTAAATATATTTAGTCTTCAAAGCACTTTAAAACACTCCTGCCTTCCAGGGGAGATGACATTTCATTGGCTACCACAGCTGGACTGGGACGGTTACCACACTGTGATTGACCATATCCCCAGTGGTCCAGCGATCCACTGATAACAGATGTGTTTACATACAAACCTCAAACTCTAGTCCCTGGAGCTCACACTCCCCACCTAGACAAGCACGGAATATTATTAGTATCAAGTCTAGTGAAGAGGAACTATAACTGTAATGGCTGGTGGTTGTATGATAATTGGTTTTGCATGGATCGTACTTCAAAACTCATAATACACAGAGAATAAAGTTGACATTTTGAGAATAAAGTAAAAATTACATTTCAAGAATAATGTCAAAATGTTTCAAGAATAGAGTAAAAAACGTTTGATATTTTTAGTAGGATACAGCAGGATATTTTTCCCAGCCATAATCACAAGCAACAGCTGCGATCAGCACAGACCACGGTACACGGGCTGTACGGAATACATATTAGGAACTTCCCCATTCTCCCTTCTCAGAACTCACCACTCCCCTAGTCAAGTATCAACCCTGCACTACTCAAGTGTCACCCCTCCCCTTCAACCCTCCTCACCCTTGAATTGGTTACTTATCACCCCTGCTCTGGTCAAGCCTCACTTCTTCTTCTCACCCCTCACCCTTGAATTGGTCATTTATCACCCCTGCTCTGGTCAAGCCTCACTTCTCCTTCTCACCCCTCACCCTTGAATTGGTCACTTATCACCCCTGCTCTGGTCAAGCCTTACTTCTCCTTCTCACCCCTCACCCTCGCACTCATTTAATCACAATAATGAGCTTTTCAATTGGCCAAAATACATGCTAAGAGCTGACAACAACAACAACAACAATGCACGTGGAAGTATAAGATAGCTAGCTGGCCATTATGTATGATCATCATCATAATGAACTAGGATTCAATTCATTACAATGACAATGTTGCTAGTTAATATGGATGTTGTTGGCACTTCACTGGCCACATGTAAACACAACCACTCCACTTCCTGGATCTTGCCTAACATATTGCAATCTTATTGCAATCTACTCCACAGAGGCAGAAAAGTGTTGGCAGAAGTTTATGTTGTTCATTATTTGTTGTATCCTATTTCATTGGTAAACAACATTGACCTGGCAGCTTAGTCCCTCTGCGTCTTGGCAACACTTTGACAAATCTACTTTTCCCTTTGAATTCCCCTATAATTTATGGTGTAGGCCACCAATTTCATTTTCCCACTACTTAAGGCCCATATTGTAATGAAAGTCACCTGCTAATAAACAGACAGCACCTTGCTAAGATGGACTATAAAACTAGCCTGTTTTAGCATTAAGATGCTACGGTAGTCTGTTTTAGCATTAAGATGCTACGGTAGTCTGTTTTAGCATTAAGGTGCTACGGTAGTCTGTAACTGACCTGAGTCTGTTGAAATGTGTGTTGAAGTCTGTTTTAGCATTAAGATGCTACGGTAGTCTGTTTTAGCATTAAGATGCTACGGTAGTCTGTAACTGACCTGAGTCTGTTGAAATGTGTGTTGAAGTCTGTTTTAGCATTAAGATGCTACGGTAGTCTGTTTTAGCATTAAGATGCTACGGTAGTCTGTAACTGACCTGAGTCTGTTGAAATGTGTGTTGAAGTCTGTTTTAGCATTAAGATGCTACGGTAGTCTGTTTTAGCATTAAGATGCTACGGTAGTCTGTAACTGACCTGAGTCTGTTGAAATGTGTGTTGAAGTCTGTTTTAGCATTAAGATGCTACGGTAGTCTGTTTTAGCATTAAGGTGCTACGGTAGTCTGTAACTGACCTGAGTCTGTTGAAATGTGTGTTGAAGTCTGTTTTAGCATTAAGATGCTACGGTAGTCTGTTTTAGCATTAAGATGCTACGGTAGTCTGTAACTGACCTGAGTCTGTTGAAATGTGTGTTGAAGTCTGTTTTAGCATTAAGATGCTACGGTAGTCTGTTTTAGCATTAAGGTGCTACGGTAGTCTGTAACTGACCTGAGTCTGTTGAAATGTGTGTTGAAGTCTGTTTTAGCATTAAGAAGCTACGGTAGTCTGTTTTAGCATTAAGATGCTACGGTAGTCTGTAACTGACCTGAGTCTGTTGAAATGTGTGTTGAAGTCTGTTTTAGCATTAAGATGCTACGGTAGTCTGTAACTGACCTGAGTCTGTTGAAATGTGTGTTGAAGTCTGTTTTAGCATTAAGATGCTACGGTAGTCTGTTTTAGCATTAAGATGCTACGGTAGTCTGTAACTGACCTGAGTCTGTTGAAATGTGTGTTGAAGTCTGTTTTAGCATTAAGATGCTACGGTAGTCTGTAACTGACCTGAGTCTGTTGAAATGTGTGTTGAAGTCTGTTTTAGCATTAAGATGCTACGGTAGTCTGTTTTAGCATTAAGATGCTACGGTAGTCTGTAACTGACCTGAGTCTGTTGAAATGTGTGTTGATCCAAGGTTTTGTGAGGCTGATAAAATCTCTTTGACACTTAGCTAGCGGCAACTGACAGCGCACACACACACACACACAACCACGCACACACACACACAACCACACACACACACACACACACACACACACACACACCTCACAGGGCATGTGAGGTGTAACTGCTGTTGGGAATGACACCTGCGGTGGCTGCCTAAAGTGCACATCCGTTAATTTAACAGGAGAGCCCTGGCACATCTTTATAAAATATTGATCCGTGGAGAAAAGTGCTGGGAATCCCTCCAGTATGTTAAACAGGAGGCTGAAGGAATCTCCCCAATGGAGATAGATGGACACCAGTCTTCTGCTGACTGCAGCGAAGCCACATCGAAGCAGAGGCCTTCCTGCTATGTGGTCATGGGCTGCGCTCGTCAATGTGGCTTTCAAGCTTTACTTCTTTATCCAGTCTTTAGTCTGTTGTCCTAACTGTCTCTTGTCTGTTACCATAAATAAATACACTTCCTGTATGTATCACAACATACAACAGGGAACTGCAGGAGAGGGGGGTGAGGACGGAGGGGGGATAGCAGGGTGGGAGGGGAGAGGAAGGAAGGAAGGAAGGAAGGAAGGAAGAGAGGGGATGAGGGATGAGAGAGGGAGGGGAAAGGAGAGGAGTGGAAGGAGGGGAGGGGATGAGGGATGGGGAGAGGAGAGGAGGGAGGAGAGGAGAGGTGGATGAAGGAGGAGAGGAGAGGGGGCAGGAGGAAGGAGAGGAGAGGGAGGGAGGAGGGGGGTGGAGGGAGGGAGGGATGAGAGGAGAGGAGAGGGGATGAGGAGGGAGGGAGGGAGGAAGGTAAGGAGTCCTGGGTACCTCACCAGGACTCTGCTGGCTGACTGGTGGAGGGCACTGAAGGAGAGGAGAGGTGGTGAGGGGGATGGAGGGAGGGATGAGAGGAGAGGAGAGGGGATGAGGAGGGAGGGCACTGAAGGAGAGGAGAGGAGAGGGGATGAGGAGGGAGGGCACTGAAGGAGAGGAGAGGGGGTGAAGGGAAGGAGTGATAAAAGTAGAGAATAGTATACTCAAGACCACGTACTGAGCAACCACAGTCTGTCAAACACTCTCATAAACAGATACACACACAGTGGTGGTGGGTGACATGCTGTGTATTACCGTATTACCGTAGCCAGAGCTACAGCACACCACACACACACCACACACACACACACCACACACACACACACACACACACACACACACACACACACACACACACACACACACACATACATACATACATACATAAACACACACACACAGTGACAGTGAGCTCCTCAGACGCCCCCTAACAAGGGCTCAGCTCACAGAGGGTGAAGGAAAATAAGAGAAGAGGTAGGGAGGGAGGGAGGGAGGGAGGGAGGGAAGGCTGTTCAATAACAGACATATTCTCTGTCTGTTCTCTGTCTCCCTCTGGTCCCCTGACAGCTGAGTCCTGCCTGGGGGTTGTAGTCTTTCTATCTCTGGTTTTATTTGGTCTGACAACGTTGGGTAGGGCGTAGTCGGTTGCTGCACTCTGATAGGCTTTTGAGTGACTGCTCGACACAGGCCCAGCCTCAGGATCAAACCCAGGCTTCTGGGTGCTGTCACAGCTGAGCCCCACTGACTGTATCTGACTGACTGTGCCTGGCTCTGGTCACAGATCATGTGAAATATGTTGTGAAATGTATTGTAATGTTTTAAGCATGTTTAACTGCCTTAATATTGCTGGACCCCAGGAAGAGTAGCTGCTGTCTTGGCAGGAACTAACAAGGATCCATAATAAACCCCAGGAAGAGTAGCTGCTGTCTTGGTAGGAACTAACAAGGATCCACAATAAACCACAGGAAGAGTAGCTGCTGCCTTGGCAGGAACTAATGGGGATCCATAATAAACCCCAGGAAGAGTAGCTGCTGTCTTGGTAGGAACTAATGGGGATCCATAATAAACCCCAGGAAGAGTAGCTGCTGTCTTGGTAGGAACTAATGGGGATCCATAATAAACCCCAGGAAGAGTAGCTGCTGTCTTGGCAGGAACTAACAAGGATCCATAATAAACCACAGGAAGAGTAGCTGCTTTCTTGGTAGGAACTAACAAGGATCCATAATAAACCACAGGAAGATTAGCTGCTGTCTTGGTAGGAACTAATGGGGATCCATAATAAACCCCAGGAAGAGTAGCTGCTGTCTTGGCAGGAACTAACAAGGATCCACAATAAACCACAGGAAGAGTAGCTGCTGCCTTGGCAGGAACTAACAATGATCCATAATAAACCACAGGAAGAGTAGCTGCTGCCTTGGCAGGAACTAACAAGGATCCATAATAAACCCCCAGGAAGAGTAGCTGCTGTCTTGGCAGGAACTAACAAGGATCCATAATAAACCCCCAGGAAGAGTAGCTGCTGTCTTGGCAGGAACTAACAAGGATCCATAATAAACCCCAGGAAGAGTAGCTGCTGTCTTGGTAGGAACTAACAAGGATCCACAATAAACCACAGGAAGAGTAGCTGCTGCCTTGGCAGGAACTAATGGGGATCCATAATAAACCCCAGGAAGAGTAGCTGCTGTCTTGGTAGGAACTAATGGGGATCCATAATAAACCCCAGGAAGAGTAGCTGCTGTCTTGGTAGGAACTAATGGGGATCCATAATAAACCCCAGGAAGAGTAGCTGCTGTCTTGGCAGGAACTAACAAGGATCCATAATAAACCACAGGAAGAGTAGCTGCTGCCTTGGCAGGAACTAATGGGGATCCTTAATAAATAACAATACACTGTAGCCTGGTCTCAGATCTGTTTGTGCTGTCTTTGCAACTCCTATGAATGGTAATTTCAATGTTCCAACAGATCTGGGACCAGGCCATACCTGACTCTGACTTTCTTTATTGTCATAGAATTCTGGATAAAAGTTCAATGGGCCTGTTACAGACCGGTGACTGATGTATACCAGTGCAGTCAATGAATATTTAACACAACATCAGAATCTAGTCAGGCAAGGGCAGTGCTAGACACGTGGTCAAGACTGTGTTGGCCAGGCAGGAAGGAAGGATTAGATACGTGGAGAGTTTCTCTAGACTGTGTTGGCCAGGCAGGGAGGAAGGATTAGATACGTGTAGAGTTTCTCTAGACTGTGTTGGCCAGGCAGGGAGGAAGGAGTAGATACGTGGAGAGTTTCTCTAGACTGTGTTGGCCAGGCAGGGAGGAAGGAGTAGATACGTGGAGAGTTTCTCTAGACTGTGTTGGCCAGGCAGGGAGGAAGGAGTAGATACGTGGAGAGTTTCTCTAGACTGTGTTGGCCAGGCAGAGAGGAAGGATTAGATACGTGGAGAGTTTCTCTAGACTGTGTTGGCCAGGCAGAGAGGAAGGATTAGATACGTGGAGAGTTTCTCTAGACTGTGTTGGCCAGGCAGGGAGGAAGGATTAGATACGTGGAGAGTTTCTCTAGACTGTGTTGGCCAGGCAGAGACGAAGGATTAGATACGTGGAGAGTTTCTCTAGACTGTGTTGGCCAGGCAGGGAGGAAGGAGTAGATACGTGGAGAGTTTCTCTAGACTGTGTTGGCCAGGCAGAGAGGAAGGATTAGATACGTGGAGAGTTTCTCTAGACTGTGTTGGCCAGGCAGAGAGGAAGGATTAGATACGTGGAGAGTTTCTCTAGACTGTGTTGGCCAGGCAGGGAGGAAGGAGTAGATACGTGGAGAGTTTCTCTAGACTGTGTTGGCCAGGCAGGGAGGAAGGATTAGATACGTGGAGAGTTTCTCTAGACTGTGTTGGCCAGGCAGGGAGGAAGGAGTAGATACGTGGAGAGTTTCTCTAGACTGTGTTGGCCAGGCAGGGAGGAAGGAGTAGATACGTGGTGAGTTTCTCTAGACTGTGTTGGCCAGGCAGAGAGGAAGGAGTAGATACGTGGAGAGTTTCTCTAGACTGTGTTGGCCAGGCAGGGAGGAAGGAGTAGATACGTGGAGAGTTTCTCTAGACTGTGTTGGCCAGGCAGGGAGGAAGGATTAGATACGTGGAGAGTTTCTCTAGACTGTGTTGGCCAGGCAGAGAGGAAGGATTAGATACATGGAGAGTTTCTCTAGACTGTGTTGGCCAGGCAGGGAGGAAGGAGTAGATACGTGGAGAGTTTCTCTAGACTGTGTTGGCCAGGCAGAGAGGAAGGATTAGATACGTGGAGAGTTTCTCTAGACTGTGTTGGCCAGGCAGGGAGGAAGGAGTAGATACGTGGAGAGTTTCTCTAGACTGTGTTGGCCAGGCAGGGAGGAAGGATTAGATATGTGGAGAGTTTCTCTAGACTGTGTTGGCCAGGCAGAGAGGAAGGATTAGATACGTGGAGAGTTTCTCTAGACTGTGTTGGCCAGGCAGGGAGGAAGGAGTAGATACGTGGAGAGTTTCTCTAGACTGTGTTGGCCAGGCAGGGAGGAAGGAGTAGATACGTGGAGAGTTTCTCTAGACTGTGTTGGCCAGGCAGGGAGGAAGGAGTAGATACGTGGAGAGTTTCTCTAGACTGTGTTAGACAGGCAGGGAGGAAGGAGTAGATACGTGGAGAGTTTCTCTAGACTGTGTTGGCCAGGCAGGGAGGAAGGAGTAGATACGTGGAGAGTTTCTCTAGACTGTGTTGGCCAGGCAGGGAGGAAGGAGTAGATACGTGGAGAGTTTCTCTAGACTGTGTTGGCCAGGCAGGGAGGAAGGAGTAGATACGTGGAGAGTTTCTCTAGACTGTGTTAGACAGGCAGGGAGGAAGGAGTAGATACGTGAACGTGAATGATCGGTTTACTTCCTGAATCACTGAGACAGAGCAGCCTGCCACCCACTTCACCCTCCAACACAGACCCACACACCCTGACAGACTTCACCCTCTAACACAGACCCACACACCCTGACAGACTGCACCCTCTAACACAGACCCACACACCCTGACAGACTTCACCCTCTAACACAGACCCACACACCCTGACAGACTTCACCCTCTAACACAGACCCACACACCCTGACAGACTTCACCCTCCAACACAGACCCACACACCCTGACAGACTTCACCCTCTAACACAGACCCACACACCCTGACAGACTGCACCCTCTAACACAGACCCACACACCCTGACAGACTGCACCCTCTAACACAGACCCACACACCCTGACAGACTGCACCCTCCAACACAGACCCACACACCCTGACAGACTTCACCCTCCAACACAGACCCACACACCCTGACAGACTTCACCCTCTAACACAGACCCACACACCCTGACAGACTTCACCCTCTAACACAGACCCACACACCCTAACAGACTTCACCCTCTAACACAGACCCACACACCCTGACAGACTTCACCCTCTAACACCTGATCGTCCAACATCTCAGTCTAAAATCATGGGCATTAATATGGAGTTGGTCCCCCCTTCGCTGCTATAACAGCCTCCACTCTTCTGGGAAGGTTTTCCACTAGATGTTGGAACATTGTTGCGGGACTTGCTTCCATTCAGCCATAAGAGCATTATTGAGGTTGGGCGATTGTTGGGCGTTCTAATTTATCCCAAAGGTGTTCGATGGGGTTGAGATCAGGGCTCTGTGCAGGCTAGTCAAGTTCTTTCCACACCGATCTCGTCAAACTATTTCTGTATGGACCCCGCTTTGTGCACGGGGGCATTGTTATGCTGATACAGGAAAGTCCCTTCCTCAAACTATTGCCATAAAGTTGGAATATCATTGTATGCTGTAGCATTAAGATCTCCCTTCACTGGAACTAAGGGGCCAAGCCTGACCAATGAAAAACAGCCACAGACAATTATTCCTCCTCCACCAAACTTTAAAGTAGACAGTATGCATTGGGGCAGGTAGAGTTCTCTTGGCATCCAGCAACCCCAGATTCGTCTGTCGTACTGCCAGATGGTGAAGTGTGATTCATCAATCCAGAGAACGTGTTTCCACTGCTCCAGAGTCCAATGGCGGTGAGCTTTACACCACTCCAGCCGACTCTTGGCATTGTGCATGGTGATCTTAGGCTTGTGTGCGGCTCCTCTGCCATGGAAACCCATTTCATGAAGCTCCGGATGAACAGTTCTTGTGCTGACGTTGCTTCCAGAGGCAATTTGGAACTCGGTAGTGGGTGTTGCAACTAAGGACAGATCATTTGTATGCTCTACGCACTTCAGCACTCGGTCCTAGATGTTTCAACTTCACATTAACAGCACTTACAGTTGAGCGGGTCAGCTCTAGCAGGAGGACAGGGTTCTGCTGGCAGGGAGGGGGAGGACAGGATTCTGCAGGCAGGGAGGAGAGAGGACAGGGTTCTGCAGGCAGGGAGGAGGGAGGACAGGGTTCTGCAGGCAGGGAGGGGGGAGGACAGGATTCTGCAGGCAGGGAAGAGGGAGGACAGGGTTCTGCTGGCAGGTTTGGGATTTGCAGCTATCAGCAGGAGATATTTCTGTAGAGCAGAGCATTACTCCTTGGGGTGAAAGAGAGAGAGGGAGAGGAGGTCAGAAAGAGAGAGAGAGAACCACACATAGCAGGGACGTGGGGAAGAAACTAAGAATAAGGAAACCCAAGGAGGGATCGAGGAGGACAGAGAGAGGGAGGGAGAGAGGAGGACTGAGAGAGGAGGGAGCGAGGAGGACAGAGAGGAGGGAGCGAGGCAGACGGAGAGAGAGAGCAATGACAGGGACTAGGGAGCCGGAGCAGGGGCTGAAGGGAAGAAAAGGAAGGGAAAATACTAGGACGAGAATGAAAGGGAGAGAGGAGGACAGAGAGAGGAGGGAGGAAGACAAAGAGAGAAGGAGAGAGGAGGACAGTGAGAGAAGGAAGGAGGAGGACAGAGAGAGATGGATGGAGGACAGAGAGAGATGGAGGGAGGAGGACAGAGAGAGATGGAGGGAGGAGGACAGAGAGAGGAGGAGGAGGGAGGAAAGTGAGAGAAGGAGGGAGGAGGACAGAAAGAGAAGGAGGGGGGACAGTGAGAGAAGGAGGGAGGAGGACAGAGAGAGATGGAGGGAGGACAGAGAGAGATGGAGGGAGGACAGTGAGATAAGGAGGGAGGAGGACAGAAAGAGGAGCAGGGAGGACAGTGAGAGAAGGAGGGGGGAGGACAGAGAGAAAATGAGCGAGGAGGACAGCGAGAGAGGGGAGAGGAGGACAGATAAAAAAGGAGGGAGGACAGAGAGAGAAGGAGGGAGGAAGGAGGACTGTGGGGGAAGGAGGGAGGACAACAGAGGGAGGAGGACTGTGAGGGAAGGAGGGGGGAGGACAGCGAGAGATGGAGGGAGGACAGTGAGGGAAGGAGGGAGGAGGACAGAAAGAGAAGGAGGGGGAGGACAGTGAGAAAATGAGCGAGGAGGACAGCGAGAGAGGGGGGAGGAGGACAGATAAAAAAGGAGGGATGACAGAGGGAGAAGGAGGGAGGAAGGAGGACTGTGGGGGAAGGAGGGAGGAGGACAGAGAGAAAGGAGGGAGGGAGGAGGACTGTGAGGGAAGGGAGGAGGAGGACAGTGAGAGAAGGAGGGAGAAGGACAGAGCGAGAAGGGGGGAGGAGGACGAGGGAGGAGAGGAGAGAAGGACAGAGCGAGAAAGGGGGAGGAGGACATGAGTGAAGGAGAGAAGGAGGACAGAGAGAGAAGCAGGGAGGAGGACATAAAGAGGAGGGGGAGGACAGAGAGAGAAGGAGGGGGAGGACAGAGAGAGGAGGAAGGATGACAGTGAGAGTAGGAGAAGAAAATGAAAAAACCTTCCCTCAGTACTTGGCTCATCCTATGTTCTAATCAGTACTGTATTTAACATGAGTGATTGGTGAACAAGTAGGAGAGGCCATTGACTATAGTAGTATTGCTTCCGAATCCTCCAGTGACCTTGATAATTGAAGTATTCAGTGATGTAGTTAAGTGTTCCATGCTGTATCATTCAGTGATTAGTGTGTAGCCTCCTCAACAGCTTTAAAAGGCCCAGTCATTTAGTGGAGGACACTCTTCATCTCCCTTCCCCATTCACACACACACACACACACACACACACACACACACACACACACACACACACACACACACACACACACACACACACACACACACACACACACACACACACACACACACACACACACACACTAGTTTAGTGGTCAAGATCACTTTGTGAGGCAAAATGCAGGCCGAGATCTACCGCTCACATAAAAAAAAAACATGACTTAAAAAGCATAATCCTACACTTTGGTGCGGCAGGTTAGAGCAGGTAGCCAGGTAGCCTAGTGGTTGGAACAGGTAGCCTAGTGGTTTGAACAGGTAGCCAGGTAGCCTAGTGGTTGGAACAGGTAGCCTAGTGGTTAGAGCAGGTAGCCAGGTAGCCTAGTGGTTGGAACAGGTAGCCTAGTGGTTAGAGCAGGTAGCCAGGTAGCCTAGTGGTTGGAACAGGTAGCCTAGTGGTTTAAAGCAGGTAGCCAGGTAGCCTAGTGGTTGGAACAGGTAGCCTAGTGGTTAGAGCAGGTAGCCTAGTGGTTGGAACAGGTAGCCTAGTGGTTTAAAGCAGGTAGCCAGGTAGCCTAGTGGTTGGAACAGGTAGCCTAGTGGTTAGAGCAGGTAGCCAGGTAGCCTAGTGGTTAGAACAGGTAGCCTAGTGGTTAGAGCAGGTAGCCTAGTGGTTGGAACAGGTAGCCTAGTGGTTAGAGCAAGTAGCCTAGTGGTTAGAACAGGTAGCCTAGTGGTTGGAACAGGTAGCCTAGTGGTTAGAGCAGATAGCCTAGTGGTTGTAACAGGTAGCCTAGTGGTTAGAGCAGGTAGCCTAGTGGTTAGAACAGGTAGCCTAGTGGTTAGAATAGGTAGCCTAGTGGTTAGAGCAGGTAGCCTAGTGGTTAGAGCAGGTAGCCAGGTAGCCTAGTGGTTGGAACAGGTAGCCTAGTGATTAGAACAGGTAACCTAGTGGTTAGAGCAGGTAGCCTAGTGGTTGGAACAGGTAGCCTAGTGGTTAGAGCAGGTAGCCTAGTGGTTAGAACAGGTAGCCTAGTGGTTAGAATAGGTAGCCTAGTGGTTAGAGCAGGTAGCCTAGTGGTTAGAGCAGGTAGCCAGGTAGCCTAGTGGTTGGAACAGGTAGCCTAGTGATTAGAACAGGTAGCCTAGTGGTTAGAACAGGTAGCCTAGTGTTTGGAACAGGTAGCCTAGTGGTTAGAGCAGGTAGCCTAATGGTTAGAGCAGGTAGCCTAGTGGTTAGAACAGGTAGCCTAGTGGTTAGAGCAGGTAGCCTAGTGGTTGGAACAGGTAGCCTAGTGGTTAGAGCAGGTAGCCTAGTGGTTAGAGCAGGTAGCCTAGTGGTTAGAGCAGGTAGCCAGGTAGCATAGTGGTTAAAGCAGGTAGCCAGGTAGCATAGTGGTTAGAACAGGTAGCCAGGTAGCCTAGTGGTTAGAACAGGTAGCCTATTGGTTAGAGCAGGTAGCCAGGTAGCATAGTGGTTAGAGCAGGTAGCCAGGTAGCCTAGTGGTTAGAACAGGTAGCATAGTGGTTAGAACAGGTAGCCTAGTGGTTAGAACAGGTAGCCTAGTGGTTAGAGCAGGTAGCCTAGTGGTTAGAACAGGTAGCCTAGTGGTTGGAACAGGTAGCCTAGTGGTTAGAGCAGGTAGCCTAGTGGTTAGAGCAGGTAGCCTAGTGGTTAGAACAGGTAGCCTAGTGGTTAGAGCAGGTAGCCATGTAGCCCAGTGGTTAGAGCAGGTAGCCTAGTGGTTAGAGCAGGTAGCCAGGTAGCCTAGTGGTTAGAACCAGGTAGCCTAGTGGTTAGAGCTAGGTAGCCTAGCAGTTAGAACAGGTAGCCTAGTGGTTAGAACAGGTAGCATAGTGGTTAGAACAGGTAGCCTAGTGGTTAGAGCAGGTGACTTAGTGGTTTAAAGCAGGTAGCCAGGTAGCCTAGTGGTTAGAACAGGTAGCCTAGTGGTTAGAGCAGGTAGCCTAGTGGTTGGAACAGGTAGCCTAGTGGTTAGAGCAGGTAGCCAGGTAGCATAGTGGTTAGAGCAGGTAGCCAGGTAGCATAGTGGTTAGAGCAGGTAGCCAGGTAGCATAGTGGTTAGAACAGGTAGCCAGGTAGCCTAGTGGTTAGAACAGGTAGCCTAGTGGTTAGAGCAGGTAGCCTAGTGGTTAGAGCAGGTAACCTAGTGGTTTAAAGCAGGTAGCCAGGTAGCCTAGTGGTTAGAACAGGTAACCTAGTGGTTAGAGCAGGTAGCCTAGTGGTTGGAACAGGTAGCCTAGTGGTTAGAGCAGGTAGCCAGGTAGCATAGTGGTTAGAGCAGGTAGCCAGGTAGCATAGTGGTTAGAGCAGGTAGCCAGGTAGCATAGTGGTTAGAACAGGTAGCCTAGTGGTTAGAGCAGGTGACTTAGTGGTTTAAAGCAGGTAGCCAGGTAGCCTAGTGGTTAGAACAGGTAGCCTAGTGGTTAGAGCAGGTAGCCTAGTGGTTGGAACAGGTAGCCTAGTGGTTAGAGCAGGTAACCTAGTGGTTTAAAGCAGGTAGCCAGGTAGCCTAGTGGTTAGAACAGGTAACCTAGTGGTTAGAGCAGGTAGCCTAGTGGTTGGAACAGGTAGCCTAGTGGTTAGAGCAGGTAGCCAGGTAGCATAGTGGTTAGAGCAGGTAGCCAGGTAGCATAGTGGTTAGAGCAGGTAGCCAGGTAGCATAGTGGTTAGAACAGTTAGCCAGGTAGCCTAGTGGTTAGAACAGGTAGCCTAGTGGTTAGAGCAGGTAACCTAGTGGTTAGAACAGGTAGCCTAGTGGTTAGAGCAGGTAACCTAGTGGTTTAAAGCAGGTAGCCAGGTAGCCTAGTCGTTAGAACAGGTAACCTAGTGGTTAGAGCAGGTAGCCTAGTGGTTGGAACAGGTAGCCTAGTGGTTAGAGCAGGTAGCCAGGTAGCATAGTGGTTAGAGCAGGTAGCCAGGTAGCATAGTGGTTAGAGCAGGTAGCCAGGTAGCATAGTGGTTAGAACAGGTAGCCAGGTAGCCTAGTGGTTAGAACAGGTAGCCTAGTGGTTAGAGCAGGTGACTTAGTGGTTATAGCAGGTAGCCAGGTAGCCTAGTGGTTAGAACAGGTAGCCTAGTGGTTAGAGCAGGTAGCCTAGTGGTTGGAACAGGTATCCTAGTGGTTAGAACAGGTAGCCTAGTGGTTAGAGCAGGTAACCTAGTGGTTTAAAGCAGGTAGCCAGGTAGCCTAGTCGTTAGAACAGGTAACCTAGTGGTTAGAGCAGGTAGCCTAGTGGTTGGAACAGGTAGCCTAGTGGTTAGAGCAGGTAGCCAGGTAGCATAGTGGTTAGAGCAGGTAGCCAGGTAGCATAGTGGTTAGAGCAGGTAGCCAGGTAGCATAGTGGTTAGAACAGGTAGCCAGGTAGCCTAGTGGTTAGAACAGGTAGCCTAGTGGTTAGAGCAGGTGACTTAGTGGTTATAGCAGGTAGCCAGGTAGCCTAGTGGTTAGAACAGGTAGCCTAGTGGTTAGAGCAGGTAGCCTAGTGGTTGGAACAGGTATCCTAGTGGTTAGAGCAGGTAGCCAGGTAGCATAGTGGTTAGAGCAGGTAGCCAGGTAGCATAGTGGTTAGAGCAGGTAGCCAGGTAGCATAGTGGTTAGAACAGGTAGCCAGGTAGCCTAGTGGTTAGAACAGGTAGCATAGTGGTTAGAACAGGTAGCCTAGTGGTTAGAGCAGGTAACCTAGTGGTTTAAAGCAGGTAGCCAGGTAGCCTAGTGGTTAGAACAGGTAACCTAGTGGTTAGAGCAGGTAGCCTAGTGGTTGGAACAGGTAGCCTAGTGGTTAGAGCAGGTAGCCAGGTAGCATAGTGGTTAGAGCAGGTAGCCAGGTAGCATAGTGGTTAGAGCAGGTAGCCAGGTAGCATAGTGGTTAGAGCAGGTGACTTAGTGGTTTAAAGCAGGTAGCCAGGTAGCCTAGTGGTTAGAACAGGTAGCCTAGTGGTTAGAGCAGGTAGCCTAGTGGTTAGAGCAGGTAACCTAGTGGTTTAAAGCAGGTAGCCAGGTAGCCTAGTGGTTAGAACAGGTAACCTAGTGGTTAGAGCAGGTAGCCTAGTGGTTGGAACAGGTAGCCTAGTGGTTAGAGCAGGTAGCCAGGTAGCATAGTGGTTAGAGCAGGTAGCCAGGTAGCATAGTGGTTAGAGCAGGTAGCCAGGTAGCATAGTGGTTAGAACAGGTAGCCTAGTGGTTAGAGCAGGTGACTTAGTGGTTTAAAGCAGGTAGCCAGGTAGCCTAGTGGTTAGAACAGGTAGCCTAGTGGTTAGAGCAGGTAGCCTAGTGGTTGGAACAGGTAGCCTAGTGGTTAGAGCAGGTAGCCAGGTAGCATAGTGGTTAGAGCAGGTAGCCAGGTAGCATAGTGGTTAGAACAGGTAGCCAGGTAGCCTAGTGGTTAGAACAGGTAGCATAGTGGTTAGAACAGGTAGCCTAGTGGTTAGAGCAGGTAACCTAGTGGTTTAAAGCAGGTAGCCAGGTAGCCTAGTGGTTAATTTTTGGGGGTATATATCCATAAAAATGATGCCAGCGGATTCATGATTTTGACTGGCTGAGAAATGCTTCCTGCCCGTCTGTCTCATCCCAACCATTACTACGAGACAGCTGGAGATCCCAATGTTGCAAATGTCAGAGGGACAGACAGCAAGGTTTATAGAAATCTCTGCTGTTGAAAACTGAAGGTTAGTCTAAAAGAGATCATGTCTAGATGCTTTTGATAGTAGAGATCAAGTTTATAAATTGCTTGGCTGGGCTGATGAGCCAGTGGATTGCGCAGTCAGATGGAACAGAGTAAAGGCATTAGGCATTGTAACATCATAGATTTAGCCGGTGGTAACTTGTGTGGAACAGACACCGGCTGGAATGCGGTTTTAACCAATCAGCATTCAGGATTAGACGTACCCGTTGTATAACATTAGACAGTAACAGTGTCCAAATAAAACAAGGCAGTCTGCCTGACACTGAAAGTACTACTTAGAATGCATGCTTAATACATTGATTTATACTGTGGTATCTTAGAGTGGAGTTTGGAACAGACTGTATCCAAATAGGATTTAGTAGTATTCAAAGATATTACAGTATGGGGAGTATGAATAATATCACCATGACACAGTAACTGGGCCCAACTAAATACTGTCCTAAACTGATTCAGTTGAAACACACTCACAGTAGTTCATAATGTCACCATGACACAGTAACTGGGCCCAACTAAATACTGTCCTGAAACTGATTCAGTTGAAACACACTCACAATAGTTCATAATGTCACCATGACACAGTAACTGGGCCCAACTAAATACTGTCCTGAAACTGATTCAGTGGAAACACACTCACAATAGTTCATAATGTCACCATGACACAGTAACTGGGTCCAACTAAATACTGTCCTGAAACTGATTCAGTTGATACAAACTCACAATAGTTCATAATGTCACCATAGCACTACAGCACTGTGACTAAGTGTCCACAAAGTCTATTAAATCCATCCAGGCTGACAGTGAATAAAGTGCTTAGCTCTGTCTCTGTCCCTGACTCTCCCAGGGTGTTGATTGGCTGGCTTGGCCCGTGGCAACGTTTGGAAGATTAAACTGTGCTGCAGTATGGACTCATGGCCAGGCACACACACACACACACACACACACACACACACATAGACAAGCGCACGCATGCTCACACACACACACACACACAGACGAGCGAACGCATGCTCACACATACATGCACGCACATGTATACACACACACACACAGTCTGCAGTAAGGAGTCAGTGGCCAGGGCCACAGGATGTGAGAGGGATGGAGGCCCAAAAAGGACAAACTGAGCAGAGTGGAGATGACCTTCAGCATAAAGACAAAGAGACACTCACAGCTCAGAATAGAGACAGAGAAACACGACTCTCATCATCGTCGCTGTTGTGTGTGGAACACTTTGATAAACATCTGTGTGTGTCTGTCTGTCTGCGTGTGTGTGTGTGTGTTTGTGTGTGTGTGGGTGTGTTTGTGTGTGTGGGTGTGTTTGTGTATGTGGGTGTGTTTGTGTGTGTGTTCCCATTCCCTTAGCTGATTCATCATTTTATCCCTGCCGCCCAGACGTTCTGTCAATCCAATGCCAAATCTTGTGTAGTGGGCGGCAGGGTAGCCTAGTGGTTAGAGTGTTGGACTAGTAACCGGAAGGTTGCAAGTTCAAATCCCCGAGCTGACAAGGTACAAATCTGTCGTTCTGCTCCTGAACAAGGCCACTGTTCCTTGGCCGTCATTGAAAATAAGAATTTGTCTTAACTGACTTGCCTAGTTAGATAAAGAAAAAATAAATAAAAGGTGTAGAGCTTGGAATGGCAAACAAATATTAAATCTGATTCATGTACTTCAGCATGTAATCTAAACCATACTGTTTCAGTCAGGCAGTGATGATGAATCAGAGCGCGATAGCAAGTTTATTGCTCATCAAACAATGAAATTTGCATAGCCTGTCTCTCCTGACTAATATAACACGGACTTGCCTACTGCAAGAGTTAAAGCCAATTGTATTTAAAGTGCATCATCACAAAGTCTCAATATAAGATTCTGTAGGGGTTCTAAACACAGAATGGATTGCTGACCTTCTGCAGGCATTGGGGTCGATAGCAATCAGAGACTGTAATCTGTGTTGTAATGAATGTAATGTACGAGCAAGGTCAAAGGCCGCAGCACTACAAATAAGGAAAGTCCCTTCCCAAATGAAGCTGTTTAGAGAGAAACTCTCTCTCTCTCTCTCTCTCTCTCTCTCTCTCTCTCTCTCTCTCTCAATTCAATTAAATTCATGGGACTTTATTGGCATGGGAAACATATGTTAACATTGCCAAAGCAAGCGAAAATTCTTTGTGGATCTGTGTAATCTGAGGGAAATATGTGTCTCTAATATGGTCATACATTTGGCAGGAGGTTAGGAAGTGCAGCTCAGTTTCCATCTCATTTTGTGGGCAGTGTGCACATAGCCTGTCTTCTCTTGAGAGCCAGGTCTGCCTACGGCGGCCTTTCTCAATAGCAAGGCTAAGCTCACTGAGTCTGTACATAGCCTAAGCTTTCCTTAAGTTTGGTCAGTCACAGTGGTCAGGTATTCTGCCACTAGGTACTCTCTGTTTAGGGCCACATAGCATTCTAGTTTTCTCTGTTTTTTTGTAAATTTTTTCCAATGTGTTTTCTCTTGATTTGGTTGGGTCTAATTGTGCTGCTGTCCTGGGGCTCTGTGGTGTCTGTTTGTGTTTCTGAACAGAGCCCCAGGACCAGCTTGCTTAGGGGACTCTTCTCCAGGTTCGTCTCTCTGTAGGTGATAGCTTTGTTATGGAAGGTTTGGGAATCGCTTCCTTTTAGGTGGTTGTAGAATTTAACAGCTCTTTTCTGGATTCTGCGTGCATTATTTGGTGTTCTACGTTGTACACAGAGGACATTTTTGTGAATTCTTGGTTGGTGAGCGGACCCCAGACCTCACTACCATAAAGGGCCATGGGTTCTATAACTGATTCAAGTATTTTTAGCCAGATCCTAATTGGTATGTCGAATTTTATGTTCCTTTTGATGGCATAGAAAGCCCTTTTTGCCTTGTCTCGCAGATCGTTCACAGCTTTGTGGAAGTTACCTGTGCCGCTGATGTTTAGGCCACGGTACATATAGTTTTTTTGTGTGCTCTAGGGTAACGGTGTTTAGATATTTGTTGTATTTGTGGTCCTGGCGACTGGACCTTTTTTGGAACACCATTACTTTGGTCTTACTGAAATTTACTGTCAGGACCCAGGTTTGGCAGAATCTGTGCAAAAGATCTAGGTGCTGCTGTAGGCCCTCCTTGGTTGGAGACCGAAGCACCAGATCATCAGCAAACAGTAGACATTTCTCTCTCTCTTTCTTTCTCTCTCTCTCTCTATCTCTCTCTCTCTCTCTCACTCACTCACTCACTCACTCACTCACTCACTCAGATGCTGAGTGGAACAGTAAGGAAAGAGTCACTTCTTAAATGAAAGTATCTCAGACATATCAATAGAATCAGCCTACTGGAATTGGCAAAGCCCTTCAGACTATTTGAGGGGAAGTTTGTCTGCACTGTCATGGGTACACTCAATATGGCTGACAGCTGACATGGTCTACTATTCTAGAGTCCCAAACTAAGCCGCCTTAGATACCCTTCCCAAATTAAGCTATTTCTGAAACTCACTTAGATACCTTTGATAATACAGTGGTAGCAATACATGGTTATAACATCTACAGAAAAGACAGAAGTGCCAATGGGGGCGGTGTTGAGGTCTATATTCAGAGCCATATTCCTGTAAAACTTAGAGAGGATCTCATGTTAAATACTGTTGAAGTAATATGGCTACAGGTTCATCTGCCTCACCTGAAGCCCATTCTTGTGGGAAGCTGCTATAGACCATCAAGTGCTAACAGTCAGTATCTGGATAATAATGTGTGAAATGCTTGATAATGTATGTGATATCAACAGAGAGGTATATTTTCTGGGTGAAAGGATTGGACCGTTTTCTTCCATTTTCGCCTGAAATGACATACCCAAATCTAACTGCCTGTAGGTCAGGACCTGAAGCAAGGATTTGCATATTCGTATACCATTTGAAAGGAAACACTTTGAAGTTTGTGGAAATGTGAAATGTGAAATGAATGTAGGAGGATATAACACATTAGATAATACAAAGAAAAAAAAGTTGTTTTTCTTCTTTTTCCCATCATCTTTGAAATGCAAGAGAAAGGCCATTAACTGACTTAGGACTACAGGAGCAATTTAGATTTTGGCCACTAGATGGCAGCAGTGTTTGTGCAACGTTTTAGACTGATCCAATGAACCATTGTATTTCTGTTCAAAATGTTCTATCAAGTCTGCCCAAGTGTGCATAATTGGTCAATATATACATTTTCAAGTATATAACTGTGCACTCTCCTCAAACAATAGCATGGTATGTTTTCATTGTAATAGCTACTGTAAATTGGACCGTTAGATTAACAAGAATTTAAGCTTTCTGCCCATATCAGATATGTCTATGTCCTGGGAAATGTTCTTGTTACTTACAACGTTATGCTAATCACATTAGCGCACCTTAGCTCAACCGTCCCGGGTGGGATACCGATCTGTAGAGATCCTTAAGAGGTTTTTAAGCTACACAAATGTAATAGTTTTGCATTCTCTTTTACACACGAAGATGTACCTCCCCACACAACATGTCTGTGCTCTTTCTTAATGAGGGAGATGTCACGGAACACGGACACATCCCCCCCGCATGTCATCAGAGGTATGTTTTATTTTCACCAGGGATCTAGAATGGTTAAATGTTGTACTTAATCTTCTATAAGGTGTTCATTCAAACTCTGAAAAAGAGTGATACTCTCTAAGGTATGTTTAATGCTCTTTATACATTTGATAGCAAGGCGCTGCATGGGTGGCCTAGCCACCAAAACAACATCAAATGAACCTTTAAAAATTAACCAGGCAAGTCAGTTACGAACAAATCCTTATTTAGAACGACAGCCTACCAGGGAACAGTGAGTTAACTGTCTTATTCAAGGGAAGAACAACAGATGTTTACCTAGTCAGCTGTGGGATTTGATCCAGCAACCTTTCGGTTACTGGCCCAACACTCTAACCACTAGGCTACCTGCCCCTTATTACCAGACTATGAGGTGGGCGTATCTCTCAGGTTTACCTGAGAACACAGGGTACACAATCTGAGAGAAACATGCAGGTTCTGTAGTTCTATTAATCACCTGTCTAGAGTGGCTGATATAGCCCTATAGTTATATTAATCACCTGGTCTAGAGTGGCTGATATAGCCCTGTAGTTATATTAATCACCTGGCCCAGAGTGGCTGATATAACCCTGTAGTTCCATTAATCACCTGTCTAGAGTGGCTGATATAGCCCTGTAGTTCCATTAATCACCTGTCTAGAGTGGCTGATATAGCCCTGTAGTTTCATTAATCACCTGTCTAGAATGGCTGTTATAGCCCCCATTGTGGCATTAAACACTAATTGCCTCTGTGTCAGAACTGCGTTGATGTTTATTCGATGAAAATAACAGTAATCATGAGCTAGGTACACGTTTTGGCACAAACTCTGTTTCCTGTCCGTGCCTGTAGCTCTGTGTACTGACAGTGTCACATGCACAACTTGTTGAATATCTCGTGATTATAATGACCATTGGGTAGGTGTTTGTGGGCGTACACTACCAGTCAAAAGTTTGGACACACCTACTCTTTCTTTCTTTCTTTTTTTACTATTTTCTACATTGTAGAATAATAGTGAAGACATCAAAACTATGAAATAACACATATGGAATAATGTAGTAACCAAAAAAGTGTAAATATATTTGAGATTCTTCAAAGTTGCCACCCTTTGCCTTGATGACAGCTTTGCACACTCTTGGCATTCTCTCAACCAGCTTCATGAGGAATGCTTTTCCAAAAGTCTTGAAGGAGTTCCCACATATTTTCACAATAGTCCAATCATTTCATAAGATATCAAAAACTACAATCAAGGTAAGAATGATAAATGTCAAAGGTTGGAATTCCCCTTGAATATCTCTCAATCTGGGTTTGGTGAGGCTTTAAAGTGAAGTTCAGACTTGAATTGTATGAATATGCATTGCTTGAGTCTGATGCATTTGTTTACTGTGTTCTAATGTTTTCTTTGTGTTTTGCTTCTAGCTGCACGGTGGAGAGTGCTTGCAGAGGATGAGAGAGACATTTGGATGTGAGCTAATGTTGACCTGATTAGCAATGCAGAGGATGGCCTGCAACATGACAAACCAGTGTGGCTTTGTCAACTACTACAGAGCCGCTTGGAGAGGGACCAGAGCTACTCGGTTGAGCCACACCACACGGATCATGTCTGGGGAGTTTTCATCAAGGCAACCTAGATCCCACGGACCCCTGAACGCTATAGAAAAACAGTAACCCAAATGAAGGCTCGCTCTGGGCCAAGCGCTGGGAAAAGTGGTGCTTGAATATTACTCCTGAAGATGTGTGATATTAAAAATAAAAATCATTCAAAGTAATTTATTCATTCATTCATTCATAATTCACTGTAAATGGATTAATTTAATAATAAATTGTGTTTCTAATATACCAGTGACAGTCACTACAGCAAGCTAGCAATGACTAGCATTAGCATTCGGTGGGGTGAATAAGCATGCTCAACCTGCGGACCGAGATTTAATGCAACTGACGTCAAAGGCACTGGCCTTTCAAGACCTGTCCTGGTAAGTGTGTGGACGGGGTTTGCTCGTTTCTTGGGATTCATTACCAGACATTTAGACATCCGTGTACATCCACGCACATGACCTGTTCCTTATCGGAGATAAACGGGACGTGTACAAGGCCAAACACAGCTGGACACATGACCGCACATTTCCAGAAATTGTATGTTTTCGGAATCTTGCACTGGAATGTTGTGCCTTTTCATGCAGTGAATTATGGATCATGCTGTCATACTGTTGGAACAGATGCAGACTCATACTGTTGTGACAGATGCAGACTCATACTGTTGTGACAGATGCAGACTCATACTGTTGTGACAGATGCGGACTCATACTGTTCTCTTGGATGTAATATTAAATATGCAAAACAGGACATAAATGAATGTAGGAGCCTTTCTAAAAGCAGTATAAGACCTACAACAAGATTATAGTTTGACAGACCTTGCAGCTGTCCTACGTTATGAAGAATATATTTTGATCCTCTTCTCAGAGGGCAACAGTTTTGTGTCACTGTTAATTGCAAACAGTATTGATTTGAGATTAAATTTCACACCAGAAAAAAGGTTATAAAAGGGTTCTTCGGCTGCCCCACATTTTGTCCACCCAATCGAAGAACCAAAGGATGAATCTAGTACTGAAATCATAAGCTACAGCTAGCTAGCACTACAGTGCATAACATGTGGTGAGTAGTTGACTCAAAGAGAAAAAAATACAATAATTGAACAGTTTTTAACAACTTAATTTCTTAAAAAATGAAGGCGAAGCAGCAGAGAGCGAGAGAAAGCTAGCTATATTTCACTGCATTTTTTTACTTTCACTTTGCAGCTAGCTAATTTAACCTCAAACACCCGGCTCAAACAGAGAGGAATGCTATTTATGTTAGCTAGCAGATTAAGGCTATCCAACACTGGAGCTCTTCCAAGTCAAGGTAAACGTTCGGTTTTATTAATTTATTGCCACCTGGGCCCGCTGGTGTAACTGCTAAACTGCTTGCTGCACACTGTTCTGCATGATTGTAGCGCGTTTACTAACGCACTAGTTCTAGTAGCTACTAGTATGTTGACTATGACGCAAGCTAATATGGTGACATTTATGGTATGAAGGTTTGGCTTGGAATCTTTTTTGTTGCCTGGTCACAGACAGCTGTTGTGTTGTACACTGAAGTCCACAAGCGAAGGGAAAAGGTGAGAGGAGGAGAGCAGGTAGGAGTAGGAATTCCAGTAGGAATGGGTAAAGTGACAATGCTGTTTGTATGTGGCTGTTAATGAAAGTGAATTGTGTGTGTGGGTGATCAGGGGTGATTTCATTCCACCGATGGAACGAAACAGGGACCTACCTGAATTTGTCCAATAGAAACTCTTTATTTGCCAACTGTTGACTAATGATTCCACCCCAGATCAGCTAGATGCAGGCAAGAGTGTGCAAGGTGTTATTGAATGTGTCACTGTGTGTCACCTTGATTACTCCAATTTGTCTCTCAACCTGTGTACCTACTGCACGTTATAAACTTTAATTCGTATGCTAGGTTGTAGCAACCCCATGATGGGTACAGGGAACATTAGAGCATCATGTAGTAGCCTAAACCTATCCATGTTACATTGAACTGGGTGAATGGAATATGAATGACAATCATCCAATATGCTGTAATAGAAATAGGGCCATGCTCATAAAACAATTGTCCTCCCTAATCTTAAACAGCACCGACCGCCACTGGTGAAGGCCTATTGAAACTGAACTGACATTCTTAATAATTGGCAATTTCACACATGAATACAGATTCAATATTGAGTTACAGAGATGTACAGTACATGACTAGAGTATCTAATGTTGGTACAGTACTGCAGTATCTTTCTAATGGTTTTTCTTTTGCCATTAGTCAATAGGTCATGTGATGAGTGAGAAGGTAAATTCTGGTTTCAAGCTGCCTTGACAGAAGTTATATAATGTTCTTGTGTTTCCAAGACTGCATGAGGAGGAGTATATTCTGTAGCTAACGGCTGGAGATGAGTAGGTATTAGCTTCCCTGTGGTACACACACACACACCCTGACACACGCACACACACACACACACAGCACTCGTCGTTATCTTTAGAGTGAAAACACCATTAGGGAAATCCCTCATGTTAATGTGATGGCGACAAAGCCACACAAAAAGCCGGAGAAGGCAGGTGCTCCATGCAGATAGATGATAGCTATGGTCATGAAACAACGTAACATGGTGAACCATAAGGGATCTTGTCTTGTTCTATTATCTTTGGATTCGTTGTTATTATGTTATTATTCTGGGTGCTTGCTATAGCCCTGTTGGTGATGCTATAGCCCTGTTGGTGATGCTATAGCCCTGTTGGTGATGCTATAGCCCTGTTGGTGATGCTATAGCCCTGTTGGTGATGCTATAGCCCTGATGGTGATGCTATAGCCCTGTTGGTGATGCTATTGTCCTGTTGGTGATGCTATTGTCCTGTTGGTGATGATATTGTCCTGTTGGTGATGCTATTGTCCTGTTTGTGATGATATTGTCCTGTTGGTGATGCTATTGCCCTGTTTGTGATGCTATTGTCCTGTTGGTGATGCTATTGCCCTGTTGGTGATGCTATTGTCCTGTTTGTGATGATATTGTCCTGTTGGTGATGCTGTTGTCCTGTTGGTGATGCTATTGCCCTGTTGGTGATGCTATTGCCCTGTTGGTGATGCTATTGCCCTGTTTGTGATGCTATTGTCCTGTTGGTGATGCTATTGTTCTGTTGGTGATGCTGTTGTCCTGTTGGTGATGCTATTGTCCTGTTGGTGATGCTATTGTCCTGTTGGTGATGCTGTTGTCCTGTTGGTGATGCTATTGCCCTGTTGGTGATGCTATTGCCCTGTTGGTGATGCTATTGCCCTGTTTGTGATGCTATTGTCCTGTTGGTGATGCTATTGTCCTGTTTGTGATGCTATTGTCCTGTTGGTGATAGTGATGCTATAGCCCTGCTTGTGATGCTATTGTCCTGTTGGTGATGCTATTGTCCTGTTGGTGATAGTGATGCTAGAGCCCTGTTTGTGATGCTATTGTCCTGTTGGTGATGCTATTGTCCTGTTGGTGATGCTATTGCCCTGTTGGTGATGCTATTGTCCTGTTGGTGATGCTATAGCCCTGTTTGTGATGCTATTGTCCTGTTGGTGATGCTATTGTCCTGTTGGTGATGCTATTGCCCTGTTGGTGATGCTATTGTCCTGTTGGTGATGCTATTGCCCTGTTGGTGATGCTATTGTCCTGTTGGTGATGCTATTGTCCTGTTGGTGATGCTATAGCCCTGTTTGTGATGCTATTGTCCTGTTGGTGATGCTATTGTCCTGTTGGTGATGCTATTGTCCTGTTGGTGATGCTATTGTCCTGTTGGTGATGCTATTATCCTGTTGGTGATGCTATTATCCTGTTGGTGATGCTATTGTCCTGTTGGTTATGCTATTGTCCTGTTTGTGATGCTATTGTCCTGTTTGTGATGCTATTGTCCTGTTGGTGATGCTATTGCCCTGTTGGTGATGCTATTGTCCTGTTGGTGATGCTATAGCCCTGTTTGTGATGCTATTGTCCTGTTGGTGATGCTATTGTCCTGTTGGTGACGCTATTGTCCTGTTGGTGATGCTATTGTCCTGTTGGTGATGCTGTAGTATTTTTGTATGGCTCTAGGAAGAGAGCCAGTATGTCCAATAATCTCTGTGTTTTCAAGTACCTACTGTGTGTGTGTGTGTGTGTGTGTGTGTGTGTGTGTGTGTGTGTGTGTGTGTGTGTGTGTGTGTGTGTGTGTGTCATTGTAAGTCAAGAGGCAAGGACTCCTGAGTAAAAGTCGTCTCAGATTGGGTATCAGCCCCTGCCCTCTCCTGTCCTCTGTTTGGCTGCAGAATGACTGCCAGACACACACTGCCACACTCGAACACCAGATTTTGTGTAATAGATTTTGTCCGAGTTCAGTTAAATTGTAAACGACCTGAAATAGACATAAGGAATATTCAGTGGAGGATGAAACGTGTTGTGTGGGCATAGATACTGTAAGCTGTAATAGGTTATTGTATGAAGAACGTGTTGACATTGTGTGAAGGACCTGTACTTACTGAAAGTGACTTAGGCTACTTCAGATTATCGAATATTCGGTGTGGATAATGGATATAGAAGAGTCATAATAGCTTATTGAATTGAAAAATGCAATACAGTTTTAGAGTTGTCTCTTAAAATGTAATCTCAATATATTATAACATCTGTAGGATTTAGCAGTTATGGGTCTCTGATGCCATGTGACCCCTTTAATTATAATTCTAGTTACACAGAAAATCTCTACCCTGGTCTCATATTGTAGTGCTGTAGACAACTCTTCCAAATCTCTACTCTGGTCTCATATTGTAGTGCTGTAGACAACTCTTCTAAATCTCTACACACTGGTCTCATATTGTAGTGTTGTAGACAACTCTTCTAAATCTCTACCCTGGTCTCATATTGTAGTGCTGTAGACAACTCTTCTAAATCTCTACCCTGGTCTCATATTGTAGTGCTGTAGACAACTCTTCTAAATCTCTACTCTGGTCTCATATTGTAGTGCTGTAGACAACTCTTCTAAATCTCTACTCTGGTCTCATATTCTAGTGCTGTAGACAACTCTTCTAAATCTCTACCCTGGTCTCATGCGGTAGTGCTGTAGACAACTCTTCTAAATCTCTACTCTGGTCTCATATTGTAGTGCTGTAGACAACTCTTCTAAATCTCTACCCTGGTCTCATGCGGTAGTGCTATAGACAGCTCTTCTAAATCTCTACTCTGGTCTCATATTGTAGTGCTGTAGACAACTCTTCTAAATCATTACCCTGGTCTCATACTGTAGTGATGTAGACAACTCTTCTAAATCACTACCCTGGTCCAATACTTGTGATGTAGACAACTCTTCTAAATCACTACCCTGGTCCGATACTTGTGATGTAGACAACTCTTCTAAATCACTACCCTGGTCCGATACTTGTGATGTAGACAACTCTTCTAAATCTCTACCCTGGTCCGATACTGTAGTACTGTAGACAACTCTTCTAAATCACTACCCTGGTCTCATACTGTAGTGCTGTAGACAACTCTTCTAAATCACTACCCTGGTCCGATACTTGTGATGTAGACAACTCTTCTAAATCTCTACCCTGGTCCGATACTGTAGTACTGTAGACAACTCTTCTAAATCACTACCCTGGTCTCATACTGTAGTGACGTAGACAACTCTTCTAAATCACTACCCTGGTCTCATATTGTAGTGCTGTAGACAACTCTTCTAAATCACTACTCTGGTCTCATACTGTAGTGATGTAGACAACTCTTCTAAATCTCTACCCTGGTCTCATTTTGTAGTGATGTAGACAACTCTTCTAAATCACTACCCTGGTCTCATACTGTAGTGGTGTAGACAACTCTTCTAAATCACTACCCTGGTCTCATATTGTAGTGACGTAGACAACTCTTCTAAATCTCTACCCTGGTCTGATAATGTAGTGCTGTAGACAACTCTTCTAAATCTCTACGCTGGTCTCATATTGTAGTGATATAGACAACTCTTCTAAATCACTACCCTGGTCTCATATTGTAGTGACGTAGACAACTCTTCTAAATCACTACCCTGGTCTCATACTGTAGTGATGTAGACAACTCCTCTAAATCTCTACTCTGGTCTCATAGTTTACTACTGTTTTCTTTGTGCTCAGGAGAAGACCGTCCCAGAGAGAATGTGGTGGGCAGCACAGCGGACGGCCAGGCGGCAAACGGCGGGGCGCCGGGGGCGGAGCCTGCTACGGGGAGGTGGAGACTTCGTTGCTGCATCAAAGTCACGGCCGTACAGGTGCGGAAGGCGCTGTGGGGCATTGCCATGGTGATGTGTGTGTGCTCATCGTGGGCGGGGTCCACCCAGCTGGCCAAGCTCACCTTTAAGCAGGTGAAGAACCTGACGAAGTTGCATGCTAAACACACACACACACAAACTCAGATTGACACGATCCACCACTGAGTGCTAGCGAGTGCCAGATGAAACCTGTTAATACAAATGTTAAAGTAATTTGTTTTGGATACCCAGTTTGACGCTCCATTCACCCTCACCTGGTTCGCCACCACCTGGAACTGCCTGTTCTTCCCCCTCTACTACATCGGACACCTGTGTAAGAGCCCTGAGAGACAGACCCCCAGACAGAGGTTCAGGTAATCAATCAATCAATGCAATGTATTTATACTGTTTACATCAACTGTTGTCCTAAAGGTTTAACAAAGGACACCAGGTGACAAAGAAGGAGTGAAAACTATTTCAGACTGCATTGAGAGGCATAGCAGAGTATCATGGAAACCCAAATGTAGCCTTGTTGTAATATAATATGCCATTTTATCAAGTTTATACATCATAATTTGTGGCTCTGGTGTTTCATGATGGCTCTGGTATTAATATTACCTCTGGTTGTCTGTAAGTGGAGGTAAGAAGTCATTACTTTCCTAAGTTAGGTGGGAGGTATAGTGTGTCGAGCTGCAGCAGTCTCTAGTTGGACAAAAGCCTGTGTCTACAGTTAGATCAGCTTAGTCACATGACGTGCTCTTCCTCTGAGAGGAATCCCTGATCTCTACAACCCACTGGGCTGCTGCTGCACACAAATAGAACTGTGTGTGTGTGTCAGTGCGTGCGTGTGTGTGTGTGTGTGTCAGTGCGTGCGTGTGTGTGTGTGTGTGTGTGTGTGCCAGAGTTTGTGTGTGTGCATACATGCCTCCATGCCTGTGAGTGCTTCCAGTCATGCTCGTACGTATGTGTCTGTGTATGCTTGCGTGTGTGTGCGTGTTTGTCAGAGCTTCTAAGAGTGCTCATGCATGGATCTGGTTCTGGGCTCTCCCTGCTCCCCTGGCTCTGACTGTGTGGCCTGCATACCGAACAACCTTTATAATGTTATCTTACTAACACAGCCTTTATAATGTTATCTTTCTAACACAGCCTTTATAATGTTATCTTGCTAACACAGCCTTTATAATGTTATCTTGCTAACACAGCCTTTATAATGTTATCTTGCTAACACAGCCTTTATAATGTTATCTTTCTAACACAGCCTTTATAATGTTATCTTTCTAACACAGCCTTTATAATGTTATCTTGCTAACACAGCCTTTATAATGTTATCTTACTAACACAGCCTTTATAATGTTATCTTTCTAACACAGCCTTTATAATGTTATCTTGCTAACACAGCCTTTATAATGTTATCTTTCTAACACAGCCTTTATAATGTTATCTTTCTAACACAGCCTTTATAATGTTATCTTGCTAACACAGCCTTTATAATGTTATCTTACTAACACAGCCTTTATAATGTTATCTTTCTAACACAGCCTTTATAATGTTATCTTGCTAACACAGCCTTTATAATGTTATCTTTCTAACACAGCCTTTATAATGTTATCTTGCTAACACAGCCTTTATAATGTTATCTTGCTAACACAGCCTTTATAATGTTAGCTATCTTTCTGACACAGCCTTTATAATGTTATCTTGCTAACACAGCCTTTATAATGTTAGCTATCTTTCTAACACAGCCTTTATAATGTTATCTTGCTAACACAGCCTTTATAATGTTAGCTATCTTTCTGACACAGCCTTTATAATGTTATCTTACTAACACAGCCTTTATAATGTTATCTTGCTAACACAGCCTTTATAATGTTATCTTACTAACACAGCCTTTATAATGTTATCTTGCTAACACAGCCTTTATAATGTTATCTTTCTTTCTAACACAGCCTTTATAATGTTATCTTACTAACACAGCCTTTATAATGTTTTCTTACTAACACAGCCTTTATAATGTTATCTTACTAACACAGCCTTTATAATGTTATCTTACTAACACAGCCTTTATAATGTTATCTTTCTTTCTGACACAGCCTTTATAATGTTATCTTACTAACACAGCCTTTATAATGTTATCTTACTAACACAGCCTTTATAATGTTATCTTACTAACACAGCCTTTATAATGTTATCTTTCTTTCTGACACAGCCTTTATAATGTTACCTTACTAACACAGCCTTTCTACTCATTCACCTTTCATCTGCTGCTGTGTAGCCTGTAGAAAGTACAAATACAAAGACATACAAAGGTCTAATGTATTGAGACAGCAGAGCTTGTGTTATACTATAGTGTGGTCTAATGTATTGAGACAGCAGGGTTTGTGTTATACTATAGTGTGGTCTAATGTATTGAGACAGCAGAGGTAGTGTTATACTATAGTGTGGTCTAATGTATTGAGACAGCAGGGTTTGTGTTATACTATAGTGTGGTCTAATGTATTGAGACAGCAGGGTTTGTGTTACACTATAGTGTGGTCTAATGTATTGAGACAGCAGAGCTAGTGTTATACTATAGTGTGGTCTAATGTATTGAGACAGCAGAGCTAGTGTTATACTATAGTGTGGTCTAATGTATTGAGACAGCAGGGTTTGTGTTATACTATAGTGTGGTCTAATGTATTGAGACAGCAGGGTTTGTGTTATACTATAGTGTGGTCTAATGTATTGAGACAGCAGAGCTAGTGTTATACTATAGTGTGGTCTAATGTATTGAGACAGCAGGGTTTGTGTTATACTATAGTGTGGTCTAATGTATTGAGACAGCAGGGTTTGTGTTATACTATAGTGTGGTCTAATGTATTGAGACAGCAGGGTTTGTGTTATACTATAGTGTGGTCTAATGTATTGAGACAGCAGAGCTAGTGTTATACTATAGTGTGGTCTAATGTATTGAGACAGCAGGGTTTGTGTTATACTATAGTGTGGTCTAATGTATTGAGACAGCAGAGCTAGTGTTATACTATAGTGTGGTCTAATGTATTGAGACAGCAGAGCTAGTGTTATACTATAGTGTGGTCTAATGTATTGAGACAGCAGGGTTTGTGTTATACTATAGTGTGGTCTAATGTATTGAGACAGCAGAGCTAGTGTTATACTATAGTGTGGTCTAATGTATTGAGACAGCAGAGCTAGTGTTATACTATAGTGTGGTCTAATGTATTGAGACAGCAGAGCTAGTGTTATACTATAGTGTGGTCTAATGTATTGAGACAGCAGGGTTTGTGTTATACTATAGTGTGGTCTAATGTATTGAGACAGCAGAGCTAGTGTTATACTATAGTGTGGTCTAATGTATTGAGACAGCAGGGTTTGTGTTATACTATAGTGTGGTCTAATGTATTGAGACAGCAGGGTTTGTGTTATACTATAGTGTGGTCTAATGTATTGAGACAGCAGGGTTTGTGTTATACTATAGTGTGGTCTAATGTATTGAGACAGCAGAGCTAGTGTTATACTATAGTGTGGTCTAATGTATTGAGACAGCAGGGTTTGTGTTATACTATAGTGTGGTCTAATGTATTGAGACAGCAGAGCTAGTGTTATACTATAGTGTGGTCTAATGTATTGAGACAGCAGAGGTAGTGTTATACTATAGTGTGGTCTAATGTATTGAGACAGCAGAGCTAGTGTTATACTATAGTGTGGTCTAATGTATTGAGACAGCAGAGCTTGTGTTATACTATAGTGTGGTCTAATGTATTGAGACAGCAGGGTTTGTGTTATACTATAGTGTGGTCTAATGTATTGAGACAGCAGGGTTTGTGTTATACTATAGTGTGGTCTAATGTATTGAGACAGCAGGGTTTGTGTTATACTATAGTATACTGCAGGGTAGCCTAGTGGTTAGAGCGTTGGACTAGTAACCGGAAGGTTGCGAGTTCAAACCCCCGAGCTGACAAGGTACAAATCTGTCGTTCTGCCCCTGAACAGGCAGTTAACCCACTGTTCCCAGGCCGTCATTGAAAATAAGAATTTGTTCTTAACTGACTTGCCTGGTTAAATAAAGGTAAAATAAAAAAAATAAAAAAATAAAAAATGTATTGAGACAGCATAGCTTGTGTTATACCATAGTGTGGTCTAATGTATTATCCACCTGGGCCACTCTCTATCTGTTCCCCTCTACCTAGTGGCTACGTCCCAAAATGGCACCTATTCCCCTCCAAATGGCACCCTATTCCCTTCCAAATGGCACCTTATTCTCTTCCAAATGGCACCTATTCCCTCCCAAATGGCACCTTATTCCCTTTCAAATGACACCTATTCCCTTTCAAATGACACCGTATTCCCTTCCAAATGGCACCTTATTCTCTTCCAAATGGCACCTATTCCCTTCCAAATGGCACCCTATTCCCTTCCAAATGGCACCTTATTCTCTTCCAAATGGCACCTATTCCCTTCCAAATGGCACCTTATTCCCATCCAAATGGCACCCTATTCTCTTCCAAATGGCACCTTATTCTCTTCCAAATGGCACCTTATTCCCTTCCAAATGGCATCTTATTCTCTTTCAAATGGCATCCTGTTCCCTTTCAAATTTCACTCTATTCCCTTTCAAATGACACCTATTCCCTTCCAAATGGCACCTATTCCCCTCCAAATGGCACCATATTCCCTTCCAAATGGCACCTTATTATCTTCCAAATGGCACCTATTCCCTTCCAAATGGCACCCTATTCCCTTCCAAATGGCACCTTATTCTCTTCCAAATGGCACCTATTCCCTTCCAAATGGCACCTTATTCCCATCCAAATGGCACCTATTCCCTTCCAAATGGCACCCTATTCCCTTCCAAATGGCACCTTATTCCCTTCCAAATGGCATCTTATTCTCTTTCAAATGGCATCCTGTTCCCTTTCAAATTTCACTCTATTCCCTTTCAAATGACACCTATTCCCTTCCAAATGGCACCTATTCCCCTCCAAATGGCACCCTATTCCCTTCCAAATGGCACCTTATTATCTTCCAAATGGCACCTATTCCCTTCCAAATGGCACCCTATTCCCTTCCAAATGGCACCTTATTCTCTTCCAAATGGCACCTATTCCCTTCCAAATGGCACCTTATTCCCATCCAAATGGCACCTATTCCCTTCCAAATGGCACCCTATTCCCTTCCAAATGGCACCTTATTCTCTTCCAAATGGCACCTATTCCCTTCCAAATGGCACCTTATTCCCATCCAAATGGCACCCTATTCCCTTCCAAATGGCACCTATTCCCTTCCAAATGGCACCCTATTCCCTTCCAAATGGCACCTTATTCTCTTCCAAATGGCACCTATTCCCTTCCAAATGACACCGTATTCCCTTTCAAATGGCACCTATTCCCTTCCAAATGGCACCCTATTCCCTTCCAAATGGCACCTATTCCCTTCCAAATGGCACCCTATTCCCTTCCAAATGACACCTATTCCCTTCCAAATGACACCGTATTCCCTTCCAAATGGCAGCCTGTTCCCTTTACAGTGCACATATTTTGACCAGGGATCATAGGGCTCTGGTCAGAACTAGAGTACTAGACACTAGGGAATAGAGAACCATTAGAGACACATGCGCAGAGTGTCTCCTGCTCTCCCGTCCCTCTGTACTTTCAGAAAACAAATGAAATATCAACAGAGTTCTGATCTCCTTAAAAATGCAGGGGCTGGAGAGCAGCATATGATAGGCTGAAATGTGGAATGCACAGCTTTGTGGGAGATGAGGAGAGACTTCAGTGAGCTGCCAGATGCTCTTCTCCTCTCTTGGGCTAAAGCAGCCCTGCCCTAGCATGTGTCGGTCCACACAGTGCGTGGAAGAGCTGGCACCAGTCCACACGACATAACTAATACATGACAGCATGGCAGAGGCCAATCGCAGTTGTCATCGGACCACTTTCCACTGGGGCTTAGGACGGGATTCAATGTGATTGCAGGTTGTCGACAATGTGGCTTTTATAGGTAATGTTCCATATTTACTGAGATCCCATTCACGGTAAACGCTAAATATGTCGGCTCAATCGGAAATTGTCTTTAAAAGGTGCCTTTGCTGAAAACATGAAACAGATAGAATCTTAGCCTTAATCTGGTGCTTGAGCTTAGTTCCAGGCTGAAGTTCAGGGCTTAGGTTTTGGGGATTCACAGCCCCAGTCAAAGAGGTCTATTGTTATGGATTCAGGCATAGAGCCAGGTTCAGTAATGAAATGAAGCATTGCCCTCAACCTCATTAACTGATTATAGTTATAGTGTATTGTTATCTGTTCGTACGTGGCCTGTTAGTGTCCAGTGTGCTTTATCTGCCCTGTCATCTTTCTGGAGCCTGACCAAAACAACCTCCTACAGCTCCACATCCACACCGCCAGGCCACTCTGCCTAACTGACCAGGACTAACAGTACATAACTACCTAACTGACCAGGACTAACAGTACCTAACTACCTAACTGACCAGGACTAACAGTACCTAACTACCTAACTGACCAGGACTAACAGTACCTAACACCTAACTGACCAGGACTAACAGCACCTAACTACCTAACTGACCAGGACTAACAGTACCTAACTACCTAACTGACCAGGACTAACAGTACATAACTACCTAACTGACCAGGACTAACAGTACATAACTACCTAACTGACCAGGACTAACAGTACCTAACTACCTAACTGACCAGGACTAACAGTACCTAACTACCTAACTGACCAGGACTAACAGTACCTACCTAACTGACCAGGACTAACAGTACCTACCTAACTGACCAGGACTAACAGTACCTAACTACCTAACTGACCAGGACTAACAGTACATAAGTATCTAACTGACCAGGACTAACAGTACCTACCTAACTGACCAGGACTAACAGTACATAACTACCTAACTGACCAGGACTAACATTACATAACTACCTAACTGACCAGGACTAACAGTACATAACAACCTAACTGACCAGGACTAACAGTACCTAACTACCTAACTGACCAGGACTAACAGTACATAACTACCTAACTGACCAGGACTAACAGTACCTAACTACCTAACTGACCAGGACTAACAGTACCTACCTAACTGACCAGGACTAACAGTACATAACTAGCTAACCGAGCAGGACTAACAGTACATAACTACCTAACTGACCAGGATTAACAGTACCTACCTAACTGACCAGGACTAACAGTACCTAACTACCTAACTGACCAGGACTAACAGTACCTAACTGACCAGGACTAACAGTACCTACCTAACTGACCAGGACTAACAGTACATAACTACCTAACTGACCAGGACTAACAGTACCTAACTGACCAGGACTAACAGTACATAACTACCTAACTGACCAGGACTAACAGTACATAACTGCCTAACTGACCAGGACTAACAGTACCTAACTACCTAACTGACCAGGACTAACAGTACATAACTACCTAACTAACCAGGACTAACAGTACATAACTACCTAACTGACCAGGACTAACAGTACATAACTACCTAACTGACCAGGACTAACAGTACCTAACTACCTAACTGACCAGGACTAACAGTACCTACCTAACTGACCAGGACTAACAGTACCTAACTACCTAACTGACCAGGACTAACAGTACATAACTACCTAACTGACCAGGACTACCTAACTGACCAGGACTAACAGTACCTAACTACCTAACTGACCAGGACAAACAGTACATAACTACCTAACTGACCAGGACTAACAGTACATAACTACCTAACTAACCAGGACTAACAGTACATAACTACCTAACTGACCAGGACTAACAGTACCTAACTACCTAACTGACCAGGACTAACAGTACCTACCTAACTGACCAGGACTAACAGTACCTAACTACCTAACTGACCAGGACTAACAGTACATAACTACCTAACTGACCAGGACTAACAGTACATAACTACCTAACTGACCAGGACTACCTAACTGACCAGGACTAACAGTACCTAACTACCTAACTGACCAGGACTAACAGTACATAACTACCTAACTGACCAGGACTAACAGTACCTACCTAACTGACCAGGACTAACAGTACCTAACTACCTAACTGACCAGGACTAACAGTACATAACTACCTAACTGACCAGGACTACCTAACTGACCAGGACTAACAGTACCTAACTACCTAACTGACCAGGACTAACAGTACATAACTACCTAACTGACCAGGACTAACAGTACATAACTACCTAACTGACCAGGACTAACAGTACATAACTACCTAACTGACCAGGACTAACAGTACATAACTACCTAACTGACCAGGACTAACAGTACCTACCTAACTGACCAGGACTAACAGTACCTAACTACCTAACTGACCAGGACAAACAGTACATAACTACCTAACTGACCAGGACTAACAGTACATAACTACCTAACTAACCAGGACTAACAGTACATAACTACCTAACTGACCAGGACTAACAGTACATAACTACCTAACTGACCAGGACTAACAGTACCTAACTGACCAGGACTAACAGTACCTACCTAACTGACCAGGACGAACAGTACCTAACTACCTAACTGACCAGGACTAACAGTACATAACTACCTAACTGACCAGGACTACCTAACTGACCAGGACTAACAGTACCTAACTACCTAACTGACCAGGACAAACAGTACATAACTACCTAACTGACCAGGACTAACAGTACCTACCTAACTGACCAGGACTAACAGTACCTAACTACCTAACTGACCAGGACTAACAGTACCTAACTACCTAACTGACCAGGACTAACAGTACCTACCTAACTGACCAGGACTAACAGTACATAACTACCTAACTGACCAGGACTAACAGTACCTAACTGACCAGGACTAACAGTACCTACCTAACTGACCAGGACGAACAGTACCTAACTACCTAACTGACCAGGACTAACAGTACATAACTACCTAACTGACCAGGACTACCTAACTGACCAGGACTAACAGTACCTAACTACCTAACTGACCAGGACAAACAGTACATAACTACCTAACTGACCAGGACTAACAGTACCTACCTAACTGACCAGGACTAACAGTACCTAACTACCTAACTGACCAGGACTAACAGTACCTAACTACCTAACTGACCAGGACTAAGAGTCCCTAACTACCTAACTGACCAGGACTAACAGTACATAACTACCTAACTGACCAGGCCTAACAGTACCTACCTAACTGACCAGGACAAACAGTACATAACTACCTAACTGACCAGGACTAACAGTACCTACCTAACTGACCAGGACTAACAGTACCTAACTACCTAACTGACCAGGACTAACAGTACCTAACTACCTAACTGACCAGGACTAAGAGTACATAACTACCTGTTTGTATAGTGCTGTTTGTGGCCAGCCTAGAAATATAATTACCCTTGAGTAGTCAAACAGTCAAACTTCAAAGTTCTGAGAGGCTTTGAACTGCAGTTTTCAACCTCCTGGTGTCCGAACGGCTGGCCAGGCCACTCTGGCAGATAGCCTAAACCTGGAGGCTCAAGCTACAGTAGCTGCCTCACTTGGCATTGTTCAGTTCAGTAATTGATGTGTCAGTAAGATTGTCTAGGTGCAATATAATTGTCTGGTTGGAGGCCTAGATGGGACCAGGACGGGAATGGAGAGCTGGCAGCCTGGATTGGCCTGGGCTAGGATGGGAATAGAGAGCTGGCAGCCTGGATTGGCCTGGGCCGGGATGGGAATGGAGATCTGGCAGCCTGGATTGCCCTGGGCCGGGATGGGGATGGAGATCTGGCAGCCTGGATGGGCCTGGGCCGGGATGGGAATGGAGATCTGGCAGCCTGGATGGGCCCGGGATGGGAATGGAGAGCTGGCAGCCTGGATTGGCCTGGGCCGGGATGGGAATGGAGATCTGGCAGCCTGGATGGGCCTGGGCCGGGATGGGAATGGAGATCTGGCAGCCTGGATGGGCCTGGGCCGGGATGGGAATGGACCTGGAGTTCCAGTAACTCCTTACCAGTTCACATACCAGTCTTTATGTTTACCTTTAAGGTATACTTTGGGATTTTGGCAACTAGGTCCTTAATCTACTTTTTGATCTACTTGGTTAGCACAGTGACTGTAAGTCTATGGGTATCTGCTAGCATGCTAGAATGCCAAGAGTGTGCAAAGCTGTCATCTAGGCAAAGGGTGGCTACTTTGAAGAATCTTAAATATAAAATATATTTTGATTTGTTTAACACTTTTTTGTTTACTACTTGATTTCATATGTGTTATTTCATAGTTTTGATGTCTTCACTATTATTCTACAATTTACAAAATATTAAAAATAAAGAAAAGTGTCCAAACTTTTGACTGCTCCTGTATATATGTCTTATTTTACATATCGATACTTGGAGTCAAAATATAATTTTAAACTGGGTGGTTTGAACCCTGACTGCTGATTGGCTGACAGCCGTATACCACGGGTATGACAAAACATTTGTTTTTACTGCTCTAATTATGTTGGTAACCAGTTTATAATAGCAATAAGGCACTTCGGGGGTTTGTGGTATATAGTCAATATACCACGACTAAGGACTGTATCCAGCACTAAGAACAGCCCTTAGCAGTGGTATATTGGCCATATAACACACCCCATATTGCTTAAATATAATATTGTCCAAATAATATTGTGATTTTTAACTGTATCGATTTCCCCCCCATCACTAGCATAGACTATGAATACTAACACTAATGTTGTATACTAAAATGTGATTGCGCTTGTTTACATGTGTTTGTGCTGTGTGAGCTTGTGTTTGTTTGTTTGTCTGTGTCTGTACATATACAGTTGAAGTCGGAAGTTTACATACACCTTAGCCAAATATATTTAAACTAATTTTTCACAATTCCTGACATTTAATCCTAGTAAAAATTCCCTGTCTTAGGTCAGTTAGGATCACCACTTTATTTTAAGAATGTGAAATGTCAGAATAATAGTAGAGAGAATTATTTATTTCAGCTTTTATTTCTTTCATCACATTCCCAGTGGGTCAAAAGTTTACATACACTCAATTAGTATTTGGTAGCATTGCCTTTAAATTGTTTAACTTGGGTCAAACGTTTCGTGTAGTCTTCCACAAGCTTCCCACTATAAGTTGGGTGAATTTGGCCCATTCCTCCTGACAGAGCTGGTGTAACTGAGTCAGGTTTGTAGGCCTCCTTGCTCGCAAATGCTTTTTCAGTTCTGCCCACAAATTTTCTATAGGATTGAGGTCAGGGCTTTGTGATTGCCACTCCAATACCTTGACTTTGTTGGCTTTAAGCCATTTTTCCACAGCTTTGGAAGTATGCTTGGGGTCATTGTCCATTTGGAAGACCCATTTGTGACCAAGCTTTAACTTCCTGACTGATGTCTTGATGTTGCTTCAATATATCCACATAAGTTTCCTTCCTCGTGATGCCATCTATTTTGTGAAGTGCACCAGTCCCTCCTGCAGCAAAGCACCCCAACAACATGATGCTGCCACCCCCGTGCTTCACGGTTGGGATGGTGTTCTTCGGCTTGCAAGCATTCCCCTTTTTCCTCCAAACATAATGATGGTCATTATGGCCAAATTGTTCTATTTTTGTTTCATGACACCAGAGGACATTTCTCCTAAAAGTACGATCTTTGTCCCCATGTGCAGTTGTAAACCATAGTCTGGCTTTTTTATGGTGGTTTTGGAGCAGTGGCTTCTTCCTTGCCGAGTGGCCTTTCAGGTTATGTCGATATAGGACTCGTTTTACTGTGGATATAGATACTTTTGTACCCATTTCCTCCAGGATCTTCACAAGGTCCTTTGCTGTTGTTCTGGGGTTTATTTGCACTTTTCGCAAAGTACGTTCATCTCTAGGAGACAGAACGCGTCTCCTTCCTGAACGGTATGACATCTGCGTGGTCCCATGGTGTTTATACTTGCGTACTATTGTTTGTACAGATGAATGTGGTATCTTCAGGCGTTTCGAAATTGCTCCCAAGGATAAATCAGACTTGTGGAGGTCTACTATTTTTCTTCTGAGGTCTTGGCTGTTTCCCCATGATGTCAAGTAAAGAGGCACTGAGTTTGAAGATAGGCATTGAAATATATCCACAGGTGCACCTCCAATTGACAAATGATGTCATTTACATTATCAGAAGCTTCTAAAGCCATCACGTAATTTTCTGGAATTTTCAAGCTGTTTAAAGGCACAGTCAACTATAAACCTCTGACCCACTGGAATTGTGATACAATGAATTATAAGTTAAATAATCTGTCTGTAAACATTTGTTGGAAAAATTACTTGTGTCATGCACAAAGTAGATGTCCTAACCGACTTGCCAAAATTATAGTTTGCTAACAAGAAATTTGTGGAGTGGTTGAAAAACGAGTTTTAATGACTCCAACCTAAGTGTATGTAAACAGCCGACTTTAACTGTACATGTACCTGTGTACTGTGCATGTGTGTGTTTTTGTGTGTGTGTGTGCATGCATGCCTGTGGGTGTTCATCTGTGTGTGTTCCTCTCTAGGGAGTGTTGTCGGTTCTTTGGGGACGACGGGCTGACAGCCAAGGTGTTCTTCACTAAGGTGGCTCCGTTTGGATTGCTGTGGATCCTCACCAACTACCTGTACCTACAGGTACTGTGCTGCTTTCCCCCCATCCTGGTGTGTGTGTGTGTGTGTGTGTGTGTGTGTGTGTGTGTGTGTGTGTGTGTGTGTGTGTGTGTGTGTGTGTGTGTGTGTGTGTGTGTGTGGACTGTGACAGTATTGTATAGTGCCTTCAGGTGTAACAGGTGTCACTGTGCTAGCTAGAGGTCGACCGATTATGATTTTTCAACGCCAATAACGATACCGATTATTGGAGGACCAAAAAAAGCAGATACCGATTAATCGGCCTATTTTTATATATATATTTGTAATGAAGACAATTACAACAATACTGAATGAACACTTTTATTTTTTCATAAATCAAATCAATTTAGTCTCAAATAAATATTGAAACATGTTCAATTTGGTTTAAATAATGCAAAAACACAGTGTTGGAGAAGAAAGTAAAAGTGCAATATGTAAGAAAGCTAACGTTTGAGTTCCTTGCTCAGAACATGAGAACATATGAAATCTGGTGGTTCCTTTTAACATGAGTCTTCAATATTCCCAGTTAAGAAGTTTTAGGTTGTAGTTATTTTAGGAATTATAGGACTATTTCTCTCTTTACCGTTTGTATTTCATATCTTTGACTATTGGATGTTCTTATAGGCACTTTAGTATTGCCAGCCTAATCTCGGGAGTTGATAGGCTTGAAGTCATAAACAGTGCTGTGCATCAAGCATTGCAACGAGCTGCTGGCAAACGCAGTAAAGTGCTGTTTGAATGAATGGTGCGTGCTGCTGCTTACAACCGCTCAGTCAGACTGCTCTATCAAATCATAGACTTAATTATAATATAATAACACACACAAATACGAGCCTTAGGTCATTAATGTAGTAAAATCCGGAAACTATAATTTCGAAAACAAAACATTTAATCTTTCAGTGAAATACAGAACCGTTCCGTATTTAAACGAATGGGCAGCAACCCTAAGTCTAAATATTGCTGTTACATTGTACAACCTTCAATGTTATGTCATAATTATGTAAAATTCTGGCAAATTAATTACGGTCTTTGTTAGGAAGAAATGGTCTTCAGTTCAGTTCGCAATGAGCCAGGCGGCCCAAACTGCTGCAAATACCCTGACTGCTTGCACGGAACGCAATACACAGTTTCCCTAGTTAAAATAAATTCATGTTAGCAGGCAATATTAACTAAATATGCAGGTTTAAATTTTGTATACTTGTGATTTTAAGAAAGGCAACGACAGGCAAAGATTTTAACATTGGTGCAACGACAGTGCTTTTTTCGCGAATGCGCTTTTTAAATCACTAATCATTTGGCGAAGTAGGCTGTGATTCGATGAGACATTAACAGGCACCTCATTGATTATATGCAACACAGGACAAGCTAGATAAACTAGTAATATCATCAACCATACAGTATGTAGTTAACTAGTGATTATGTTAAGATTGATTGTTTTTTTATAAGATAAGTTTAATGCTAGCTAGCAACTTACCTTGGCTCCTTGCTGCACTCCCGTAACAGGTGGTCAGCCTGCCACAAAGTCTCCTCGTGGAGTGCAATGTAATCGGCTATAATAGGAGTCCAAAAATGCCGATTACCGATTGTTATGAAAACTTGAAATCGGCCCTAATTAACCACCCATTTTGATTAATCGGTCGACCTCTAATGCTAGCTTAGCGGTATAGCTTCCTTCTAGTGCTAGCTTAGCGGTATAGCTTCCTTCTAGTGCTAGCTTAGCGGTATAGCTTCCTTCTAGTGCTAGTTTAGCGGTATAGCTTCCTTCTAGTGCTAGCTTAGCGGTATAGCTTCCTTCACCATCCCTGTCCCCTTACTGGACTCAAACTATTGATCCTCTGCTTCAAAAACGTAGCCAACTACACCACCGAAAATCTATCAATTGGGCGAAGTCATTGTAAGCTGTGACGTGATCCTGTCTCTAACACAGGCCCTGAGGAAGATCAACACTACAGACGTGTCAGCTCTGTTCTGCTGCAACAAGGCCTTCGTATTCCTGCTCTCTTGGATCGTACTGAGAGACCGCTTCATGGGGGTCAGGGTGAGTTACAGTGTGTGTGTGTGTGTGTGTGTGTGTGTGTGTGTGTGTGCGTGTGTGTGTGTGTGTGATGCACAAAGTCTGTCAGGAGATGTCCAGGGAACCTACGAAGAGATAACACTCTGACTGGAGATTCCTCCAGTTATGAGTAGATAAGAGTTCATTTCAGGGCTAGATAAAAATGTCTCCTAATTAAGATCACAGACTCAGTTTCAGTTGGACTAGCTAGGTCCTACCTAATTAAGACCACAGACTCAGTCTCAGTTGGACTAGCTAGGTCCTACCTAATTAAGACCACAGAAGCAGTCTCAGTTGGACTAGCTAGGTCCTAACTAATTAAGACCACAGACTCAGTCTCAGTTGGACTAGCTAGGTCCTACCTAATTAAGACCACAGACTCAGTTTCAGTTGGACTAGCTAGGTCCTACCTAATTAAGACCACAGACTCAGTCTCAGTTGGACTAGCTAGGTCCTACCTAATTAAGACCACAGAAGCAGTCTCAGTTGGACTAGCTCACAGACTCAGTCTCAGTTGGACAAGCTAGGTCCTACCTAATTAAATCAAATCAAATCAAATCAAATTTTATTTGTCACATACACATGGTTAGCAGATGTTAATGCGAGTGTAGCGAAATGCTTGTGCTTCTAGTTCCGACAATGCAGTAATAACCAACAAGTAATCTAGCTAACAATTCCAAAACTACTACCTTATAGACACAAGTGTAAGGGGATAAAGAATATGTACATAAAGATATATGAATGAGTGATGGTACAGAGCTGCATAGGCAAGATACAGTAGATGGTATTGAGTGCAGTATATACATATGAGATGAGTATGTAAACAAAGTGGCATAGTTAAAGTGGCTAGTGATACATGTATTACATAAGGATGCAGTAGATGATATAGAGTACAGTATATACATATACATATGAGATGAGTAATGTAGGGAACATTATATTAGGTAGCATTGTTTAAAGTGGCTAGTGATATATTTTACATCATTTCCCATCAATTCCCATTATTAAAGTGGCTGGAGTTGAGTCAGTGTGTTGGCAGCAGCCACTCAATGTTAGTGGTGGCTGTTTAACAGTCTGATGGCCTTGAGATAGAAGCTGTTTTTCAGTCTCTCGGTCCCAGCTTTGATGCACCTGTACTGACCTTGCCTTCTGGATGATAGCGGGGTGAACAGGCAGTGGCTCGGGTGGTTGCTGTCCTTGATGATCTTTATGGCCTTCCTGTGACATCGGGTGGTGTAGGTGTCCTGGAGGGCAGGTAGTTTGCCCCCGGTGATGCGTTGTGCAGACCTCACTACCCTCTGGAGAGCCTTACGGTTGTGGGCGGAGCAGTTGCCGTACCAGGCGGTGATACAGCCCGACAGGATGCTCTCGATTGTGCATCTGTAGAAGTTTGTGAGTGCTTTTGGTGATAAGCCGAATTTCTTCAGCCTCCTGAGGTAGAAGAGGCGCTGCTGCGCCTTCTTCACGATGCTGTCTGTGTGGGTGGACCAATTCAGTTTGTCTGTGATGTGTACGCCGAGGAACTTAAAACTTACTACCCTCTCCACTACTGTTCCATCGATGTGGATAGGGGGGTGTTCCCTCTGCTGTTTCCTGAAGTCCACAATCATCTCCTTAGTTTTGTTGACGTTGAGTGTGAGGTTATTTTCCTGACACCACACTCCGAGGCCCCTCACTTCCTCCCTGTAGGCCGTCTCGTCGTTGTTGGTAATCAAGCCTACCACTGTTGTGTCGTCCGCAAACTTGATGATTGAGTTGGAGGCGTGCGTGGCCATGCAGTCGTGGGTGAACAGGGAGTACAGGAGAGGGCTCAGAACGCACCCTTGTGGGGCCCCAGTGTTGAGGATCAGCGGGGTGGAGATGTTGTTGCCTGCCCTCACCACCTGGGGGCGGCCCGTCAGGAAGTCCAGTACCCAGTTGCACAGGGCGGGGTCGAGACCCAGGGTCTCGAGCTTGATGACGAGCTTGGAGGGCACTATGGTGTTAAATGCCGAGCTGTAGTCGATGAACAGCATTCTCACATAGGTATTCCTCTTGTCCAGATGGGTTAGGGCAGTGTGCAGTGTGGTTGAGATTGCATCGTCTGTGGACCTATTTGGGCGGTAAGCAAATTGGAGTGGGTCTAGGGTGTCAGGTAGGGTGGAGGTGATATGGTCCTTGACTAGTCTCTCAAAGCACTTCATGATGACGGAAGTGAGTGCTACGGGACGGTAGTCGTTTAGCTCAGTTACCTTAGCTTTCTTGGGAACAGGAACAATGGTGGCCCTCTTGAAGCATGTGGGAACAACAGACTGGGATAGGGATTGATTGAATATGTCCGTAAACACACCAGCCAGCTGGTCTGTGCATGCTCTGAGGGCGCGGCTGGGGATGCCGTCTGGGCCTGCAGCCTTGCGAGGGTTGATACGTTTAAATGTTTTCCTCACGTCGGCTGCAGTGAAGGAGAGTCCGCATGTTTTAGTTGCGGGCAGTGTCAGTGGCACTGTATTGTCCTCAAAGCGGGCAAAAAAGGTATTTAGTCTGCCTGGGAGCAAGACATCCTGGTCCATGACGGTGCTGGTTCTCTTTTTGTAATCCGTGATTGACTGTAGACCCTGCCACATACCTCTTGTGTCTGAGCCGTTGAATTGAGATTCTACTTTGTCTCTATACTGACGCTTAGCTTGTTTGATTGCCTTGCGGAGGGAATAGTTACACTGTTTGTATTCGGTCATGTTTCCAGTCACCTTGCCCTGATTAAAAGCAGTGGTTCGCGCTTTCAGTTTCAGACCACAGACTCAGTCTCAGTTGGACTAGCTAGGTCCTACCTAATTAAGACCACAGACTCAGTCTCAGTTGGACAAGCTAGGTCCTACCTAATTAAGACCACAGACTCAGTCTCAGTTGGACTAGCTAGGTCCTACCTAATTAAATTACAGCAGACAGTAATTAACTGTGTCCTGGATTCCCTGTTCTAGTGGGCTTTAACCTGGATGAACCAGAGGCTAATGGCTCCCTGCCTCCCAGACTCTAACACTTCCCTTCTATTAAAAATGATATTGGGTTAGAGGATAGTTTGCATCACAAATGGCACTCTATTTCCTTTATAGTGCACTATTTTTTTGCCCTATGGGCCCTGGTCAGAAGTAATATTACATAGGGAATAGGGTGCCTTTTGGGAAGCAGCCCAAACCCTCTCTGTGCTGGAGCCCTGCGTTCCCCGAAGTAATGAAGAGTATTAAGTATTAAGAGTTGAGGGCAAGGGGAGCTGACCTGGGTTCAGAAGAGTTGAGGGCATGGGGAACTGACCTGGGTTCAGAAGGGTTGAGGGCATGGGGAGCTGACCTGGGTTCAGAAGAGTTGAGGGCATGGGGAACTGATCTGGGTTCAGAAGAGTTGAGGGCATGGGGAACTGATCTGGGTTCAGAAGAGTTGAGGGCATGGGGAACTGACCTGGGTTCAGAAGAGTTGAGGGCATGGGGAACTGACCTGGGTTCAGAAGAGTTGAGGGCATGGGGAACTGACCTGGGTTCAGAAGTTGAGGGCATGGGGACCTGACCTGGGTTCAGAAGAGTTGAGGGCATGGAGAGCAGACCTGGGTTCAGAAGAGTTGATGACATGGGGAACTGACCTGGGTTCAGAAGAGTTGAGGGCATGGAGAGCAGACCTGGGTTCAGAAGAGTTGAGGGCATGGGGAACTGACTTGGGTTCAGAAGAGTTGAGGGCATGGGGACCTGACCTGGGTTCAGAAGAGTTGAGGGCATGGAGAGCAGACCTGGGTTCAGAAGAGTTGATGACATGGGGAACTGACCTGGGTTCAGAAGAGTTGAGGGCATGGAGAGCAGACCTGGGTTCAGAAGAGTTGAGGGCATGGGGAACTGACCTGGGTTCAGAAGAGTTGAGGGCATGGGGAACTGACCTGGGTTCAAAAGAGTTGACATGGAGAACTGATCTGGGTTCAGAAGAGTTGAGGGCATGGGGAACTGACCTGGGTTCAGAAGAGTTGAGGGCATGGGGAACTGACCTGGGTTCAGAAGAGTTGAGGGCATGGGGAACTAACCTGGGTTCAGAAGAGTTGAGGGCATGGAGAGCAGACCTGGGTTCAGAAGAGTTGATGACATGGGGAACTGACCTGGGTTCAGAAGAGTTGAGGGCATGGGGAACTGACCTGGGTTCAGAAGAGTTGAGGGCATGGGGAACTGACCTGGGTTCAAAAGAGTTGACATGGAGAACTGATCTGGGTTCAGAAGAGTTGAGGGCATGGGGAACTGACCTGGGTTCAGAAGAGTTGAGGGCATGGGGAACTGACCTGGGTTCAGAAGAGTTGAGGGCATGGGGAACTAACCTGGGTTCAGAAGAGTTGAGGGCATGGAGAGCAGACCTGGGTTCAGAAGAGTTGATGACATGGGGAACTGACCTGGGTTCAGAAGAGTTGAGGGCATGGAGAACTGATCTGGGTTCAGAAGAGTTGAGGGCGTGGGGAAATGACCTGGGTTCAGAAGAGTAGAGGGCATGGAGAACTGAATGGGTTCAGAAGAGTTGAGGTCGTGGGGAACTGAATGGGTTCAGAAGAGTTGAGGGCGTGGGGAACTGACCTGGGTTCAGAAGAGTTGAGGGCATAGAGAACTGACCTGGGTTCAGAAGAGTTGAGGGCGTGGAAAGCGGACCTGGGTTCAGAAGAGTTGAGGGCGTGGGGAGCGGACCTGGGTTCAGAAGAGTTGAGGGCGTGGGGAACTGACCTGGGTTCAGAAGAGTTGAGGGCATAGAGAACTGACCTGGGTTCAGAAGAGTTGAGGGCGTGGAGAGCGGACCTGGGTTCAGAAGAGTTGAGGGTAAGCCAGGTAAACTCAATCAAGTTGTGGGCATTCAGAAGATAACCTGTACTGCAGTGCAGAAAAAACATTTTGCTTTCAAGCGAATGTAACTGCTCCGTCAGGGCTGGGGGATAGTTCATTAAGGGTCATTGTTAGATAATTGTTAATGAACTTGGACCTCGGCGTCACCCTGGGAGAGAGTTTGTCAAATGAACAATGTACCTTGCAGCACCAAAGGTATTCTGAAGAGTAGCTATAAGTAAGTTGCTGGATACAGTTCCTTGCAAAAGTATTCACCCCCCTTGGCATTTTTCCTATTTTGTTGCCAAACAACCTGTAATTTAAATTGATTTTTATTTGGATTTCCTGTAATGGACATACACAAAATAGTCCAAATTGGTGATGGAAAATGAAATAAATAACTTGTTTCAAAAAATGCAAAAAAATATACAACTGAAAAGTGCTGTGTGCATATGTATTCACCCCCTTTGCTATGAAGGCCCTAAATACGATCTGGGGCAACGAATTACCTCCAGAAGTCACATAATTAGTTAAATCAAGTCCACCTATAATAAGGTCCATCTGTTCTGAAGGGCCCCAGAGTCTGCAACACCACTAAGCAGGGGGCACCGCCAAGCAAGCGGCACTATGAAGACCAAGGAGCTCTCCAAACAGGTCAGGGACAAAGTTGTGGAGAACTACAGATCAGGGTTGGGTTATAAAAAAATATCAGAAACTTTGAACATCACACTGAGCACCATTAATTCAACTAAGAGTGGCCAGAAAAAAAGCCATTGCTTAAAGAAAAAAATAAGCAAACACGTTTGGTGTTTGCCAAATGGCATGTGGGAGGCTCCCCAAACATATGGAAGAAGGTACTCTGGTCAGATGAGACTAGAATTGAGCTTTTTGGCCATCAAGGAAAACGCTATGTCTGGTGCAAACCCAACACCTCTCATCACCCCGAGTATACCATCCCTGGTGGTGGCAGCATCATGCTGTGGGGATATTTTTAATCGGCAGGGACTGGGAAACATGTCAGAATTGAATGATGGATGGTGCTAGATACAGGGAAATTCTTGAGGGAAACCTGTTTCAGTTTTCCAGAGATTTGAGACTGGGACGGAGGTTCACCTTCCAGCAGGACAATGAACCTAAACATACTGCTAAAGCAACACTCGAGTGGTTTAAGGGCAAACATATAAATGTCTTGGAATGGCCTCATCAAAGCCCAGACCTCAATCCAATTGAGAACCTGTGGTATGACTTAAAGATTGTTGTACACCAGCGGAAACCATCCAACTTGAAGGAGCAGGAGAAGTTTTGCCTTGAAGAATGGGCAAAAATCCCAGTGGCTATATGTGCCAAGCTTATAGAGACACACCCCAAGATACTTGCAGCTGTAATTGCTGCAAAAGGTGGCTCTACTTTGGGGGGGGTGAAAAGTTATGCATGCTCAAGTTTTCTGTTTTATTGTCTTATTTCTTGTTTGATTCACAATAAAACATATTTTACATCTTCAAAGTGGTAGGCATGTTGTGTTTCAAATTATACAAACACCCCAAAAATCCATTTTCCTTCCAGGTTGTAAGGCAACAAAATAGGAAAAATGCCAAGGGGGGTGAATACTTTCGCAAGCCACAGTAGAACCAAGCTAAGGATGTCCTGGCTGGCTGAGAGTTCCCTTCTCTCTGCAGTGGTACTGAAAAGCCTCATGTGGAAACTGAAGTGTGTCCTTGTAATGACATGATTGAACTGTTACCTCTCAGAGAGATAGAGAAGACAGGAAGGAGTCTTGATGCAGAGCGGGGTTCCCGGGTCGCCATCGGGACCCGACAGAGAAGTGTGTCCTTGTAATGACATGATTTATATATGATCTTCTGAACTGAAACTGTTACCTCTCAGAGAGATAGAGAAGACAGGAAGGAGTCTTGATGCAGAGTGGGGTTCCCGGGTCGCCATCGGGACCCGACAGAGAAGTGTGTCCTTGTAATGACATGATTTATATATGATCTTCTGAACTGAAACTGTTACCTCTCAGAGAGATAGAGAAGACAGGAAGGAGTCTTGATGCAGAGCGGGGTTCCCGGGCCGCCATCGGGACCCGACAGAGAAGTGTGTGGCGCGGTCTATTATTGTATAATAGTGGTATTGCACTATGCAATCTGGCAGGAGTGGCTCAAACTCATGAAGCAGCCCAGACAAAAAGTCACGGTACCAAACATGATGTCCCACACAGACCTCTGTCTTGATGAACCTGTAGTCTACATTTAAAACTCCCTACTAGGTCCCAGGCAGTCCACGTATTCAGAGTAGAAAGACTGATTCAGCATCAGGTCCCCCTGGCCATATAATCATATTCATCATGATCTCAAAGGTCAAACTGATCCTAGATCAGCCCTCTTATATGTATTCTGAGACTTTATAAATAGAAGTTCAGGTCTCTCTTGCAAAATATGTTTGATCTCACTGTGACTAATCCGGATAAATGAATGGATGTGTGTATGTACTGTTTGTGTGAATAACTGGAAGGAAGATCTGGAAGGAAAACACCTAATCGGAATGTCTCTCTCTCTCTCTCTCTCCCTCCTGTCATTATCCCTCACTACCCCCATCTGTGATGAAAGCTCTGAGTAATCCTCCCATTTCTTTCTTTCTCTCTCTCTCTCTTTCTCTCTCTCTCTCTCTCTCTCTCTCTCTCTCTCTCTTTCTATCTTTCTCTCTGTCTCATGCTCCCTTGCACTTTCTCACATTTTTCTCCCTCTCTCTCTCTCTCTCCCCATCTTTCTCTTCCTCTCTCTCCCCCATGTCTCCTCTCTCTCTATCTCTCTCTCTCTCTCTCTCTCTCTCTCTCTCCATCTTTCTCTTCCTCTCTCTCCCCATGTCTCCTCTCTCTCTATCTCTCTCTCTCTCTCTCTCTCTCTCTCTCTCTCTCTCTCTCCCCATCTTTCTCTCCCCCATCTCTCCCCTATGACTCCTGTCTCTCTCTCTCTCTCTCTCTCTCTCTCTCTCTCTCCCTCTAATTCTCTCTCTCTCTCTCTCTGTCTCTCTTTCTCTCTTTCTCTCTCCCTCTAATTCTCTCTCTCTGTCTCTCTCTCTTACTCTCTCTCTCTCTCTCTCTCTCTCTCTCTCTCTTACTCTCTCTCTCTCTGACTGTTGATGGGTATTGCAGTGTTTTGATGTCTGCAGTAATGCGGAGGATCTTGGATGGGCTTTCCATCATATGAAAATGAAGAGAGAAGGGGAGAGGATACGAGGGGGAGAGGCTGGGGAGAGTCCAATCATCCCTTTGAAGTATGACAGTGTTCTGGTACTTAGCTTGGGCTATTTCATGGGTGAGGTGGGTGGATAGCTGTCAGTAGGAGAATGGTATATAAGGGATGGCATCTCTCCCATACTGTACCTACAGTGTATTCAGAAAGTATTCATACCCCTTGACTTATGTTACATGTTGTTGTGTTACAGCCTTTATTCTAATCTACACATAGACATGGTTAATTATTGCATTGCAAAAAATCATTTAATCTATTTTAGAACAAGGCTGTAACGTAACAAAATGTGGAAAAAGTCAAGAGATCTGAATACTTTCCCAATGCAATTCATGTGGGCGGGAGGGGGCGGCAGGGTAGCCTAGTGGTTAGAGAGTTGGACTAGTAACCGGAAGGTTGCAAGGTCAAACCCCCGAGCTGCAAGGTACAAATCTGTCGTTCTGCCCCTGAACACACACTGTTCCTAGGCCGTCATTGAAAATAAGAATTTATTCTTAACTGACTTGCCTAGTTAAATAAAGGATAAATATATTTTAAAAAATGTACAGTTAACTGCCAAAATAAAGGAAACACCAACATAAAGAGTCTTAATAGGGTGTGGGGCCACCATGAGCCAGAACAGCTTTAATGTGCCTTGGCATAGATTCTACAATTGTCTGGAACTCTATTGGAGGGATGTGACACCATTCCTCCACGAGAAACTTGTATAAACGCTGTCTCAGGCGCCTGCTCCAGAATCTCCCGTAAGTGTTCATTTGGGATGAGATCTGGTGGCTAAGACCAGGCCACGGCATATGGTCTACATCGTTTTCATGTTCACCATTCAGTGACCACTCGCGCGCTGTGGATGGGGGCATTGTCATCCTATTGGGGGGGGGGGGGGGGGGGGGCGGGGGGGGGGGGCATAGCCATGGTAGACAAAATAATGGCCCTAAACATGATGCTTAATTAACTCAGGAACCACACCTGGGTTGAAGCACCTGCTTTCAATACACTTTGTATCCCTCATGTACTCAAGTATTTCCTTTATTTTGGCAGTTACAATATACTCAGAGATATGCAGGTATCTCAGAGTCCTGTATCTCTCTCCTGTAGTTTTATGTTGTTATGGAGAGGTGTGAGAGTAACATTGCCTAGGCTTTAGCTCAGCGAGCTAGCACAGTCTCCCTTGTGGCACATGAGACCCACCCAGGTTCTAAACCAATCAGTCACACATACATTTCTCAGCTGGGGTTTTGTCTTTTCATTTAACCTTTATTGATCTAGGAAAGACCCTTGGGGTGAGAAAGGTCTTCTGCGAGTGCGGCCTGGTGTTGTGGTGGAGTGGTGGGAGTGACAGACTGCCTCAGCAGAGCCCAGACCCAGTCTTGGTCCATTTCCCCATTCCCTGACAGTGGGTTTGCTGACACAGCAGTGTGTGAGAAAGGAAAACAAATTGCCGTGTCCAATCACTGAGGGGTCCGTGTCCCAGGAAACCAAGCAGCAAAGCAGCAGGCTTTCTCAGAGAAACAAATCTCTGTAGAAAGGTAACTGACCATAGAATATCATCAGGGGCGCAACGTTCACTGGGTAGGTTGGCTAGGCTGTTTGGGGTGTTTATCCGAATGGATAAAGAAACTGAAAGGTGCACCCCTGAATAGAATTACCATGTCAGCCATATTGAGTATACCCATGGGTCTCCCAGTCAAATTGCCATGGTATGAGGCGCGTTGTCCCTAGTCATTTTTATTTCTATGTGACTGACATAGCTGGCGTTTCTAGAGAATGGACATCCCCATTCAAGTCAACGTTGTGTAATGGGTTGACCTGGCAGGTCATTCTATTTTTTATGTAGCTAGAGAGGTGACTGAAAGGCAGGCAGCCTGCACTGCAGAAAGAGTGAGAGAGAGAGAAAGAGGGTGAGAGAGAGAGAGAGAGAGAGAGAGAGGTGGGGGGGTTAACCCATTGTACCCCTTGGCTCTGTCCAGGTGTAAGCAGTGCTTAATTTGGGCCACATCCTGCCAAAACAGGATCTGGCACCTTTAAAAACAAAAAATATTCGTTCCGGTACCTCACTCTAATGCTCACTTTTTGTTCCGGCATTTCCCGATTTACAAATGAAGCACCGGGCATAACCACATGGGTTGTTTATCTTCCTGACACCTCTCTAATGCAGTGCTAATCCACTCTGCTGGCCCAAGCCAAGTCCCTATTCATTACACACACACACACACACACACACACACAGACACACACAGACACACACACACACACACAGACACACACACAGACACACAGACACACACACACACACACACAGACACACACACACACACACACACACAGACACACACACACAGAGACACACACAGACACACACACACACACACACACAGACACACACACACACACACACACACACACACACACACAGCCATCAATCCTTTCCTGTATGGGAGACTGTCTTTGCTGATTGGAAAGCACTGGGCCCTGGACCAGATAGTATATGATTATCATGACTGTGTTTGTGGTTGTGTGTGTCTTTGCATTGTGTTCACCATTACACCAGTAACAGATATTACTGTGGGAGGGAACGGCTGGAGGAAAGGAAGAGGGAACGGCTGGAGGAAAGGAAGAGGGAACTGCTGGAGGAAAGGAAGAGGGAACAGCTGGAGGAAAGGAAGAGGGAACAGCTGGCGGAAAGGAAGAGGGAACAGCTGGAGGAAAGGGAGGGGGAATGGCTGGAGGAAAGGAAAAGGGAACAGCTGGAGGAAAGGAAGAGGGAACGGCTGGAGGAAAGGAATAGGGAACGGCTGGAGGAAAGGGAGGGGGAACGGCTGGAGGAAAGGAAGAGGGAACGGCTGGAGGAAAGGGAGGGGGAATGGCTGGAGGAAAGGGAGGGGGAACGGCTGGAGGAAAGGAAGAGGGGCCGGCTGGAGGAAAGGGAGGCGGAATGGCTGGAGGAAAGGAAGAGGGAACAGCTGGAGGAAAGAAAGAGGGAACGACTGGAGGAAAGGAAGAGGGAACGACTGGAGGAAAGGAAGAGGGAACAGCTGGAGGAAAGGAAGAGGGAACGGCTGGAGGAAAGGGAGAGGGAACGGCTGGAAGAAAGGGAGGGGGAACGGCTGGAGGAAAGGAAGAGGGAACGGCTGGAGGAAAGGAAGAGGGAACGGCTGGAGGAAAGGAAGAGGGATTGGCTGGAGGAAAGGAAGAGGGAACAGCTGGAGGAAAGGAAGAGGGAACGGCTGGAGGAAAGGAAGAGGGAACGGCTGGAGGAAAGGAAGAGGGAACGGCTGGAGGAAAGGAAGAGGGAACGGCTGGAGGAAAGGAAGAGGGAACGGCTGGAGGAAAGGAAGAGGGAACAGCTGGAGGAAAGGGAGGGGAAAGTGAAAGTCAGGGACAAACATATACACACGCACAAACACAAACTCTGTCACTCTGACACACACACACACACACACAAGGCCATTGGGGTGTGAATCTCTTCAGTGCTACTGTAAGGTCTCTGACAGTAACTTACCACCCTGGCTGGGCCCAAAGCTGCTCCAGGTTTTACTACCTGTCTTAGGCTGTGTCCCAAATTACACCATATTCCCTTTATAGTGCACTACTTGTGACCAGGGCCCATGGGTGCCATTTGGGACACATTCAGTACTTACTGTTTGATGATCTGATCTCAGACCAGTACAAAAGTACATCAGAAGTGGATCCTGGTGTGTCAAGTCAACAGTGACTCTTCTTTCTAAGCAGTAAAATGTATTTATGGTAGATTGAACTGCAGGTGAGATACTTGTACTTTCACACTATGAATAAATCCAGCTTGAATTCAAAGTGAAAGAATCCCGGTTCAACCCTCCCCTTCCTCCTTCTACACTATCTTGTCCAATATAATGTAAGCAGTGCCCCACTCCTTAAAAAAACCTGCTAAGTGGTATATATTGTAATATGTCCTCTCTCCACCTTTCCCTGTGCAGATCGTGGCGGCCATCTTTGCCATCGCTGGCATCGTGATGATGACGTACGCTGACGGTTTCCACAGCCACTCTGTCATGGGGATCACCTTCGTTGTGGCCTCCGCTTCTATGTCTGCACTCTACAAGGTACTTCTCTACTCTATGAACAAACACGCAAACACACACACATTCTCACACACAGGACACATTTGTTTGCTTAACTGTGAGACATGGTACAGTCTTCTCTTAAAAGACAGAATCAAAGGAACTTCTCATTCTTTGTGTTTGAAAGGAATGAATACATGGGTTTTTGGTGGTTGAAAGGAATGAATACATGGTTATTCTTTGTGTTTGAAAGGAATGAATACATGGTTATTCTTTGTGGTTGAAAGGAATGAATACATGGTTATTCTTTGAGGTTGAAAGGAATGAATACATGGTTATTCTTTGAGGTTGAAAGGAATGAATACATGGTTATTCTTTGTGGTTGAAAGGAATGAATACATGGTTATTCTTTGAGGTTGAAAGGAATGAATACATGGTTATTCTTTGTGGTTGAAAGGAATGAATACATGGTTATTCTTTGTGGTTGAAAGGAATGAATACATGGTTATTCTTTGTGTTTGAAAGGAATGAATACATGGTTATTCTTTGTGGTTGAAAGGAATGAATGCATGGTTATTCTTTGTGGTTGAAAGGAATGAATACATGGTTATTCTTTGTGAATACATGGTTATTCTTTGTGGTTGAAAGGAATGAATACATGGTTATTCTTTGAGGTTGAAAGGAATGAATACATGGTTATTCTTTGTGTTTGAAAGGAATGAATACATGGTTATTCTTTGAGGTTGAAAGGAATGAATACATGGTTATTCTTTGTGATTGGAAGGGGGTGTGTCAGTTCTGAGACCTTTTATGTGTCTCCATTTTTATTTTCTCCTTCAGTGAGATGAAGATGTCCTCAAAAGGTTTCAAACAATAAATCACCCAAACATCCTCCTTTATGAGATACAGTTTAGGAGCAACGTTAGGTCTCATGTAAGGAGTCTTTGTGCATACAGGGACAGGCTCGTGAGTCTCCTTAGATTTGTTCCTTATATAATCAGGTAACAGGAGACTAGATTAGATATTATGAAATACTATGAAGCATTCTAAAACATCTGGGCTGGGCTAAACGGGCCGTAATTTGGTGTTTCATTTGATAGACCTGCAGATGTTCAGACTGTGACAGGCAGATCCTTATAGATTCTTCAGGCAGGCTGACAGGCTGACAGGCTGACAGACAGACAGACAGACAGACAGACAGACAGACAGATCAGCCAAAAACACGTTTCCCTAGAACTACACAGCTGATTCAAATAATGAACTCATCATCAAGATTTGATTATTTGAATAAGCTGTGTAGTGCTAGGGCAACAACCAAAACGTGCACCCCTTAGTTTGGGAAACACTGGTGACTGCCTGTGGTGGACAGACAGACACAAAGAGGGATTGATGGGTATATAATATGGCTGCTCTGTGGTGTCTCCTGTTCTATATTATGGCTGTTCTGTGTCATCTCCTGTTCAATAATATGGCTGTTCTGTGGTGTCTCCTGTTCTATAATATGGCTGTTCTGTGTCATCTCCTATTCTATAATATGGCTGTTCTGTGGTGTCTCCTGTTCTATAATATGGCTGTTCTGTGGTGTCTCCTGTTCTATAATATGGCTGTTCTGTGTCATCTCCTGTTCTATAATATGGCTGTTCTGTGGTGTCCCCTGTTCTATAATTTGGCTGTTCTGTGTCATCTCCTGTTCTATAATATGGCTGTTCTGTGGTGTCTCCTATTCTATAATATGGCTGTTCTGTGGTGTTTCCTGTTCTATAATATGGCTGTTCTGTGGTGTCTCCTATTCTATGACATGGCTGTTCTGTGGTGTCTCCTATTCTATAATATAGCTGTTCTGTGGTGTCTCCTATTCTATAATATGGCTTTTCTGTGGTGTCTCCTATTCTATAATATAGCTGTTCTGTGGTGTCTCCTATTCTATAATATAGCTGTTCTGTGGTGTCTCCTGTTCTATAATATGGCTGTTCTGTGGTGTCTCCTGTTCTATAATATGGCTGTTCTGTGGTGTCTCCTGTTCTATAATATGGCTGCTCTGTGGTGTCTCCTGCCCCGCTGTCACAATGGCCTAATGTGTTCAACAGACAGCGGTGGCAGAGTGCCAGGCCAGGGAGACAGTTGGCAGGTACTCCCTCTCTCTTTGGTCTGCCCGCATGTTCTCGTTAAGGGGGGCGGAAAAGGGGGTGAATGTATGCGGTACCTACAGTACCTGATGCATCAACTCCCTCCCTCCTATCACTCTCCTCTATCCCTTTCCCTCTCCCCCTGGATCACAGTCCCCTCTTTGTTTTTACACTGCTGCTACTCGCTGTTTATTATCTATGCATAGTCACTTTACAAATGACCTCGGCTAACCTGTACCCCCGCACATTGACTCTGTACCCCCTGTATATGGGGCAGCAGGGTAGCCTATTGGTTAGAGTGTTGGACTAGTAACCCGGAAGGTTGCAAGTTCAAATCCCCGAGCTGACAAGGTACAAATCTGTCATTCTTCCACTGAACAGGCAGTTAACCAACTGTCATTGAAAATAAGAATTTGTTCTTAACTGACTTGCCTAGTTAAATAAAGGAAAACTTAAAAATATATATATACCCTCATTATTGTTATATAATTTTCTTGTGTTACTTTTTTGATTTAATAATTTTTTTAAACTTTAGTTTATTTAGTAAATGTTTTTTAACTTGTAAGTAAGCATTTAACAGTAAGTTCTACACCTGTTGTAATTGGCGCATGTGACAAATACAATTTGATTTGATCCTATTTGTCTCTCTCTTTCTCTCTCTCTCTCCACAGGTGCTCTTTAAAATGGTCCTGGGCAGTGCCAAGTTTGGGGAGGCAGCGCTCTTTCTGACCATCGTCGGTGGGGCTAATTTTGTGTTCATCAGCTTTGTGCCAGTCATCCTGTACTTCACCCATGTGGAATACTTTGGTTCTCTTGAGGACATCCCCTGGTTATACCTCTGTGGGGTAGCAGGCCTGCTCTTTGGTAAGCACTGACTTCTGGAGATTACTTTCAGTGTGGAGGCTGATGCAAACCTCAACCAGTGTAGAGACTGATGCAAACCTCAACCAGTGTGGAGACTGATACAAACCTCAACCAGTGTGGAGACTGATACAAACCTCAACCAGTGTAGAGACTGATGCAAACCTCAACCAGTGTGGAGACTGATACAAACCTCAACCAGTGTGGAGACTGATGCAAACCTCAACCAGTGTAGAGACTGATGCAAACCTCAACCAGTGTGGAGACTGATGCAAACCTCAACCAGTGTGGAGACTGATACAAACCTCAACCAGTGTGGAGACTGATGCAAACCTCAACCAGTGTGGAGGCTGATACAAACCTAAACCAGTGTGGAGGCTGATGCAAACCTCAACCAGTGTAGAGACTGATACAAACCTCAGCCAGTGTAGAGACTGATACAAACCTAAACCAGTGTAGAGACTGATGCAAACCTCAGCCAGTGTAGAGACTGATACAAACCTAAACCAGTGTAGAGACTGATGCAAACCTCAACCAGTGTGGAGGCTGATGCAAACCTCAACCAGTGTAGAGACTGATGCAAACCTCAGCCAGTGTAGAGACTGATGCAAACCTAAACCAGTGTAGAGACTGATGCAAACCTCAACCAGTGTAGAGACTGATGCAACCCTCAGCCAGTGTAGAGACTGATGCAAACCTAAACCAGTGTAGAGACTGATGCAAACCTCAGCCAGTGTAGAGACTGATACAACCCTCAGCCAGTGTGGAGACTGATACAACCCTCTACCAGTGTGGAGACTGATACAAACCTCAGCCAGTGTAGAGACTGATGCAACCCTCAACCAGTGTAGAGACTGATACAAACCTCTACCAGTGTGGAGACTGATACAAACCTCTACCAGTGTGGAGACTGATACAAACCTCTACCAGTGTAGAGACTGATACAAACCTCAACCAGTGTAGAGACTGATGCAAACCTCAACCAGTGTAGAGACTGATGCAACCCTCAACCAGTGTGGAGACTGATGCAACCCTCAACCAGTGTGGAGACTGATACAAACCTGCAACCAGTGTAGAGACTGATGCAAACCTCAACCAGTGTAGAGACTGATACAAACCTCTACCAGTGTAGAGACTGATACAAACCTCAACCAGTGTAGAGACTGATACAAACCTCAACCAGTGTGGAGACTGATACAAACCTCAACCAGTGTAGAGACTGATGCAAACCTCAACCAGTGTAGAGACTGATGCAAACCTCAACCAGTGTAGAGACTGATGCAAACCTCAACCAGTGTAGAGACTGATGCAAACCTCAACCAGTGTAGAGACTGATGCAAACCTCAACCAGTGTAGAGACTGATACAAACCTCAACCAGTGTGGAGACTGATGCAAACCTCAACCAGTGTAGAGACTGATGCAAACCTCAACCAGTGTAGAGACTGATGCAAACCTCAACCAGTGTAGAGACTGATGCAAACCTCAACCAGTGTAGAGACTGATGCAAACCTCAACCAGTGTAGAGACTGATGCAAACCTCAACCAGTGTAGAGACTGATACAAACCTCAACCAGTGTGGAGACTGATGCAAACCTCAGCCAGTGTAGAGACTGATGCAACCCTCAGCCAGTGTGGAGACTGATACAAACCTCAACCAGTGTAGAGACTGATGCAACCCTCAACCAGTGTGGAGACTGATGCAAACCTCAACCAGTGTGGAGACTGATACAACCCTCAACCAGTGTGGAGACTGATGCAAACCTCAACCAGTGTAGAGACTGATGCAAACCTCAACCAGTGTAGAGACTGATGCAAACCTCAACCAGTGTGGAGACTGATGCAAACCTCAACCAGTGTAGAGACTGATACAAACCTGCAACCAGTGTAGAGACTGATACAACCCTCAGCCAGTGTGGAGACTGATACAACCCTCTACCAGTATGGAGACTGATACAAACCTCAGCCAGTGTGGAGACTGATACAACCCTCAGCCAGTGTAGAGACTGATACAACCCTGCAACCAGTGTAGAGACTGATACAACCCTCTACCAGTGTGGAGACTGATACAAACCTCTACCAGTGTGGAGACTGATACAAACCTCAGCCAGTGTGGAGACCCCCCCCCCCGCCCACCCAATGAATTGAGTTAATAGGCTGCATTGAAAAGTTGCCTTATACTTGCTGACTAGTTTCTCTTTTTGACTGTGAGTGAAATAGTTGTAGTTAATAAGTAAAGTTTAACTTTTTCTCCTCCACAGCTTTCAATATCCTGGTGAACTTTGGCATTGCCATCACGTACCCCACATTAATCTCTCTGGGCATCGTCCTGAGTGTCCCTGTCAATGCCAGTAAGTCTCTGCTCCTTCTCCTCCAACTCTACTGTGTCCTTGTCCTTTTCTCCAGATATTTATCCCATCCAATGGAACAACCTTAACTCAGGCCGGGATTCAATTATAGGAGTTGTGGTTTTTAAAGGTAATGTTACCTCATTCACAGAGATCCCATTCACGGTAAACGCTGTATATGTCGGTTCAATCGGGAAATTGCTTTTCAAAGCCGCAATGCCTATAATCCGTGATGAAATTGAATCACGGCCTCTTTCCCTGGAAATAATCAGAATTCATGAAAATATTACAGTTTTGAAAACATAGCTTGTCCATCTCTTGGCACAACTTACCCCGAGTGAAACAAGGGTGTCTCAACTTCCCCCTTTGACTCAACTTCCCCCCTCTCCCCTAGTGTTGATTCAGATTGATGTGTTGTGTTGGGGACCTGTTTGTGTTAAAGTTATGTCACTTCTGTCCGCGTTATGTTATGAAGGCCTGATCATTAAGTTGGAGGTAATATAAGCCCTTGTTGTGTTGTGTTCCAGTGGTTGACCTGTACACATGTGAGATCCACTTCAACGCAGTGCGTCTGATCGCCGTGTTGATCATCTGCCTGGGCTTCCTGATGTTGCTGCTTCCAGAGGACTGGGACCAGTGCTTCATCCAGCTCCATGCTAAGCTGCAGAGTAAACGGGAGGAGCCAGCCGAGGAGGAGGCAGGGCCCGGCTCCAGCCTCAACTGGAGCAGGAGAGCAAGGCCCTCCATGTCTACCTTTACACACTGACCACTGTTTAATGTGGAGGGATGGACGGACGGACACACTGAAACAGACAGGCAGAGGCAAACACGCACACGAATGGATGAATGAACAGATGGACAGATACAGACACACATACAGTGTACAGACACATACAGACACACACACACCTTGGACACTTGATTGCCATGATGACCTGCATGGTCGACCTCTGCCCTCCGCCCTCTCTCTCTCTTTCCCCTTCCCTCTCACTAGTTTCTGCCTGGAAACCTTTCTGTTGGTCTGTCAGTCCGTCTGGGTCTGTTCAAGACCTTTTCATTTCACTGCAAAAAGCACTGATATAAATTATTTCCTACTTGACCTCCACCATTTTAGAAGTCATCAGAGTTGGTGCATGGGCTCACGTCATTTAGCAGTACCTCAAAGTCATTCCATTGGACTGATACATTTATTTACATCATGCCTGGGAAGACTTTCGAACTTGCCTTTGCTTTTCAAAAGACAAGGATAGATTGACAGACTAATAATTGTTCCATTTTTTTGTCCGTTTTTGTCAGACTGATGATGGACTTTCTGGCTTTAACATCATGTTCCTATCAACCTTCAAGATCCAAAGAAGAAGAGAACCAGGAGAGACAGAGTTCTAGTGGGCATGTTCCTGTTGTCCCTCAGGTGTCAAGATCATGTTCCCATCAACCTTCAAGATCCAAAGAAGAAGAGAACCAGGAGAGACGGAGTTCTAGTGGGCATGTTCCTGTTGTCCCTCAGGTGTCAAGATCATGTTCCCATCAACCTTCAAGATCCAGAGAAGAAGAGAACCAGGAGAGACGGAGTTCTAGTGGGAATGTTCCTGTTGTCCCTCAGGTGTCAAGATCATGGTAAAGACCTGCCTTTACCTGTAGATCTCCACAGCCCAATTCCAAACAGACGCTAGCCCCTAAATCCTAGCCCCTACTACTTTGGCAGTTCATGTAGATCTGAAAAGATTAGATAGGTATAATCAGTATGGTAATGGTCCATATTGTCCTCTATTAGATAGGTATAGTCAGTATGGTAATGGTCCATATTGTCCTCTATTAGATAGGTATAATCAGTATGATAATGGGTCCATATTGTCCTCTATTAGATAGGTATAATCAGTAAGATAATGGGTCCATATTGTCCTCTATTAGATAGGTATAATCAGTATGGTAATGGTCCATATTGTCCTCTATTACATAGGTATAATCAGTAAGGTAATGGTCCATATTGTCCTCTATTAGATAGGTATAATCAGTAAGATAATGGGCCCATATTGTCCTCTATTAGATAGGTATAATCAGTAAGATAATGGATCCATATTGTCCTCTATTAGATAGGTATAATCAGTATGGTAATGGTCCATATTGTCCTCTATTAGATAGGTATAATCAGTAAGGTAATGGGTCCATATTGTCCTCTATTAGATAGGTATAATCAGTAAGGTAATGGATCCATATTGTCCTCTATTAGATAGGTATAATCAGTAAGATAATGGATCCATATTGTCCTCTATTAGATAGGTATAATCAGTAAGGTAATGGATCCATATTGTCCTCTATTAGATAGGTATAATCAGTAAGATAATGGGTCCATATTGTCCTCTATTAGATAGGTATAATCAGTAAGATAATGGATCCATATTGTCCTCTATTAGATAGGTATAATCAGTATGGTAATATGTCCATATTGTCCTCTATTAGATAGGTATAATCAGTAAGATAATGGGTCCATATTGTCCTCTATTAGATAGGTATAATCAGTAAGATAATGGATCCATATTGTCCTCTATTAGATAGGTATAATCAGTATGGTAATATGTCCATATTGTCCTCTATTAGATAGGTATAATCAGTAAGGTAATGGTCCATATTGTCCTCTATTAGATAGGTATAATCAGTAAGATAATGGATCCATATTGTCCTCTATTAGATAGGTATAATCAGTATGGTAATGGTCCATATTGTCCTCTATTAGATAGGTATAGTCAGTATGGTAATGGTCCATATTGTCCTCTATTAGATAGGTATAATCAGTATGATAATGGGTCCATATTGTCCTCTATTAGATAGGTATAATCAGTAAGATAATGGGTCCATATTGTCCTCTATTAGATAGGTATAATCAGTATGGTAATGGTCCATATTGTCCTCTATTAGATAGGTATAATCAGTAAGGTAATGGTCCATATTGTCCTCTATTAGATAGGTATAATCAGTAAGATAATGGGCCCATATTGTCCTCTATTAGATAGGTATAATCAGTAAGATAATGGATCCATATTGTCCTCTATTAGATAGGTATAATCAGTATGGTAATGGTCCATATTGTCCTCTATTAGATAGGTATAATCAGTAAGGTAATGGGTCCATATTGTCCTCTATTAGATAGGTATAATCAGTAAGGTAATGGATCCATATTGTCCTCTATTAGATAGGTATAATCAGTAAGATAATGGATCCATATTGTCCTCTATTAGATAGGTATAATCAGTAAGGTAATGGATCCATATTGTCCTCTATTAGATAGGTATAATCAGTAAGATAATGGGTCCATATTGTCCTCTATTAGATAGGTATAATCAGTAAGATAATGGATCCATATTGTCCTCTATTAGATAGGTATAATCAGTATGGTAATATGTCCATATTGTCCTCTATTAGATAGGTATAATCAGTAAGATAATGGGTCCATATTGTCCTCTATTAGATAGGTATAATCAGTAAGATAATGGATCCATATTGTCCTCTATTAGATAGGTATAATCAGTATGGTAATATGTCCATATTGTCCTCTATTAGATAGGTATAATCAGTAAGGTAATGGTCCATATTGTCCTCTATTAGATAGGTATAATCAGTAAGATAATGGGCCCATATTGTCCTCTATTAGATAGGTATAATCAGTAAGATAATGGATCCATATTGTCCTCTATTAGATAGGTATAATCAGTATGGTAATGGTCCATATTGTCCTCTATTAGATAGGTATAATCAGTAAGATAATGGGTCCATATTGTCCTCTATTAGATAGGTATAATCAGTAAGATAATGGATCCATATTGTCCTCAGAATTTCCACCGTATTGCTTACACCTTTTCAATTCTCTTAGATCTTCACAACTGCATAGGGGCTAGGGGGCGATTTGGGATTTGAAGTTAATTCACATTTTGGTTGCACCTCCACCTCAGGAGCCTGTAGATGTTAGGGTGTGAAGGAATCTGTCTGGGCATTTCACTATCAATCTGAGCCATGGAATGTCTCGCTGTGCCTCCAGCAAATGAGAAGAGCCAGAGCCATCTACAGCCACACCTGCTGTGATACACTTCCCCCTTAGATCAGATCCAGAGCTCCTGCTGGTTCCAGGCTGACACCCTCAGATCCAGAGCTCCTGCTGGTTCCAGGCTGACACCCTCAGATCCAGAGCTCCAGCTGGTTCCAGGCTGACAACTTCAGATCCAGAGCTCCAGCTGGTTCCAGGCTGACAACTTCAGATCCAGGGCTCCAGCTGGTTCCAGGCTGACACCCTCAGATCCAGAGCTCCAGCTGGTTCCAGGCTGACACCCTCAGGTCCAGAGTTCCAGCTGGTTCCAGGCTGACACCCTCAGGTCCAGAGTTCCAGCTGGTTCCAGGCTGACACCCTCAGGTCCAGAGTTCCAGCTGGTTCCAGTCTGACACCCTCAGATCCAGAGTTCCAGCTGGTTCCAGGCCGAAACCCACTGCTCAGTCTCATGGCTTCAGTCACGACACTCCAGACCAGCCAAACTTAACCAAGCAGCTACATTTGCATTATTTCAACATCATTTCAACCTCCTGAGCTACCACTCAGCTTCTGCTTTGATACCTGTCGGTAGATTTCCCACCTTTAAAGTCACCTTATCATGAGGCAGACGTACTATAGTGGTGTACTCTGTCAGTTAGCCAGTGTTGCAGCAACACTAGCCTAGGTTCCAGTCTGTTTATGCCCTCTTACCAACTCCTTATAGAATTGTCATGGCTTGGGAGTTGGAAAGAGCACAACCAGATCTGTGATCAGGCTAATGACACACAGGGACAAATCAAACTGCAAGTGATTATCTGTAAGGGTGTTGTCTCCTGTGCAAACCTTATCCCAAGATGCACAGCCAGGGGTGGGTAGTAATTATTACTCTGCCTGTGGCATTTTGGTGGAGGAGCCATTAAGGAAGTCCCATTGAAGTCATAGTGAGATCGGCTACGACATGTTCTGGCTGTGGTGGGATCGAGCTCTGTCTTTAAGATACTGTTTTTATTTATTCCATTGATTATGATTCTAAGGCAAGTTAACCACTGTGAGGACTCTTCAGGGTTACTGATGAGGTAACGAACCGAGCAAAACACAGACCACAATGTAGGCGCGGCTTCAAACAGGAAGTGGGCAGAACCTCTGCCTTGTTGTGAATGTATACATGACCACTGCTCAACACTCACCATGTGCTATCTATCTTTTCTATTTATTCGGAGGGAGGCACCATTTGACTGGTTATGCCACAGCCTCACACTACAACCATTCTTATTGCACTCATCCTTCTTGAATGAACTGTGAGATGCATCTTATTAAATGGACAGGTTTTTCTATTTCTGCATTTAGTTTGACCTCTGATGTGAAGGGACAGCGAGTGACTGACATGACATCTACAGAACAAGCATGCAGAGATGACCACATATAACTGAGCAGTCCATTCACTTCACTGCCTATTATTTTTGTTCTGCAATAGAGTACAGGGTTGGGCTCAGTTCCATTTCAATTCAGTCAATTCTGGAAATAAACTGAAATTCCAATTCCCCTCATTGAAAAGCATTGAGGAACATTTTAATTGAAGTTTGGAATTGGAATTTCAGTCCTAAATTGGCTGAATTGTAATGGTACTGAGACCAACCCTGAATAGAAGTACTACATCAGCACTGTAATCTCCCATTGTCATTCTTCGTAATGACAATATAATCATGATATTGTATTCCTCTGGAATTATTGCTAGACATAACTGTAAACCTTTGTAAGGAATGAAGCTGACTTTTACACTGAAATAATAAATGCAACATATGATTATCACATCTGAAGAAGAATACAGCGTGGTTGGATTACATGATGACGCCATGTGTTAGATCAGTTCTTCAACAAGTGTAATCACATGTACTATTTCAAAATATTATATTTTAATACATTTATTTGTTTACTGGATTAGTATATAATATGTAGCTCACACTGAAGTTAAACATTTTTTTACGGGATTTGCAATGTGTGTTTTAGAATGTGTTGAACTGTCCCTATATGTCAAACATGTGAAAAGGAAATAACTAAACAAAGGAACTAGACAGTATAACAGATTACATTTACAAAGGAACAAGACAGTATAACAGATTACATTTTCAAAGGAACAAGACAGTATAACAGATTACATTTTCAAAGGAACTAGACAATATAACAGATTACATTTACAAAGGAACTAGACAGTATAACATATGTAGTTTACAAAGGAACTAGACAGTATAACAGATGTAATTTACAAAAGAACTAGACAGTATAACAGATGTAATTTACAAAGGAACTAGACAGTATAACATATGTAATTTACAAAGGAACTAGACAGTATAACAGATGTAATTTACAAAAGAACTAGACAGTATAACAGATGTAATTTACAAAAGAACTAGACAGTATAACAGATGTAATTTACAAAGGAACTAGACAGTATAACAGATTTAATTTACAAAGGAACTAGACAGTATAACAGATTTAATTTACAAAGGAACTAGACAGTATAACAGATTTAATTTACAAAGGAACTAGACAGTAGTAGGCGAGAGCCAAATCGGCATATTCAGAGGGGATGCGCACGGTGGAGACCTGGTCTGGACTTTCCATCGTAGTAGCACCGACGGAAACCCATAAACACCTCCCCGAGCACTTTCGTGACCACCCCGTGAGAGCCCTCTGTTGCCACGAAATAGTGGGGTCATGACAGGCCAACCAGGGAAAACCCAGCACCACGGGAAACGCAGGAGAATCAATAAGGAAGAGGCTGCATAACCATGCCCAGTGGAGCGGTGGCCTCCCTAATTAGCCCTGACCCTAATGGTCGACTATCTAGGGAAGGGCATGTCCACAGGAACAATGGGAATCCCTAAACTATGGGCAAATGATCTATCAATAAAATTCCCAGCTGCGCCTGAATCTACGAGTGCCTTATGCTGGGAATGCGGGGGAAAAATCCGGAAAATTAATCAACAAAAACACGTGAGCAACAGGGGGCTCTGGGTGAGCCTGGTGCCGACTCACCTGGGGTGACACGATAGTGCCCTGCCTGCTGCCTCGACTCCTAGAGGAACCTCCCCAGCACCGACCGGCAGTGTGCCCTCTGCGACCACAGATGGTGCTTGGAACGGCCCCTCCTCCGATCGCCCTAAGTGCAGCACCTCCCAGCTCCATGGGTGTTGCAGCGGTGGTGCTGGGGAATGGAACCAACAGACCCCGATCTGGACGCCCGCGGCTGGCCAGCAGGTTATCCAACCGGATGGACATGTCCACCAGCTGGTCAAAGGTGAGTGTGGTGTCCCTGCAGGCCAACTCCCTACGGACGTCCTCACGCAAACTACAATGGTAGTGATCGATCAGGGCCCTGCCGTTCCATCCCGTGCTGGCGGCCAGGGTCAGAAAGTCCAACGCAAACTCCTGTGCGCTCCTTGTCTCCTGCCTAAGGTGAAAAAGCCGTTCACCCGCCGCTCTACCCTCAGGTGGGTGGTCGAAAACTTCCCGGAAGCGGCGGGTGAACTCCTCAAATTGGTCCAACACCGCTTCTCCTTCCCCCCAAACGGCGTTGGCCCACGCCAGGGCTTTCCCTGAGATGCAGGAGACCAGGGTGGACACGCTCTCGGCCCGAGGGAGCCGGGTGAATGGTTGCCAGGTAAAGCCCCAGCTGGAGTAGGAACACCTGACATCCCAAAGCCGTCCCATCATACTCCCTCGGAAGAGCGAGCCGGATCCCACTGGGACCAGGTGAAGGAGGGTTGGGTAGTGGTGCCATTGGTGGTGTCGGCGGAGGCGTTGGAGGCACTCCTCTTCTCTCCCAGCAATCCATCGTCTGCAGGGCGCGATCCATGCCAGGTGTAGCTGGTGTATGCAGTCAGGAGCAGGAGAGCAGAGAACTGGGAGCAACGTAACTTTACTCAGAATAATGAATGGTGCAAGGTAAAACACTACACTTGCCCAAACACAAACACACGAGCGATGGCTAGTAGACCGGCGACGCCTACCTCCGAGCACCGCCCGGACAAGGAGAGGAACCCACTTCGGCTGAAGTCGTGACATAGACAGTATAACGGATTTAATTTACAAAGGAACTAGACAGTATAACATATTTAATTTACAAATGAACTAGACAGTATAATAGATTTAATTTACAAAGGAACTAGACAGTATAACAGATGTAATTTACAAAGGAACTAGACAGTATAACATATTTAATTTACAAAGGAACTAGACAGTATAACAGATGTAATTTACAAAGGAACTAGACAGTATAACAGATGTAATTTACACAGGGGAGCGCAGCTGCTTGTCAAGAAGCCACACTCATGTTAGAAGTTCAGCTCCCTGAAACAATTATTTTCAAATAAAAAACGAATTTAACCAAAAAAAGGGGAATTTCTATCATCCTAATGGAGGTGTAGATTACATATCACATTCCAGTGTTTCTAATGAAGGTGTAGATTACATCTCACATTCCAGTGTTCCTATTGGCGGTGTAGATTACATCTCACATTCCAGTGTTTCTAATGAAGGTGTAGATTACATCTCACATTCCAGTGTTTCTAATGAAGGTGTAGATTACATCTCACATTCCAGTGTTTCTAATGAAGTTGTAGATTACATCTCACATTCCACTATTCAAACTTGTAAACAAGACTGTATAGGATTTCTGTTAATCAGACTCTGTGCAGCCAATGGCAATGTCTGCTATAGGTATAATGCCGGCAGCCACTTGTGGATTTGACAGCTCTAACGCAGTTCTGCCTCTGACACCATCAAAACAACTGCTATGCTGATGTCGGCTAAAGCGGATCTGATTGGATCGAGCCGTTAGTCTTCTGTTTTACCCCATGTCCTCTGAGGTTGGAGCGCGGGGCAAGTCATAGTACAGCACTCCTGGAGACGTTTCATTCGGGGTTAAGTGCCTTGATCAACGACAGATGGATGGTTCATAAAGATCTTAATCCGCTCCGACTAGCATACATCATGCTCTACCCTCACTGTGATCTGTCCATAGAAGAAGGTTGCCTGTCTGTCTCTGGTGGCTGCAGAGAACGGCAGACTGCTGCCCTCTGCTGTCCTGGTGGGGACCTGCAGGCACTCCAACCTCCTGTTTGAACTCCTCTCCCCACCTCCTCCAACCGAGTCCTGCCACGGGGGGCAGGAGGAGGTGGAGGAAGAGGCGGAGCTACCAGGGCGGAACACACCACACACATGCTCCCTGGAGCTGTCCGAGAAGTTGGAGTCGACTGTGAAGACGGAAGAGCAGTAGGCCCGTCTCAGCCCCTCTCCTACAAGTGTGTTATGGATGTTAGACCCAGGTCCAGAATATACTAGGCCAGGATGGGGGCGGGGCCACTGGGGTCGGGGATGGACGGAAGTCAGAGTACATGGGTCACATGGTTCACTGCTCCTCCCCTCCTCTCCCTCCCCCCTAGTCTCGCCTCCCCCACTCCCCACCACGTTCCCCCCAAGACGCACTCTGATCTTCTGCTTCAGGCACCGCAGAGCCCCCTGGAACCTCTGACTGAGCAGAGCATACAGCAGAGGATTGATGTCTGAGTTCAACAGAACCAACCAATAGGAGAAGGTAACCGCTGAGGGCGGAACTAAGGAGGACTTACACGATAGGGCGGTCTCCGTGGCCTGGACTAGCGCAATGCCTATATATGGAGTCCAACACAAGAAGAAGGCAGCGATAACCAGGAAGAGACGTACAACCCCGTGGTGATGGAGGTGATTGGAGTTGGAGTTCTGGTGGGGCGGATGGGGGTGGCCATGGGGGGCGTGTTGGGCCAGGAAGGAGAACAGTCTCCGGGATGCAGCATTGGAGCTGGAGGTAGAGTCTGGGTGGTTGGAGGTCTGTGGAGCTCCAGCAGTATGATCTGACCCTGAAGGAAACTCATCCCCAACCTCTCCATGGGTCTCCGATACAAACCGCCCACTCATATGATACACCAGCCTGGAGGTGGAAGGACCGTGGGCACCTAGACACCTCGGACTAGTCCGCTCAGAAGTACTCTCGGTCGGGAAGGAGGAGCTCGGCATCCCAGTGTTTCTCTGGAGCTGGTCCTCCAGGTTGTGGATCCTCCTGGCGTGGCTCCGGGCTACACGGACGATGATGACGTAACAGAAGAGGATTACTGCAGCAGGCATGAGGAAGGACAGGGCAGCCATGAAGGCTGTGTAGCTGGGACTGCTCTTCCAGTTCACCGCACAGCTGAAATAATAGTACATGGTGATAGTTTACATTAGTGACCTTATTACTGTAACATGTCCTGGAAGTACTGCACAGTGTAACAAGTATTGGAAGTACTGCACAGTGTAACAAGTATTGGAAGTACTGCACAGTGTAACAAGTGTTGGAAGTACTGCACAGTGTAACAAGTATTGGAAGTACTGCACAGTGTAACAAGTATTGGAAGTACTGCACAGTGTAACAAGTATTGGAAATTATCACTGTTACGCAACATTGTAAGAATGAGTAATAGCAATTATTGATACATTGTACTCATGGAAAATATTAAACATTAATAAGGGCAATGCAGCCTTTTATCTAAAGCAAACGTACATTTTAGTGCTGACATTCCATACATTTTGAGACCACACATTGTTAGTATATTTGACCCCAGCGGGAATGGAACCTACACCAACCTGTACATGGGAGCCATGTAGGACACAGTGCTCCAGCCCAGCAGAGGAGGACAGCTGGTGACCAGGGCCTGGAGCCAGATCCACAGCACCACAGCACACTTCCTCCATAGGGTACAGTGGGAACTGGAATAATAATCCACATAACTAGAATAGTTCCATTTTCTGAAGGAAATGCCTGTGCTTTAACTGTTTCTAATCTAGATCTATAGTCTAATGAGATGTCCTAGGTTTAGATCGGATTGGTCTATAGTCTAATGAGATGTCCTAGGTTTAGATCTGATTGGTCTATAGTCTAATGAGATGTCCTAGGTTTAAATCTGATTGGTCTAGATCTATAGTCTAATGAGATGTCCTAGGTTAAAAACTGATTGGCCTAGATTTAAAGTCTAATGAGATGTCCTAGGTTTAGATCTGATTGGTCTAGATCCTAAGTTAGTAGTACAGTACCTTCAGAAAGTATTCACACCCCCTGGGTATACTTTCTGAAGGCACTGTATCATTTGTCTAGATCTATTTTAGTTGGGTCAAATGTATAGTCTTGTAGTTGGTCAGGATCATTGAATTACCTGTAGCGCAGACAGTCCATGATAGAGTGGTAGCGGTCCAGGGCGATGGCTGCCAGGGTCAGGACTGAGGCTGTACAGTAGACTGAGGAGGTGTACCCCACATATAGACACAGGTCCTAGCAGACAGAAGGTAGGGAGAAACAGATGAACCAGTCCAGTCACTGTTATGGGGCACATTTCTCACACACAGACAATCAAATAAACATTTGAAAGACATACTAGTGTTATGGAAGGGGCAGCCACTGACAACCCTGCTCCAGGAGAGTTACCTGCCTGACAACCCTAATCCAAGAGAGTTACCCACCTGACAACCCTAATCCAAGAGAGTTACCCGCCTGACAACCCTGCTCCAGGAGAGTTACCCGCCTGACAACCCTGCTCCAAGAGAGTTACCCGCCTGACAACCCTGCTCCTGGAGAGTTACCCACCTGACAACTCTAATCCAGGAGAGTTACCCACCTGACAACCCTAATCCAGGAGAGTTACCCACCTGACAACCCTGCTCCAGGAGAGTTACCCACCTGATAACCCTGCTCCAGGAGAGTTACCCACCTGACAACCCTGCTCCAGGAGAGTTACCCACCTGACAACCCTGCTCCAGGAGAGTTACCCACCTGACAACCCTGCTCCAGGAGAGTTACCCACATGACAACCCTGCTCCAGGAGAGCTACCCGCCTGATAACCCTGCTCCAGGAGAGCTACCCGCCTGATAACCCTGCTCCAGGAGAGTTACCCACCTGACAATCCTGCTCCAGGAGAGTTACCCGCCTGACAACCCTAATCCAGGAGAGTTACCCACCTAACAACCCTGCTCCAGGAGAGTTACCCACCTGACAACCCTGCTCCTGGAGAGTTACCCACCTGACAACCCTGCTCCAGGAGAGTTACCCACCTGACAACCCTGCTCCAGGAGAGTTACCCACCTGACAACCCTGCTCCTGGAGAGTTACCCACCTGACAACCCTGCTCCAGGAGAGTTACCCACCTGACAACCCTGCTCCAGGAGAGTTACCCACCTGACAACCCTGCTCCAGGAGAGTTACCCACCTGACAACCCTACTCCAGGAGAGTTACCCACCTGACAACCCTGCTCCAGGAGAGTTACCCACCTGACAACCCTGCTCCAGGAGAGTTACCCGCCTGACAACCCAGTAGCTCTCCATTAGGAGGGTTGGCCTCCCCTGGGTTATGGTACACCCCTGGGTTATGGTCCACCCCTGGGTTGTGGTCCACCCCTGGGTTGTGGTCCACCCCTAGGTTATGGTACACCCCTGGGTTAGGGTACACCTCTGGGTTATGGTTCACCCCTGGGTTATGATACACCCCTGGGTTAGGGTACACCCCTGGGTTATGGTACACCCCTGGGTTATGGTACACCCCTGGGTTATGATACACCCCTGGGTTAGGGTACACCCCTGGGTTATGGTACACCTCTGGGTTATGGTCCACCCCTGGGTTATGATACACCCCTGGGTTAGGGTACACCCCTGGGTTATGGTACACCCCTGGGTTATGGTACACCTCTGGGTTAGGGTCCACTCCTGGGTTATGGTACACCCCTGGGTTATGGTTCACCCCTGGGTTATGGTACACCCCTGGGTTATGGTTCACCCCTGGGTTATGGTACACCCCTGGGTTATGGTACACCCCTGGGTTATGGTACACCCCTGGGTTATGGTTCACCCCTGGGTTATGGTACACCCCTGGGTTACCCTGGGTACACCCCTCCTGTCTCAGCCTCCAGTATTTATGCTGCATGTGTCGGGGGGCTAGGGTCAGTTTGTTATATCTGGAGTACTTCTCCTGTCCTATTCGGTGTCCTGTGTGAATTTAAGAGTGCTCTCTCTAATTCTCTCTTTCTCTCTCTCAGAGGACCTGAGCCCTAGGACCATGCCTCAGGACTACCTGACATGATGACTCCTTGCTGTCCCCAGTCCACCTGGCCGTGCTGCTGCTCCAGTTTCAACTGTTCTGTCTTATTATTATTCGACCATGCTGGTCATTTATGAACATTTGAACATCTTGGCCATGTTCTGTTATAATCTCCACCCGGCACAGCCAGAAGAGGACTGGCCACCCCACATAGCCTGGTTCCTCTCTAGGTTTCTTCCTAGGTTTTGGCCTTTCTAGGGAGTTTTTCCTAGCCACCGTGCTTCTACACCTGCATTGCTTGCTGTTTGGGGTTTTAGGCTGGGTTTCTGTACAGCACTTTGAGATATCAGCTGATGTACGAAGGGCTATATAAATACATTTGATTTGATTTGTTATGGTACCTACAGATTAACTATATGACTGCTTAGAGGCACTATAACATCAATGACACTCACACACACTCTCACACACACAGATGAATAGAAGCCCCAGATCAGCCTTACAGTACAGTCGACCCATCCGTTGTTCATGATGGAGAGAGCTATGAAGGGCATGACCCCAACCCCGACCAACAGGTCACTGATGGCCAGGTTCATAATGAGCACTGATGTCACACAGTGGAAGGTCTTGGTGGCCGCCACTATCACAATCACCAGGATGTTACCTACAGACACACACACATAATATGACAGCATTAGAGTCACATGGATCTTTACCTTCCATTAAAGGGGCCTATCTGCAGTTGCTATAGTCATTTTTGGATGTATAAATGAACAGTGTGGACTCGAGTCACATTACCTGGACTCGAGTTTGACTCCAGTCAGAAATGTGATGATTTGAGGCTAGACGTTGAGCCTCAAGACTAGGACTAGGACTTGAGACTGATGAAGTGAAATTATCTGGCCAGGTTTTGGAACATTTTGTCACTTATTTTGTGGCACAGAGTCTTGGTGGAATTCTCTCCACGCAGCCAGACACTGTAGCTTGCAAAAAAAACGTGCAAGAGATTGGGTAGTGAAACGCACACTTGGACCAGCAAGTGTGTCAGTCAACAGAGGTCGGATGAGCTGGTGGTTTTTAAAGTTGGGGTGGGTCACAGAAGGTTTTTGGAGGTCAGAGTGTGAAACTGAATGGATTTATTTTTATTTTTATAGAATGGTTTTATGGTTTTAATAGGCTATATAGGTATAGCCTACCGTTTGTATATGTTATATGTATAACTAAGCCTATTCAATCTGGTCACCAACAGGGGCCTAAGACATTACACCAAATTCCTTTCTCAAAAACATAACATGGAAAAGATGAGTGTATTGACTGTTGACCGATGACCAGTCTGCAGCATCAACCGCCCCACACTTATCCAGATAAGTGACCAAAAATCACTTGTTTCATCCTCTCCGGTTTTTCCTGGTAAAAACAGAGTAGCCTATGTTGATATTATCTATATACAGCTCAGAAATCTGTTACAGAGCATCTTTGCCAGAACAACAGGCTACCAGGCAATTTCATTAGAACATTTTCATATTTCAGTTAGGTCTAGTTTGGGTGAGTTAATTAGGCTATATATACAGTACCTCAGTTATACGTATTGGCTATATGTCATAAGATAGCTGTAACATCACACTGCCTTCAATACTTATGAGATGAAGATGTTTGTGAGGAAGAGAAAGGCTACAGACAGACCCTGCTTTCCGACCTCCACTGCCTATAGCGAATGCTGAACCTCCGCTGCATACAGTAGAGTAGCTCCCAGCCTTGTAACGCTTCGAACACACCAACAGACAGATTGCATTTTGGAACACCAGAATTACATCCATTTCCAATGAAACGCTGCGTTTGCTTTGCAGCATTGCGTTGCAGATGTAGTTGCAGTGCGTTCGGTGTAGTGCATTTCGAACATATGTGTCAAACTGTATGCGTTAATTGCTTGACAGAAATGGTAGCAGAAGGTGAATGTTGAACTGTTGTTGCCTACATATCCAGATGAGGCCTCATGCCATTTTGCGCCAAACACTGTCGGTGTGTTCGAAGCGTTATGAAGCTGCTTGCTCTGGACTCTAGAGAAGTGACATGATATCCCCAATTGATATTGACATGAATGACTTTCAGCTCAAAATGCAGGTGTAAAACGCCGTTTATTTCTGTATCTTGTGTTTTGAAAATACATAACCGTTTATGGCTGTATGAATTCTTATTTCTATGGCAATGACAGGCTACATCTGCTCAGATTGTGTTCGCGTGTGCATGTGCGTGCGCGTGGGAGTTCGCGAGCGTTGAACACTCCTTTATGGCGCACTCCGGTCAAAACGTTTAGGAAACATTGATCTAGCGAACAGATTGTTGATTTGCTGTACAACTATAGGATCCGGTGCCGGCAAATGTCAAATTGTAGAGAGAGAGGATTGCCATAAATAAATATTTACAGCTCCAAAATAATATGAACTGTTTACTTTACAAGCTCACCAGCAATGGGCATCAAGCAACACAATCACTAGCATAGCTAGCACTGGTCTTTTGCTATGTCGAAATGGATTCAAATGGATCATTTACTTATGAAGCTTGCATTTAGAATTTGTTGTTCAAATTCATTATTACATCATCAAAAATGTGTTGTAGACAAAATAATGAAAAGAGCTGTCAGGTAGCCTCAATAAATAGACACATATTTGTAGTTGAAGTCATTGCATGTATCGATGTTTTATTTTACTTGACTTGAGACTTGACTTGCTCTTACAATGCACGAGTTGGACTTGACTCCAGACTCGACCAGTTCTATTTGTGACTGGACTTGAGACATGGACCTCATGACTTGAGACTTGCTTGTGACTCGAATAATAGTGATTCAGTCCCACCTCTGTAAATGAATGATACCAGTAACTGCCAAAATAAAGGAAACCAACATAAAGCATATTCATAGGGCGCTGGGCCACCACGCGCCTTCAGAACAGCTTGACATAGATTCTACAATTGTTTGGAACTTTATTGGAGGGTTGAAACACCACTCTTCCACGAGAAATGCCATAATGTGGTGTTTTGTTGTTGATGATGGTGGAAAACTCCAGAATCTCACATAAGTGTTCAGTTGGGTTGGGATCTGGTGACTGACTGGCTGACTGACACACCCACAACTGAGATCTCTTCTAGCCATGGTAGCCAAAATAATGGGCAACTGGGCATTTTTTTTATACATGACCCTAAGCATGATGGGATGATAATTTCTTAATGAACTCAGGAACCACTCCTGGGTTGAAGCACCTGCTTTCAATATACACTTTGTATCCCTCATTTACTCAAGTGTTTCCTTTATTTTGGCAGTTATCTGTATGTATCCATTGATTCTTGAAGAATATAACTTATGCCTCGTGAGCTTAGTTCAACTGTCGTACCTCATCAGAACCCAAAATATAAACTTGTTTTACACCAATGTTTGTAAACAAAGTAAATGTAAAGACACTATATAGCCTCAACATGGTTAAAACTATATATTTTTTTATCTCCTAGATGGTCAGTCCTTGCATCCATAGCTACGTCCATGAATTTGAGAGTGGTTATATGTCTTCAGCCCCAACTGTCAGCTTTGTAGAGGAACGGGGGCAGCGAAAACGCTTGGTTGTTGTTTCAACTGCTGATTGCCGCTTTAATTTATACAGCAAGTTTCAGAGTAGGCCTCCTGTAGAGGTCTCAAAACATTCTTCTAAGAAAAGCCATTGCTACAAATTCCATTGAAAGAATAAGGCAACATCAAAAACAATATTTCGATGCTTGTGGTGCTTTAATCACAGACATGGCCAGTGTCTTTCTAAAAGAAAGCACATCACACAGAGAGACATCTGCCACCAATGTATAGCAGCACCCAGCGGGGATTTGTACAGCATTCATCACGCTAGCGTTTCCCCTTGATTATTTTACACAGGCATAAAAGGCTCTCCAAATCAGTGTTCAGAGTATCTGTAATCAGTGTTCAGAGCATCTGTAATCAGTGTTCAGAGTCTTTTTAATCAGGGTTTAGGACCTCTTAAACCCCACATGTATAATTAAAACCATTATAGGAGCCCAATGTATTGAAGGAAGAGGGGAACATAGTGGGCGTCTAATGCTACAATGAAGATAACGCATATAAACTGGAAGTCAGTGAAAACTGAAAAGTGATTCACTTTTTCGAAATGATTAAGTATATGTTCATGAGCTTTATGAAAATAAAAGGTTTTCCTTGCAGTTGCACATCTGCGTTATGATGACACACACCTGTGACTGCGCCGAGACACATCAACACCATCAGGACCTCCAGAACCAGTTTAGTTCGGGGGGACAAGTTGAGCCGAGCCTCCGCCATCGATGTCGCATTCCGGACTGAAATCCGCATCTCATCCGGGAAAGGGGCACTTGTATCCAGCCAAGCGCCACCTAGCTGCTCCATAGCCTACTTTCCTTTTTTGATGCTATTTAGCCTAGTTTAAACTTTTTGTTGATACTGGTTGGAAATAGTTTTGGCCGCCAAATATCCATAGGCTATTAATTCTACACAGGGTAAACGACATACATTTTAGTCATCTTGTAAATACGTTTCCTTCTCATTATCCATTGTTGCTATCCTCTACCAGTCTAATGTCTCCGCCGCACCGCTCAGTGGTTCGTTCACCTGCGCAACGTTATTCTTGGTGAAAGTTGGGCGTGGCGCACGGCACCTTTCGATAAACTACTGTGAGCTTGTGTTCTTTCTGCGCTATGAACGGCTCCGTGAGAAATAACATGGTTTGGTAAGAAAAACATAAATCAACCAAATGTGTGTGATAAGAAAAACAGAGTTCTTACGAAATAATTGTTTTATTTGTTTAATTAAAAAGATGCATTACTTTCCAACAATTTCTCCACTCCAAAAAAAGCATTGTTCAATATTTAATACCACACAGAAAAAACAGAGACTCGGGGAAAATCAAGTGTCTGCTGCTTTACTGGGAAAGCACTTGGAAACATGACCCTGTCCAAACGACAAACGCATTGGAATATTCTAATGTAATATCGAGCCACGGCTAAAGCGGAATACCCTCCAATGGATCTGAGATGGGTTCTAGGTCTAATAACAAGTCACTACTTGTAAGACTAACATCCATTCTCTAGATCTATGGCCCATTGGATGGTTAAGGCTGCATTTTAAAATGGGTTAAAGGTACAGTTGTGGGGGCTGTAGGTACAGTTGTCGGTAGGTACAGATATAGGATCAGCGTCCCCTTCTAACCTTAACCATTAGTGGGGAAAGGCCCCATGTAGCTCAGTTGGTAGAGTGTGATGCTTGTAACACCAGAGTTGTGGGTTCGATTCCCATGGGGGACCAGTATGAACATGCATGTACTCACTACTGTAAGTTTCTCTGGATAAAAGCATCTGCTTAATGACTACAATGTAAAGGGGCAACTTAACCCTACTCCGCAGCGGGGGCAGTAGGGTTAGGTACTGGTGGGTTTACCCCCACACTAGGGCCATGTTCATTAGTGCACGCAATGGAAAACATTTAAAAAACGTTTTACAACAGAGTGAAAACGTTTGTTTCTTATCATCCAGGTCATCTCTCCCTATTTCAGTCTGACTTCACTCCAGTAGTGGGCAGGTACTGGCGGGTGTACTCCCACACCAGCAGGGCGGCGCTCACGTGTACGTTGAGGGAACGGATGACACCTTGCTGAGGGATCTCCACACACACATCCAGCAGCTGGAGCAGGTTAGCTGGGATACCCTCACGCTCATTACTAAAGTAGGGAGGAGGGAGGGGGGGGGGGGGGAGAGGAGAGGGAAAGTATGAATAAAAAGGAGAATAACTAGACAGGTGAAATATGGAACACAGTGCTAGGAGATGAGATAGGATGTTGGTCCATAGAAATTTAAAGGACTGGAACACTGGACATTCCCATTAAAGTCAATGTCATTCTATTTCTATAGCGTAAGGTCAAAGTTCATTTAGATCCGTGTTAGATCCACATATATATAGATCCACGCGACTGAAATTTAAAGGTCATTTCCAATTGAGCTGACAATGTGGTCTCCACAAATGCGGGAGCAATGCCTTTAATAGGTCCATAGCCGAAAAGGGGCGATGGGGTTGAATCCCGGCCTTAGTCACTGATCTACAGAACATTCACCCTGGCCTGCTGTGAACAATATGACAGAGACAGGTACAGATATGGTTGTAATGGGTTACATTAGACAAACACCATGCTGTGCTGGAACAGAGCAGACCACAGGTGGAGTGTTCACTGACTAATGGCTGTGTGTGTGTGTGTGTGTGTGTGTGTGTGTGTGTGTGTGTGTGTGTGTGTGTTGACAGAGTGCGAGATACACTTTGCCTTGTTGTGTTCATTACAAATAGCAGCTCTCCTCGGCCCTCTCAGCTTAAACAAACCCTGTATGTTTGACTGAGCTCAACCACCCCACCCAGGAATGATCAACCTCCAGTAACAAACCAATAACAGACGCCGTTTGGAGACGGTACACACAGTAGAGAAAAAACGTGTATTACTGACCGATGTGTGTCTTTTGATCAAACATCAGTCTGTAGCTTGTGTGTGTGTGTGTGTGTGTGTGTGTGATATATATATATATTATATATATATTATATATATATATATATATATAACACACACACACACTTGAAGTCGGAAGTTTACATACACTTATCTACTTTGTGCACAAGTAACTTTTCCAACAATTATTTACAGACAGATTATTTCACTGTATCACAATTCCAGTGGGTCAGAAGTTTATATACACTAAGTTGACTGTGCCTTTAAACAGCTTGGTAAATTCCAGAAAAAGCTTCTGATAGGCTAATTGACATCATTTGAGTCAATTGGAGGTGTACTTGTGGATGTATTTCAAGGCCTACCTTCAAACTCAGTGCCTCTTTGCTTGACATCATGGGAAAATCAAAAGAAATCAGCCAAGACCTCAGAATGTGTGTGCGTGCGTGTGCGCGTGTGTGTGTGTGTGTGTGTATATACATATACAGTGGGGAGAACAAGTATTTATTACACTGCCGATTTTGCAGGTTTTCTACTTACAAAGTATGTAGAGGTCTGTAATTTTAGGTACACTTCAACTGTGAGAGAGGGAATCTAAAACAAATCTAAAACAAAAATCCAGGAAATCACATTGTATGATTTTTAAGTAATTAATTAGCATTTTATTGCATGACATAAGTATTTCATACACCAGAAAAGCAGAACTTAATATTTGGTACAGAAAGCTTTGTTTGCAATTACAGAGATCATACGTTTCCTGAAGTTCTTGACCAGGTTTGGTCTCTCACAGTTGAAGTGTACATGTGATAAAAATTACAGACCTCTACATGCTTTGTAAGTAGGAAAACCTGCAAAATCGGCAGTGTATCAAATACTTGTTCTCCCCACTGTATATACATACATACATACATACATACATTTGTGCATGTGATGCATGGCTGGAGCGTGTGTTCCCTGTTCTTCCCTCCACAGAGCACCCATTAGAGACCAGCATGCCTGGGCACGTCTCCTCACTGCAGCAGGAAGCAGATCTGTGTGCCTGCCTGATCGGGGCCCAGGGGAACACTCACTCCATTACTGAGATTCCATTAAAGAGCTTTGTCAGCTTCCTCCCTGACCCGTGAGACAGTCCCGGCCATGGCTGTGTATGTACATGTGTGTTAATACAGTCAAGTCAATGAATTGATGTGCAATAATTATGTCATGCATTGATTGTTCATTTGTGTGGTTTGTCTGTTAGTGAATAATTGCATTTCATGTCATGGCTTTTGTTGAAGCAGAAAATACTTCCAATATGACACAAAGTTATATACAACTGGGCATGACAATGTGCTCTGCTGTCCTACAGGAGAGTGGTTTTACCCCAGCAGTAACAGAGTCTTCTCAGGGAACTTGTAGTCCTTTAGACTCTGACTATTGGCTGTCTGCTCCACTCCCACAATGCAGTAGCCCTCTCTCTTCTTCAGCTGCAAGAAGTCAGCTAGTTCTACGGGCTTCACCTGGTAGAGACACAAATATATGATGTTAACATAACACGTTTTTAACTGGCTAAAAAGTCAGCTGAACACAGTAGAGTGAATGAACTTGGTGAGCATCTCAATATCCTAGAGTGTTCAGCTGTCCTCCTTCCTCTACATCTGCACTGAAAAACTACAGCACTGGAGACTTTAGGTCAATGGTGTCCAAATCATTCCATGGAGGGACAAGTTTTTTTTTTTTCCTGCCAATTAAAACCTAGACAAACAGGGGAGGGGAGTTCCTTACTAATTAGTGACCTTAATTCATCAATCAAGTACAAGGGAGGAGCGAAAACCTGCAGACACTCAACCCTCTGTGGAATGATCTCGACACCTGTGGTTAAGGCCACTAAAGTGTTGTTACCTACCTCCAGTAGGGGGAGCCATAGCTCAGAGGAGACACTCAGGGCCTGGAAGTGTTTATCACTGACGTGGCGAAGACTGTCCAATACCAGAGCACTGGCCCCAAAGATCTCACACGTCCTACACAGACCTTCACACACACACACACACACACACACACACACACACACACACAGACAGAGCGATCGAGAGAGACAAAGAGAGAAAGACAATGAGAGACAAAGAGAGAGGAGACAGAGAGAGAGAGTGAAAGTGTTTATCACTGACTTGTCAAAGGCTGTCCAACACATATTACACTGAACAAAATAATAAATGCAACATGTAAAGTGTTGGTCCCATGTTTCATGAGCTGAAATAAGATGCCAGACATTTTCCATACGCACAAATAACTTATTTGTCTCAAATTTTGAGCACAAATATGTTTACATCCCTGTTAGTGAGCATTTCTCCTTTACCAAGATAATCCATCCACCTGACAGGTGTGGCAAATCAAGAAGCTGGTTAAACAGCATGATCATTACACAAGTGCACCTTGTGCTGGGGACAATAAAAGGCCACTCTAAAATGTGCAGTTTTGTCACACAATGCCACAGATGTCTCAAGTTTTGAGAGAGCGTGCAATTGGTATACTGACTGCAGGAATGTCCAGAAGAACTGTTGCCAGATAATTTAATGTGCATTTCTCTACCATAAGCCAACTCCAACATCATTTTTGAGAGTTTGGCAGTACATCCAACTGGCCTCACAACCGCAGACCACGTGTAACCAAGTCAAACCAGGACCTCCAATATCCGGCTTCTTTACCTGCGGGATCGTCTGAGACCAGCCACCCGGACAGCTGATGAAACTGTGGGTTTACACAACCAAATCATTGCTGCACAAACTGTCAGAAACCGCCTCAGGGAAGCTCATCTGCATGCTCGTCATCCTCATCATGGTCTTGATCTGATTGCAGTTCGTGATCGAAGCCATTTTTTGGAGTTTTCTTTTAAGGTATTTGTGACCAACAGATGCATATCTATATTCCCAGCCATGTGAAATACATAGAATAGGGCCTAATTCATTTATTTAAATTGACTAATTTCCTTATACGACCTGTAACTCAGTACAATCTTTGAAATTGTTGCATGTTGCGTTTATATTTTAGTTCAGTGTTTAATGGTCGATATGGTAGATCTACAGGCCACTGGCCCCAAAGAGCTCACATGTCCTACACACACATGTATGTACACATTAACAAACAATTACACAACCACTATTTACATGTTTCAGATATTTGTATGCTACAGGTTTAAGGTGATATTTTCTTCAGACAGAGCATGGAATTTGTTTTATTTTATTTAAAGGCCCAGTGCAGTCAAAATTCTATTTTTCCTGTGTTTTGTATCACCTGACAAAACTAACACTGTAAAAGTGTGAAAACATTTGCTGTTTGAAAATATAATCTACAAAGGACTTTCTAATCAGCAGGTTTTGCATTGGTAGAGTTTAAGCTTAATTAGTTAATAGACCAATAACAAACCTCTCTGCCAATAACAGCTGGTTTTTAGTTTCCCCCTCCCCACTCCCAGTCCTATAACAATTATTGCTTGATATTTTTTTGTTGCTAAAAAGCTATTTTTGTCAATTTTAATGGAAAACTATTTTATAAGGTACTTAATTGTTCCCCAGAAATGATTTGACTGATATAAAAATGGCTGCATTAAGCCTTTAAACTACTACACAGCCCGGCAGACAGACAAACATGCACACACACACACACACACAGAAATATAAATCAAACAAAAACACAATGATTTACACAATCATTATTTAAATGTTTCAATTATTCTGAATGCTACAGGTATAGAGCAATATTTTATTTATGCAAAATAGCCCAGATCAGCACATAAAATACTGTAAAAGTCATATTTTGCAGGGTGGTTTAATGACGTGTGTAATAAGGATGTGATTATTTAACCAGATACTCCTCAGCTTTTTGATTCTGTGGGATGTACAAGTTGCAGCCTTAGGAACACACATTTAAATCTAACACTGTGATAGCCACCCTGTATAAAATATAATATTGTTGAAAATCCACCTTAAAAATATCCACCTTTACTCAAAGACCATGTGACTGCATTAAAGCCAACCACAGTCCACAGATCACACCCATTTTAAGACTGAAAGTAACTCTTACAGCGGGAAAGGCTACTTCACAGCACTTCTCTCATGTCTTTCTTTTGTTGATTTGGACATTCATTAATTGTCTGTTAGGAGTGGAACTAACTGAGACTGGGAGAGGAACGCAAATTCACAACGTGACGTTTGGACAATAAAAAGGGAAACTGGCTAGACATTTCCTGTAGTAAATGGATTACACCTGACAACACATACCAGAGGATATTATTTTTTCACGTTTTGAGGCTATACCGTGTTTGTTTACAATTACGATGTTAACAAATGTTGCCATAAAGCAAGCTTATATTCTGGGTTCTGATGGGGTACGACAGTTGAACTAAGCTCATTAGGTATTTTTCAATTATATTCTTCTAGAATCAATGGCTTAGCAAGAACATTACTGCTTTATAAGTCCAAAAGTGGATGTAGCCACTGCAGATTGCGCCTTTGGAGTGAAAATGGCCACATCAAAAGATCAAGATGTCGATAACTGTGAAACTAGCACTCCTGAACAGTCAAATCCTCTGCTACCCCAGTTGTCACAACTTGATGAGCTCTCAAACGTAATTGAAAGGGCAGAACCTAGTGAACAGGAATTGAAGACTTTAGTTTCACTTCTTCTGTCTCTTGGTGATAATATCGAACGCGATTTAAAACAACAGAACTTAATGATAGATAGGCTTAAAGTCATACATACCAAAATCATGGACAAACTTAGTCCTGGTGAAAAGGATGGTAGTAGTTTCATCACTGGAACAATAAGACAGTTCTACAACAAGGCACTGGATTCAGTAGGAACAATCATCACTAAACTGGCCAAAGAGATTGGAGTCAACTATTCAGAGTCAAATATGTGTCTCCAAAAAGAGTTTGGCCTTAAAACCGATTGTCCAAAGGAATGTTTGAATTGCAACCATATAAAGAGCTCAATGTCCTGGATTCAGGTTGAACCCTCCGTGTCTACAGAGGATGAGACCACCGTCTACACACTTGACTCTTCTGCAGCAGGGCATTACGAGTGCATCTTATCAGGGCTGCGGTGGGTATGTGAGAGCAAAGTCAGTCTGCGATACCAGTTCAGCTCCTGGGAGCCTCACAGGGCCACTCTGAACAGCATGCGGTTTGAAGAAGGAGGTCCATTACTGGACATCACAATGATTTTTGGCAAACTAGAGGAAATTAGTCTGCCACACTTTGTCTGTATAGATCCAGACTACCCACAATCCTCCTTGAGAGAAGCCATGAAGGTTCTACATGTGAAAGACAACAGAGTGCTTGTGGAAGAAGTGGATGAGGTGACGGGGTTCCACGCCAAACTGCTTCGTCCCTCCTTCTCTGGCAGGGGTTTGGTACTGAGACGTCGGTTGCATTGGAGAGTGCACTGTGACCTTCTGATCTTTAGGTCCACCAGAGCACTCCTCACCTTACACACATATCTGATCCAATGTGATCCTTCTCTAGCACGGGAGGTGGAGGCACAGGAGAAGTCCTATGGATTCGTAAGACTTCCAAAGCCAAAGCCGGAGAAGTCCCAGCGGAAGGGGAGTCGCTTCACCCTCAAGACCTCGTGTCAATCCTCGATTACGCCAGAAAAGATCAAGCTAAGAAGCACCAGGCCAAACTACTTTGAAGTGTACATAAAGGACCCTGCGATGGACTTTGAGATGGAGTTGATAAGTGAGAAGGGAGAATCTGCATGGAAAGCTGAAATACGAACAGAGGAATACAGAGATGATTCATACACAAGAGACATTGAGTTTGTTGATGAATTCAGACCACAGATCATTCAGAGAGTCAATAATGTGTTTGCCATAGCAGATATTCTCTTCACAAAGGGCATGATCGGTGAAGAGATCAATGCAAATATCAGCGCTGCACCGACACGCCAGGCCAAGATGAGAGTGATATACGAGGCACTGAATTCAGGTGGACCACACGTCAAAGCTGCATTCTTTACTGCACTCAAAGAAAAGGAACCCTTTCTAGTCAAAGACTTGGCTCAATAATACCTTATCGCTCAATCTCTAACACACCTCTACGAGACCATTATGCCTAGACACTTTATTGAGCATGTTCTCCTTCAGTCCAGCAGGACAGAGGCAAGAGGAGGAGTGATGAGGAGAACTATGAAAGAAGAGACTTTTCAGGTGTCAAGAATAGCAATCCAAGGACCAGTTCTCTGTGACATTTTAGTGACAGAGGGCATGGGTAGGAAGGCCCCACCAGCATACACACACACATACACACACACTCATGAAGAGGTTTCACTTTCACTCACACATGGAGCACAAAGAAGAATGAAGGTTGAGAGAGAATTGACATTGATTACAGAAAAGAAGACACATTTGAAATGAACTGGGACTGGAATTCTTTAAAATAATAATTAACGGGTAAATATGTTAAAAGGTTGAAAACATTGGGAAATATACAGTGGAAGATATTAAAGGGTTGAAAACATTGGGAAATATACAGTGGAAGATATTAAAAGGTTGAAAACATTGGGAAATATACAGTGGAAGATATTAAAGGGTTGAAAACATTGGGAAATATACAGTGGAAGATATTAAAAGGTTGAAAACATTGGGAAATATACAGTGGAAGATATTAAAAGGGTGAAAACATTGGGAAATATACAGTGGAAGATATTAAAAGGTTGAAAACATTGGGAAATATACAGTGGAAGATATTAAAAGGTTGAAAACATTGGGAAATATACAGTGGAAGATATTAAAAGGTTGAAAACATTGGGAAATATACAGTGGAAATATACAGTGGAAGATATTAAAGGGTTGAAAACATTGGGAAATATACAGTGGAAATATACAGTGGAAGATATTAAAAGGTTGAAAACATTGGGAAATATACAGTGGAAGATATCAAAAGGTTGAAAACATTGGGAAATATACAGTGGAAGATATTAAAAGGTTGAAAACATTGGGAAATATACAGTGGAAATATACAGTGGAAGATATTAAAAGGTTGAAAACATTGGGAAATATACAGTGGAAGATATCAAAAGGTTGAAAACATTGGGAAATATACAGTGGAAGATATCAAAAGGTTGAAAACATTGGGACATATACAGTGGAAGATATTAAAAGGTTGAAAACATTGGGAAATATACAGTGGAAGATATTAAAAGGTTGAAAACATTGGGAAATATACAGTGGAAGATATTAAAAGGTTGAAAACATTGGGAAATATACAGTGGAAGATATTAAAGGGTTGAAAACATTGGGAAATATACAGTGGAAGATATTAAAAGGTTGAAAACATTGGGAAATATACAGTGGAAGATATTAAAAGGTTGAAAACATTGGGAAATATACAGTGGAAGATATTAAAAGGTTGAAAACATTGGGAAATATACAGTGGAAATATACAGTGGAAATATACAGTGGAAGATATTAAAAGGTTGAAAACATTGGGAAATATACAGTGGAAGATATTAAAAGGTGATTCAAGAAATGCAGTAAAATGGTTAAGAATGTTATAATGATGGTTGTTTTTAAGGTACAGTATATCTGGAACATGTTTAAGAGTCTTGGAGGAGGTTGATATTGACATGGTGTAATGATGAAATGTTATGTTTAAATGAGGAAATGTTTAAGATGTAATGGGAGTAATAAAATATGTTGGAGTAAGATTAGAATTGAGTAGAATTTTGAGTTGTGCCGTGGCGGAGGTCTTTGTGGGCTATACTCAGCCTTGTCTCAGGATGGTAAGTTGGTGGTTGAAGATATCCCTCTAGTGGTGTGGGGGCTGTGCTTTGGCAAAGTGGGTGGGGTTATATCCTTCCTGTTTGGCCCTGTCCGGGGGTGTCCTCGGAGTGGGCCACAGTGTCTCCTGACCCCTCCTGTCTCAGCCTCCAGTATTTATGCTGCAGTAGTTTATGTGTCGGGGGGCTAGGGTCAGTTTGTTATATCTGGAGTACTTCTCCTGTCCTATTCGGTGTCCTGTGTGAATCTAAGTGTGCGTTCTCTAATTCTCTCCTTCTCTCTTTCTCTCTCTCGGAGGACCTGAGCCCTAGGACCATGCCCCAGGACTACCTGACATGATGACTCCTTGCTGTCCCCAGTCCACCTGGCTGTGCTGCTGCTCCAGTTTCAACTGTTCTGCCTTATTATTATTCGACCATGCTGATCATTTATGAACATTTGAACATCTTGGCCATGTTCTGTTATAATCTCCACTCAGCACAGCCAGAAGAGGACTGGCCATCCCACATATGCTCTCTCTAATTCTCTCTTTCTTTCTCTCTCTCGGAGGACCTGAGCCCTAGGACCATGCCCCAGGAATACCTGACATGATGACTCCTTGCTGTCCCCAGTCCACCTGACTGTGCTGCTGCTCCAGTTTCAACTATTCTGCCTTATTATTATTCGACCATGCTGGTCATTTATGAACATTTGAACATCTTGACCATGTTTTGTTATAATCTCCACCCGGCACAGCCAGAAGAGGACTGGCCACCCCACATAGCCTGGTTCCTCTCTAGGTTTCTTCCTAGGTTTTGGCCTTTCTAGGGAGTTTTTCCTAGCCACCGTGCTTCTTCACCTGCATTGCTTGCTGTTTGGGGTTTTAGGCTGGGTTTCTGTACAGCACTTTGAGATATCAGCTGATGTACGAAGGGCTATATAAAATAAATTTGATTGATTGATTGAGTAGAATGAGAAAGGTTAATGTCTAGAAATGAATGTTTTAAAAGTGAATGATAATGTAGTATCCTAAGGGTGCTAGCTGGACTAGCTCCCCAGGTCAGAACAGCCAGGAGGAGGCAGGAAGAGGTACGCGTGCGGTTGAGGCAGACATCCTGTCTAGGCAAGAGAAGAATCCCCTTCTGAGAAATGGCCGCATTACAGTAGGTGTTAACCACTGAATGCCTGCGTCATCGGGGCAGATCTTTAACCACCGTGAGTCAGCAGAATACGAGGAGTGAAAGAGGCAGGATTTTTGGGAGAGGTACAACTCTCTTTGAGCTTGCTAGAAGAACCTGTCTTCAGCTGGAGGAAGATTTTGCTAAATCTTTTTAGCTTAAAATGCATCGATATTTATTCTTAGTGTTTAAGTAGAAATCTAGGGGGAACACTTAAGGTTACCTCATTGATAGGAGTGTTAAAGTAGTTAAACACCGACTGAAGGACTGATCATCCCGAGGGGGGAAGACAAACGGTTTATAAATTGTAAGAAATGTTTTTTCTTGTTATTAAATACTGTGCTTCTTATAAAATTGTAAAAGGACAAACAATATATTACTGGCACCCTAATAATGGTTTAGTTAAGGGCGCTGGAGGCATCTATGACTCTAATCCAGGATTCATTTTCACTTATAGATTTGTGATATTTCTTTGTGATTGATTGATCTGGGATTTTTTATGTATTCTTCTAGAATTTTGAATAAGCTAGCTTTATTGTTCTGACACCCTGTGTTATCAAAGAGTCATACAAATGCATGTCGTTTTACTCTAGGTTTCTGAAATTGACTTGATTAATCGAGGATCTCTAGCAAATTTTCTTGGCTAACTAGTCCATTGGGAACCCGAGACCCGAACTATAGGTACGGAGTGCATTGATAGGAGTCGTAAAATGGGTGTCTGGGCTAAACCAACCCAGAGGAGTGCGTCCCACTCATAGTGTGCTGAAGTTGAAGCTCTGGCCTGGACGATCCTGAGAAGGCGCTGGGGGTTTATAAATTAGGAGTGAGGGAGCATAGGCACTCGTCTTCTAGGATAGCCCACTTTACTCTAAGGCCTTTACTGTTGAGGAACAGTCCCTAGCCGTATACTAGCTCAGTGGTAAAGCAGAGCGGCATCTATCAGATCTGTAGGGATTAATGAGGAGGAATAATCGACCTACCATTGGGTAGGCAGGGGCGAGTTGAATTGTTAATCCTGCAGAGGTGGTATTCTAGCTTTGACACACGGTTAGAAACCTAGAACATAAAACAGTGTTTGTATGGTCCTAAAATGGTTCTCACGTTAAACGTCAACTTTGGCCACGAAAATTCTCAATTTTCAAACAGAAATGGGGTATGCCTTTGGTGGTTCATCGATGACGATGATACATTACTCCCACTCGCCAGAAAAAGTAACTATTGACTCCTGAGTTAAAAAAAATCTTAACTAGACAGTAGCTAGCCAGTTTGCTAGCATCATTTAATAGCCTAATGGTAGTAGCTAGTACTACTAACTAGTAGCTAGGCCATCATTGAAAATAATAATTTGTTCTTAACTGACTTGCCTAGTTAAATGAAGATAAAAAAATACAAATTTGAATATTGGTTGATAAAATAGGTTTTCTCCTGTATAAACTCATTTAAATCAACATAAGGCTTACATAAACAGACAGCAGGCAGCGCAGCAATACGGCAGCCCAGTGGGGAACATGAGTCTGTTATGATGCAGTCCTAGTGCTCCTTAGACAAACTCTGATTAGGACTGATTAGTTTATGTAGTGCTGCCTGCTGCTGTCTGTTTGCATGGCAACACTTAGCAACACCAAGTATATTGGGTAGCTAATGGAAAATAATACAATACAATACAATATAGCTAGATAGAAATGGCTGTGGGTTCATATGTGACCGACTGGATTCCAACCAGGGTCTCCTGAACACTACATGACTGTGTTAGCTCCTTGAGCTCAAGCCTGGGGAGCTAACACAAGTCGTAAGGTCTCAAGCAAGGTTACTCATCATGTAAACATGGTTCATCATTCCACCTCCGTTACACATGGAACCCAGAGAGATCAGCAGATGAAGGTTACAACATTCATCCTGTACCAAGTTGTTCAGCATTGACTGACCTGTATAAATAGAGGTTAAATAGAAAATAAATAACTAACCTCCCAGGTTGGTGGGCTTGTCTATGAGAGAGGCAACCACCAGGAGGGCACTGTGCAGCTTGCCCAGGCGTGCTGCTCTCTGCTGGGGCACCAGACCCAGCTCTGGCTCCTGTTCCTGGATCCCCAACCTCCAGGGGGTCATCTTCTTCTGGACCTCGGCCCAGCGCTCCTCACCATCCTGATCCCCTAACAAACAACAACACTGAGGCATCTTCAACAGGGCTTTTAAACTGAAGTCCTGGAGGGCCAGAACACTTATAAAGTCAGGGACCTGGCCAATCAATTTCATGAATTGATCATTTAACTACCAGGTAGAAAGGAGAACCAGCAGTACTTCAGACCAATAGTTGAATAGCTGTGATCTCCACTTTAACCAGAGTAGCTGTCTGTTGGGTACAGTCTCTGCTGCCATCTAGTGGTGATACCCTTTTCAGTTCAAGACAACTTCCTTTATCCCCTCAGGGGAATGTACCTTTATCCTGCTGGATCCAGTCTCCAGGCTGAATCTGGCTCAGGTCAGGGACAGGGTTCCTCAACGGGAGAGATGCACTCTGGGAGAAGTCCACCAACTTCTCAAACTTCCAGGGCGGAATCCACTCGTCCTCAAACACCTCTGATAGGCTGGGGAATGTGTAGAATATGGACTGGCAGGGAGAGACGGGAGGAAAAAGGACAGTTTACACACGTCGTCTCTCCTCAATCAACACTCGGTACATTCGTTTTTTAGAGACCCAACGCAATTAGGTCAAATTACAATGAATCAAGAGATTTTAAAAGATTTATACTTCAAATTCACACAATCAATCAACAATACAGTGTCTTACTTCCACACTATAGTCTCTAACAGGATGAAAGCCACCAAAGAAGAAGTGGTCCTGGATCCTGGTCCAGTTCTTATTGGCATTTCTGTACAGAGATATACAGTAGTTATATGAGTCCAATAATGTATTTATTTAACTAGGCAAGTTAGTTAAGAACAAATTCTTATTTACAATGGCGGCCTACCCTGGCCAAACCCAGACTACGCTGGGCCAATTGTGCACCGCCCTATGGGACTCCCAATCACAGCAGGATGTGATCTAGCCTGGATTCGAACCAGGTACTGCAGTGATGCCTCTTGCACTGAGATACAATGTCTTAGACCACTGCACCACTCGGGAGCCCAATAACAATTTCCACAGTTTCCAATGGAGCTAAGATAAACAAGTGTGGTTCCTCCTTCATTAATAACAACAGGTAGCCTAGTGGTTAGAGTGTTGGACTAGATCGAATCAATGAGCTGACAAGGTCAAAATCTGTGGTTCCTCCTTCACTAATAATAACAGGTAGCCTAGTGGTTAGAGCGTTGGACTAGTAACCGAAAGGTTGTTAGATCGAATCAATGAGCTGACAAGGTCAAAATATGTGGTTCTGCCCCTGAACAAGGCAGTTAACCCACTGTTCCTAGGCCGTCATTGAAAATAAGAATGTGTTCTTAACTGACTTGCCTGGTTAAATTTTTAAAAAGAGACTTCCAGTAATATATGCCATTTAGCAGTCACTTTTATCCAAAGAGACTTACAGTCATGTGTGTATACATGTTATGAATAGTGCACAGATAGATGTACAGTGACTGTATGAATTTTAGAATGCGATTCCTGCGGCAACCTTGGCAACATAATAATCCTAGTTCATATGTAACTCACTCACCCAGTACTCTGCATAGCCTCAGCCTGGTGCAGACAGGCCTTAACGACGGTGGCCAACCCCCCGAGCCCATCCGCTCCCCCGGCCCCCTCCTCGGCCTCGGCCCTCGCCCCCTCCAGACCCCACACCCTCTTCAGGGCCAGCAGGGCGTACAGACGAACACTGAAGTTATGGCTGAAACACCACTGGAGTATAACATCCAGGGCCTTACGCCACTGTACTGCCTGGTGGGGGGTACAGACAGAGAGATTGAGAGATGGAGAGAGACGGAGAGAGAAAGACAGACAGAGAGAGAGAGATGGAGAGATAGAGAGATACAGAGACGGAGAGAGAGAGAGAGAGAGAGAGAGATGGAGAGAGAGACAGAGAGAGATGGAGAGATAGAGAGAGAGACAGAGAGAGAGAGACGGAGAGAGAGAGAGAGAGAGAGAGATGGAGAGATAGAGAGATACAGAGACGGAGAGAGAGAGAGAGAGAGATGGAGAGAGAGACAGAGAGAGATGGAGAGATAGAGAGAGAGACAGAGAGAGAGAGACGGAGAGAGAGAGAGAGAGAGAGAGAGATGGAGACGGAGAGAGAGAGAGAGAGACAGAGAGACAGAGAGATAGAGATACAGAGAGAGATACATACAGAGAGAAGGGAGAGAGATACAGAGAGAAGGGAGAGAAGTGTGAACACTGAAGTTATGACTGAAACACACTGAAACACAACTGGAGGATCGTGTCCAGGGCCTTAAGCCACTGTACTGCCTGGTGTGGAGGGACACAGAGGAGGAGGAGAGGGGCTCAGGAGAAGGGAGAAGAGTCCCCGGTGCTTTGAAGGTTTTACTTTATGATGGTCACATGTGGCTCTTACCTTCTCCTTGAGTTGAGGCATGATGATGTTGAGGTGGACCAACACAGACAGGAAGGTACAGACACTGGTCTTGGTCTTCTCTTGATCCTGTTCAGACACAAACCACATCAATTAGACACATTGGCTATAGATCAATATTGACTATTACAAGTTCTTTAAGCCAGTGAAAATAGAAGCCACTTTTCATTCAGTGACAATACAATAGATGCCAGTTTTTGTGGTATTGTGTGGTACAGTGGGTAAGAGCATGGCACTAGCAACACCAAGGTTGAGGGTTCAATTCCCGAAAAGGGTAAGCACTCACCACCCTGAAGCAGGCCCAGAGTCAGTCTGTATTCTGGGTCCTGGACTAGGATTAAAACCATCTGCCACTCACCACCCTGAAGCAGGCCCAGAGTCAGTCTGTATTCAGGGTACTGGACTAAGATTAAAACCATGTGCCACTCACCACCCTGAAGCAGGCCCAGAGTCAGTCTGTATTCAGGGTACTGGACTAAGATTAAAACCATCTGCCACTCACCACACTGAAGCAGGCCCAGAGTCGGTCTATGTGTTCAGGATACTGGACTAGGATTAGAACCATCTTCCACTCTATCAGGTACTTGACTGAGGCCTGGTTACTGACGAAACCTGCCTCAAACACACGACCCAGAACGGTACCTACAAACTCCTGGATGAACACAAACACAGGGTTAATAGAGGTTTCATTCAGGTGTGTGTGTGTGTGTGTGTGTGTGTGTGTGTGTGTGTCTCACCCCTCTCAGTTTGGGCAGCAGCATCAGTAGTGTCTGCCACACCCTGTTCTTGACACGATGCTGCAGGGAGTTGCTATAGTAACGCTGTTTTGACTTCGATATGGCCTCATCCTGAAAGAGAAAAAGACTTAAAACTACACATGAACTAATAACTACTGTGTTGGAGCTCAGGGAGATGGACAGTGGTCTTTAATATATTACTGCAGTATGAACTGGATTAATGTGTGTGATGCTATGAACACACACACTGAATGAGTAGACATCGTGGACTATAAACAAGCCAAATCTCCAGCTGTGTCAGTCTTCCCTTGATTCCTACGGTCCTCTCTGGTCACCTCCTCCTCAAAATGAATTGGAGGATAAGATCTCAGAGGAGGAACCTAGGATGTTCTCCTGTAATGTATTTTGAGAAGGAGGTAAGGAGAGAGGACGCGAGGAAAGACTAATTGAGGAAGAGCCCTGGTCTTACCTTTTTAAGCAAGCAGAGAACCAGTTCTTCCATCAGTCTCTCATGCAGCTGATTGGAGGGCTGGAGGCGGCTGAGGAACGCCACGACACACACACGTGGGAACTGGTCATCCCGGTTATCACTGCCAGAGAGAAAGAGAAAGCTTAGAGATAAATGTATCTCTGCAGAGAAATAGGGACTACATTCACTGTTGACTATAGTACAAAGAAGGTCCACTATTGTCAGTGATGTGGTCGACTCCATGTTTTTATAGCCTGAATACACTACAGTGAGGGTCAGGTACTAGGTTCCAGTCCCACTACAGTGAGGGTCAGGTAATATGTCCCAGTCCCACTACAGTGAGGGGTCAGGTAATATGTTCCAGTCCCACTACAGTGAGGGGTCAGGCAATATGTTCCAGTCCCACTACAGTGAGGGGTCAGGTAATATGTTCCAGTCCCACTACAGTGAGGGGTCAGGTAATATGTTCCAGTCCCACTACAGTGAGGGTCAGGTAATATGTTCCAGTCCCACTACAGTGAGGGGTCAGGTAATATGTTCCAGTCCCACTACAGTGAGGGGTCAGGTAATATGTTCCAGTAACACTACAGTGAGGGGTCAGGCAATATGTTCCAGTCCCACTACAGTGAGGGGTCAGGTACTATGTTCCAGTCCCACTACAGTGAGGGGTCAGGTAATATGTTCCAGTCCCACTACAGTGAGGGGTCAGGTAATATGTTCCAGTCCCACTACAGTGAGGGGTCAGGTAATATGTTCCAGTCCCACTACAGTGAGGGGTCAGGTAATATGTTCCAGTCCCACTACAGTGAGGGGTCAGGTAATATGTTCCAGTCCCACTACAGTGAGGGGTCAGGTAATATGTTCCAGTCCCACTACAGTGAGGGGTCAGGCAATATGTCCCAGTCCCACTACAGTGAGGGGTCAGGTAATATGTTCCAGTCCCACTACAGTGAGGGGTCAGGTAATATGTTCCAGTCCCACTACAGTGAGGGGTCAGGTAATATGTCCCAGTCCCACTACAGTGAGGGGTCAGGTAATATGTTCCAGTCCCACTACAGTGAGGGGTCAGGTAATATGTCCCAGTCCCACTACAGTGAGGGGTCAGGTAATATGTTCTAGTCCCACTACAGTGAGGGTCAGGTAATATGTCCCAGTCCCACTACAGTGAGGGGTCAGGTTATAGGTTCCAGTCCCACTACATTATAGTACAGCAGACAAGACTACAGTAGAGTACAGTATAGTACAGTAGACTACAGTATAGTACAGTAGACTATAGTACAGTACAGTAGACTATAGTACAGTATAGTACAGTAGACTAGAGTACAGTACAGTATAGTAGAGTACCATAGACTACAGTAGACTACAGCATAGTACAGTAGACTACAGTAGAGTACACTACAGCACACTATAGTACAATAGAGTAGACTACACATAGTACAGTAGACTACAGTATAGTACAGGACAGTAAACTACTGTATAGTACAGGAGAGTACTGTGTATAGTAGATTACAGTAGACTACAGTATAGTACAGGACAGTAGACTACAGTATAGTACAGGACAGTAGACTACAGAACAGTACAGTAGACTACAGTATAGTACAGTAGACTAGAGTACAGTACAGTATAGTAGAGTACCATAGACTACAGTATAGTACAGTACACTATAGTATAGTACAGTAGACTACACTATAGTACAATACACTACAGTATAGTACAGTAGACTACCGTATAGTACAGTAGACTACCGTATAGTACAGTAGACTACCGTATAGTACAGTACACTACAGTATAGTAGACTACAGTACAGTAGACTATAGTACAGTACACTATAGTATAGTACAGTAGACTACAGTACACTAGGGTACAGTAGATTACACTATAGTACAATACACTACAGTATAGTACAGTACACTACAGTACACTACAGTACAGTAGACTACCGTATAGTACAGTACACTACAGTACAGTAGACTACAGTACAGTACAATAAACTACAGTATAGTACAGTACACTATAGTACAGTACAGTAGACTACAGTACACTAGGGTACAGTAGATTACACTATAGTACAATACACTACAGTATAGTACAGTACACTACAGTACACTACAGTACAGTAGACTACCGTATAGTACAGTACACTACAGTACAGTAGACTACAGTACAGTACAATAAACTACAGTATAGTACAGAACACTATAGTACAGTACAATAAACTACAGTATAGTACAGTACACTATAGTACAGTACAGTAGACTACCGTAAAGTACAGTACACTATAGTACAGCACAGTACACTATAGTACAGTACACTACACTATAGTACAGTACACAATAGTACAGTACAGTACACTACAGTGTAGTACAGTAAACTACACTATAGTACAGTACACAATAGTACAGTACACTACAGTGTAGTACAGTAAAATACAGTATAGTACAGTAGACTATAGTACAGTACACTACAGTATAGTACAGTACACTATATATAGTACAGTACAGTAAACTACAGTATAGTACAGTAGACTATAGCATAGTACAGTAAACTACAGTATAGTACAGTACAGTAGACTACACTATAGTAGATGAAGTGAGTTCAGCAGCTGACCTGGGGACTGCAGTGTTAGCAGCACACTCCTCTCCAAGCCTCTCCACATAGACCTGAACCTCCTGGATCAGCCTATGGAGAAGACAATCCATTATCCAGACAAGACCCTCAGTCCACAACAACCACTCCAATAACACACTCTCTCACATTCTCTGTCTCTTCTCGCTCACATTCTCTGACTCTCGCTCACATTCTCTGTCTCTTCTCGCTCACATCCTCTGTGTCTTCTCGCTCACATTCTCTGTCTCTTCTCGCTCACATTCTCTGTCTCTTCTCGCTCACATTCTCTGTCTCTTCTCGCTCACATTCTCTGTCTCTTCTCGCTCACATTCTCTGTCTCTTCTCGCTCACATTCTCTGACTCTTCTCGCTCACATTCTCTGACTCTTCTCGCTCACATTCTCTGACTCTTCTCGCTCACATTCTCTGACTCTTCTCGCTCACATTCTCTGACTCTTCTCGCTCACATTCTCTGACTCTCGCTCACATTCTTTGACTCTTCTCGCTCACATTCTTTGACTCTTCTCGCTCACATTCTCTGACTCTTCTCGCTCACATTCTCTGACTCTTCTCGCTCACATTCTCTGACTCTTCTCGCTCACATTCTCTGACTCTTCTCGCTCACATTCTCTGACTCTTCTCGCTCACATTCTCTGACTCTTCTCGCTCACATTCTCTGACTCTTCTCGCTCACATTCTCTGACTTCTCGCTCACATTCTCTGACTCTTCTCGCTCACATTCTCTGACTCTTCTCGCTCACATTCTCTGACTCTTCTCGCTCACATTCTCTGACTCTTCTCGCTCACATTCTCTGACTCTTCTCGCTCACATTCTCTGACTCTTCTCGCTCACATTCTCTGACTCTTCTCGCTCACATTCTCTGACTCTTCTCGCTCACATTCTCTGACTCTTCTCGCTCACATTCTTTGACTCTTCTCGCTCACATTCTCTGACTCTTCTCGCTCACATTCTCTGACTCTTCTCGCTCACATTCTCTGACTCTTCTCGCTCACATTCTCTGACTCTTCTCGCTCACATTCTCTGACTCTTCTCGCTCACATTCTCTGACTCTTCTCGCTCACATTCTCTGACTCTCGCTCACATTCTCTGACTCTCGCTCACATTCTCATTCTTTCACACACCAACCTTTGGTCCCTCCTGAACACAGGTCCATACACACATGCCTCAGCCAGGATGTCAAGGTGCAGTAGGGCACTGGAGAACATGGCATCTGATTGGCTCTCGCCTTCACTTCCTGGGCCAGTGGGCAGCCAGGTGTGGCAGCAGTGTTGGATCAGAACGTTGAATACACCAGTCTTGGCCTGGGAGAGTTCCATCAACTCAATGGCTATCTAGAGATTGAGAGGAGTCAGGTTAATTACACATCAGTTGTGTCCACATCAACGCTGTGTTTTAATACTCATAATAACCACAACATGTTCTGCTAAACACTTGGAACTAATTGCCAAGTCACATTTATCCTGTGAATATGTACCCCATGCCTCCCTCTAGTTACCTGTTGTAGAGTAACAGTGAGCCCAGGTGTTGATACCCCATGCCTCCCTCTAGTTACCTGTTGTAGAGTAACAGTGAGCCCAGGTGTTGATACCCCATGCCTCCCTCTAGTTACCTGTTGTAGAGTAACAGTGAGCCCAGGTGTTGATACCCCATGCCTCCCTCTAGTTACCTGTTGTAGAGTAACAGTGAGCCCAGGTGTTGATACCCCATGCCTCCCTCTAGTTACCTGTTGTAGAGTAACAGTGAACCCAGGTGTTGATACCCCATGCCTCCCTCTAGTTACCTGTTGTAGAGTAACAGTGAGCCCAGGTGTTGATACCCCATGCCTCCCTCTAGTTACCTGTTGTAGAGTAACAGTGAACCCAGGTGTTGATACCCCATGCCTCCCTCTAGTTACCTGTTGTAGAGTAACAGTGAACCCAGGTGTTGATACCCCATGCCTCCCTCTAGTTACCTGTTGTAGAGTAACAGTGAACCCAGGTGTTGATACCCCATGCCTCCCTCTAGTTACCTGTTGTAGAGTAACAGTGAACCCAGGTGTTGATACCCCATGCCTCCCTCTAGTTACCTGTTGTAGAGTAACAGTGAACCCAGGTGTTGATACCCCATGCCTCCCTCTAGTTACCTGTTGTAGAGTAACAGTGAACCCAGGTGTTGATACCCCATGCCTCCCTCTAGTTACCTGTTGTAGAGTAACAGTGAACCCAGGTGTTGATACCCCATGCCTCCCTCTAGTTACCTGTTGTAGAGTAACAGTGAGCCCAGGTGCCTGCTCCTCTGTTAACTCCAGCAGGCTGTGGTGAAAGGCCATGGTCACAAAGCCCTGCAGGGTGGGCCAGAAGTCATGAGGGTTACTGCTCAGTCCCAGCACCAGCTTCCAGGAGACAGTCACAGCCTCTACACACAGGGCCTCCTCAGACAGCGCCACCTGGTGGAGGGAGGGAGAAACACAGGTTCACTATTTCATATTGCCTTATCAGAAGCCATATAAAGCAGGACATAAATTACTTGGCCACATGACCACTGAAACACTGTTGCAGTCTAAATCAGCTGTTAAACAAAACCAAGGCTTGGATTTCACGATCTTTCCCCATAGACTGCTTACAAGGTAAGGAAACATGTTGTTTTGCAATTTGGGTGAACTATTCCTTTAAACATGGTTATTGGTGTGAACAAGCCTGTAGTAGAGAGCTGGGTGAGATAGAATGTCTCAGCCAGGTAGTGGACATGACAATATCAGCTGTAGTCAATGCTAAGACTCACCTGTGGCAACATGGAGGCCATGAAGTCCAGTACAGGCAGTACCAGGCCACTGGGCAGCAGAGACAGAGCCTCTATAGCAGCCTGGAGGGACCCTGACGCCCTGGGGAGCTCCAGGGGCCCGGGTGGGCCTATTCTCCTCCCGTATCCCAGACACGTCCACTGGTCCCGGATGAAATGAGCTGCCATACGGCCCCAGTCCTTGAGGAGAGGACCCTGCTCTGAAACACTGTGACAGATGACAAACTCTTAATATTTCAGAGATATTGGCAAGGCCCACTGATTACTACTATCTCCCAGACAACACATCTACTAGGGACCTCTGATTACTACTATCTCCCAGACAACACATCTACCAGGGACCTCTGATTACTACTATCTCCCAGACAACACATCTACCAGGGACCTCTGATTACTACTATCTCCCAGACAACACATCTACCAGGGACCTCTGATTACTACTATCTCCCAGACAACACATCTACCAGGGACCTCTGATTACTACTATCTCCCAGACAACACATCTACCAGGGACCTCTGATTACTACTATCTCCCAGACAACACATCTACCAGGGACCTCTGATTACTACTATCTCCCAGACAACACATCTACCAGGGACCTCTGATTACTACTGTCTCCCAGACAACACATCTACTAGGGACCTCTGATTACTACTATCTCCCAGACAACACATCTGCTAGGGACCTTCCGATTACTACTATCTCCCAGACAACACATCTACTAGGGACCTCTGATTACTACTATCTCCCTGACAACACATCTACTAGGGACCTCTGATTACTACTATCTCCCTGACAACACATCTACTAGGGACCTCTGATTACTACTATCTCCCTGACAACACATCTACTAGGGACCTCTGATTACTACTATCTCCCAGACAACACATCTACTAGGGACCTCCGATTACTACTATCTCCCAGACAACACATCTACTAGGGACCTCTGATTACTACTATCTCCCTGACAACACATCTACTAGGGACCTCTGATTACTACTATCTCCCAGACAACACATCTACTAGGGACCTCCGATTACTACTATCTCCCAGACAACACATCTACTAGGGACCTCCGATTACTACTATCTCCCAGACAACACATCTCCCAGACAACACATTTATTAGGGACCTCTGAATACCCAAAAATAGCTTTTAGTTTTAGGGAAAGGAGAAAAAAAAAACTAACTTGCCAAATAGTTGTGTTAAGATGTCTTAAAACGACTAGAGTGGATCTAAGAGGTTTATTGTTATATGTTCTGTTGTATTTAAATTCTTAATGCACGTAATGTGCACGTGAGTTATAGGTCCTGTGGCTCAGTTGTAAAGCATAGCATTTGGAACACCAGGGTTGCGGGTTCTATTCCCACGGGGATCAGTATGAAAATAATAAAACACATGAAAATGTATGCACTCACTGCTGTAAGTCCCTTTGGAAAAGAGTGTCTGCTAATTCATTTAAAACGTTTTTAAAAAATAAGAGGTGTGTGGGTGGAGGAGGGTTAGGCTGGGTGGTGTAATATGTATAGGTAACAGGAATGTGGATGTTGTGTTTTTACTTAGCTATTTTTAACATTTCTTAAGGACTCTTGGAAGACTAGCCCTTGGGCTAAAAGAGATCCTAATAAAATCTATACATTTCTATTGGACACTAAATAATCTGCTACACAACCAAAACAAACAGCAAATAAATCCAACAAGTTGTTAGAGTCCCTGGCTTGATGTAATCATTGTGTGCTGGGAATATGGGACCAAATACTAAACTTGACTACTTTAATACACATAAGTTGATTTGACCCGATACTTTTGGTCCCATAAAAAGGGGGGACTATGTACCTTTAATTTCTAAACGGTTCACCCTATATGGAGGACAATACCCTCAAATTAAATCTGTCAGTCTGAACTTTAACCTCATTGTCATTGTATCAATCCAAAGTGCTGGAGTACAGAGACAAAACAACAACAAATGTGTCACTGTCCCAATACATTAGCAGCTCACTGTATGTAGATGTGCATATCCTTGACACAATCTCCATTTGACCTGTAACCTCTGGGAGATGGGTTTTCTCCCACATGTAAATTCCAGGTTGAACAGCAAATTATTGAAGAGCATGTGACCAAAACAGTCACAATTTAGAGCCGTGACTGGCAGAGAAACGAGGGTCATATAGTGTTTATACTAGTGGTTTACTATACAACACATTATCCTGATGATACAGTACATCTGCATTTAAACAATAACATGCCTTCTATATACTACACAAAGTGTTCTGTACTGACCCTGTTGACTGAGCTGCAGTTGGAGGTTTCAGCAGGGTCTGGTTGAAGTTGACCAGAGAGAGAGGAGGGGCTGGGGGTGGAGCAGGGGAGTAGAAGTAGCTAGACAGATGGACCAGTAGAATCGTGGTCTCTGATTGGAGGTTGAACACTCCCAACGCTGCAACCTCACAGGTCATGGCCAACGACGCCATGGCAACCGCCCTGGACACCTGACCCGCCACAGAGGGGATCTAAGAGAAACACACACAAGTCCCTTCCAGTTTTATAGTGAAAACCATGGTGAATATAAACATGACATGACAAATAGCAGTTCAACTAGTCTTTTTGAAATCAGAGTCTAACTGCTAAAGAAAATATCCCATTTTTCAAATTGACACACGAATCCAATTATGTATGAAGTGACTAGCGAAGGAGAGCAGCCTGAGAGAGGGGAGGTCGATCCTGGAATACTGTACCTGGTCAGCTTCTAGGGTCCTCAGGACGTATCTGAGGAGTCTGGGGAAATAGGCCTCCTGTACCTTGGAGTGGTTCCACTCTAACACACTGTACATCAGCACCACCTCCTTCAGCACTGACAGGTAGAGCTCAGCACGCTCTACATCACATAGCTGGAGAGGACAGACAAACAAAACACAGGCGGAGGACAAATGCAGGTACATGATCAATGTTGTAGGATGTGAGATTGAGTGAGTGACAGTGAGTGAGTGAGTGAGTGAGTGAGTGAGTGAGTGAGTGAGTGAGTGACAGTGAGAGCGAGTGACAGTGAAAGCGAGAGAGAGTGACAGTGAAAGCGAGAGTGACAGTGAGTGAGTGAGTGAGTGAGTGAGTGAGTGAGTGAGTGAGTAAAAGCGAGAGAGAGTGACAGTGAAAGCGAGAGAGAGTGACAGTGAAAGCGAGAGTGACAGTGAGTGAGTGAGTGAGTAAGTGAGTGAGTGAGTGAGTGAGTGAGTGAGTGAGTGAGTGACAGTGAGAGCGAGTGACAGTGAAAGCGAGAGAGAGTGACAGTGAAAGCGAGAGTGACAGTGAGTGAGTGAGTGAGTGAGTGAGTGAGTGAGTAAAAGCGAGAGAGAGTGACAGTGAAAGCGAGAGAGAGTGACAGTGAAAGCGAGAGTGACAGTGAGTGAGTGAGTGAGTGAGTGAGTGAGTGAGTGAGTGAGTAAAAGCGAGAGAGAGTGAGTGACAGTGAGTGAGTGAGTGTTATGGATTTTATGAATAATGACTAAATGACGTATACATTTAACGTAGAACTATACCTAACAGAATTACTACCCTGTCACTGTATGAAACTTATTAGAATCATAAAACTAAATCTAATGTGTGTAGTTTTAGTCAAAAATTAGAACAAGGACTTTCTGTTCCTTTTTAGTATGTAAGCAGGGTGTAAGTGAGAAACAAAATGGAGCGATCGTCAGACAAGCTGGAACACTGTGTTCCTTACAGGACATTCTGTCCCCACCCAGGGAGGGGAGAGACCTTGGGCTTGTAGTAGATTGTTTAACAGGTGGCAGACTATTTACGAATAGAAGAAGACTTGTGAACTATGTTGCCATTGTATCTGAGAGGAGGAGGGACATTTATGACGAAATGTGAGGTATATAGACCAATGTTCCAGAAATGATAGGCAGAGCTCTCATAAATAAACATTCCTGACAATTGTAGCTGGGCCTCCGTCTTATTCATTCCAACCAGTTTCCTACAAATCCTGGGTATCAGGCTGAGTAATCAATTTAATTGGGTTTATGAACACTGAGAACATAATTCTCTTGACAGTGAGTGAGTGAGTGAGTGAGTGAGTGAGTGAAAGCAAGAGAGAGTGACAGTGAGAGCGAGAGTGTGTGTTCACCTCCTGTAGTTCTCCACTCAGTCTTCGGAGGATAAACTCCTGAATGGGCTCCACCACGCCCAGAACCAGCGTTTCCATGGAGACCGTCACACTGTCTTCTGTATGAGACAGAAGACAAAAAACATATTATTTTTTAAACAATGAATGACATCTTATTTTGCATGTTTCCAGTGTTATGAATCAATGTGGATCATTACTAAGAATCAATTTGAATCACTGCTATGTATCACTACTTGAGTCAAGTAGAGCAGAGTAGAGTACAGTAGAGCACAGTAGAGTAGAGAACAGTACAGTACAGCAGAGTACAGCAGAGTACAGTAGAGTAGAACACAGTACAGTAGAGCACAGTAGTTTACAGCAGAATACAGTAGAGTACAGTAGAGTACAGTAGAGTACAGTAGAGTAGACCAGAGAACAGTACAGTACTGTAGAGTACAGCAGAGTACAGTAGAACACAGTACAGTAGAGCACAGTAGTTTACAGCAGAATACAGTAGAGTACAGTAGAGCAGAGAACAGTACAGTAGAGTACTGTGGAGTATAGTACAGCAGAGTACAGTACAGTACATTAGAATACAGTAGAGTGCAGTAGATACCTTGTTCTTTCTCTACTGCAGCAGGGGTGTGTCTGGCTGGTGTGAGCTGCAGTACTGCAGCAGGGGTGTGTCTGGCTGGTGTGAGCTGCAGTAATGCAGCAGGGGTGTGTCTGGCTGGTGTGAGCTGCAGTAGTCGTAGCAGCAGCTGCAGGCTCTTGTCAGTCTTGCGTAGCGGCAGGTAGACATTAGTGTGGAGCCTGCTCAGTGTGTCCAGTAGGGGGCGTAAGAGCGAGTCCATCCCACCGCTGACACCAGTAGTCTGCTCTCCTCCAGACCTCGGAGTCCTCCCCTCTATGTCAACACACAGTAGGATGGCCTTGGCTAGCAGCTCCGCCTCTCCTGGGTCTGGGACACTGTCTGTCTGGTCTGTTGGACGGCACAACAAAGTTCATCAGTACAGTCATCTATTCTGTATACTGGAGGTGAGTCCATCTACACATACTCGTATCTGCACCTGTTGATATTCTTCATCGGATAATACTCGGAATTGGAAAAACTGATTCAGCTGTGCCAGCCGGGACTCACCTGTGCCAGCCGGGACTCACCTGTGCCAGCCGGGACTCACCTGTGCCAGCCGGGACTCACCTGTGCTAGCCGGGACTCTGAGGAAGAGCTCCATTTGGTGTTGGACGTAGCCTCTCACAGTCTCTCTCTCTGGAGAGGTACTGGTACTGGTACCATCAGCTGATTCTCTGACACAGGGCCTGAAGCTGCCTTCACTGTCAGCCAGCCAGTCACACAGCTGGTGAGGAGACACAGAAACACAAGGGACAACTGATGGAAAAACACTAAATATTTAAAAACTGTTTGAAAAGATTAGAGCTCTTCCTCATTCCACCCCCACACAGTACCTGATTCCAGAGAACAGAGCTCTTCCCTCATTCCACCCCCACACAGTACCTGATTCCAGAGAACAGAGCTCTTCCCTCATTCCACCCCCACACAGTACCTGATTCCAGAGAACAGAGCTCTTCCTCATTCCACCCCCACACAGTACCTGATTCCAGAGGACAAAGCTCTTCCTCATTCCACCCCCACACAGTACCTGATTCCAGAGATCTTCCCTCATTCCAACCCCACACAGTACCTGATTCCAGAGAACAGAGCTCTTCCTCATTCCACCCCCACACAGTACCTGATTCCAGAGATCTTCCCTCATTCCACCCCCACACAGTACCTGATTCCAGAGAACAGAGCTCTTCCTCATTCCACCCCCACACAGTACCTGATTCCAGAGATCTTCCCTCATTCCACCCCCACACAGTACCTGATTCCAGAGAACAGAGCTCTTCCTCATTCCACCCCCACACAGTACCTGATTCCAGAGATCTTCCCTCATTCTACCCGCACACAGTACCTGATTCCAGAGATCTTCCCTCATTCCACCCCCACACAGTACCTGATTCCAGAGAACAGAGCTCTTCCTCATTCCACCCCCACACAGTACCTGATTCCAGAGAACAGAGCTCTTCCTCATTCCACCCCAACACAGTACCTGATTCCAGAGCTCTTCCTCATTCCACCCCCACACAGTACCTGATTCCAGAGAACAGAGCTCTTCACTCATTCCACCCCCACACAGTACCTGATTCCAGAGAACAGAGCTCTTCCCTCATTCCACCCCCACACAGTACCTGATTCCAGAGAACAGAGATCCTCCCTCATTCCACCCCCACACAGTACCTGATTCCAGAGGACAGAGCTCTTCCCTCATTCCACCCCCACACAGTACCTGATTCCAGAGGACAGAGCTCTTCCTCATTCCACCCCCACACAGTACCTGATTCCAGAGCTCTTCCTCATTCCACCCCCACACAGTACCTGATTCCAGAGAACAGAGATCCTCCCTCATTCCACCCCCACACAGTACCTGATTCCAGAGAACAGAGCTCTTCCTCATTCCACCCCCACACAGTACCTGATTCCAGAGAACAGAGCTCTTCCTCATTCCACCCCCACACAGTACCTGATTCCAGAGAACAGAGCTCTTCCTCATTCCACCCCCACACAGTACCTGATTCCAGAGGACAGAGCTCTTCCTCATTCCACCCCCACACAATACCTGATTCCAGAGAACAGAGCTCTTCCTCATTCCACCCCCACACGGTACCTGATTCCAGAGCTCTTCCTCATTCCACCCCCACACAGTACCTGATTCCAGAGGACAGAGCTCTTCCTCATTCCACCCCCACACAGTACATGATTCCAGAGGACAGAGCTCTTCCTGATTCCACCCCCACACAGTACCTGATTCCAGAGGACAGAGCTCTTCCTCATTCCACCCCCACACAGTACCTGATTCCAGAGGACAGAGCTCTTCCTTATTCCAACCCCACATAGTACCTGATTCCAGAGGACAGAGCTCTTCCTCATTCCACCCACACACAGTTCCTGATTCCAGAGGACAGAGCTCTTCCTCATTCCACCCCCACACAATACCTGATTCCAGAGGACAGAGCTCTTCCTCATTACACCCCCACACAGTTCCTGATTCCAGAGGACAGAGCTCTTTCCTCATTCCACCCCCACACAATACCTGATTCCAGAGAACAGAGCTCTTCCTCATTCCACCCCCACACAATACCTGATTCCAGAGAACAGAGCTCTTCCTCATTCCACCCCCACACAGTACCTGATTCCAGAGGACAGAGCTCTTCCTCATTCCACCCCCACACAGTACCTGATTCCAGAGGACAGAGCTCTTCCTCATTCCACCCCCACACAATACCTGATTCCAGAGGACAGAGCTCTTCCTCATTACACCCCCACACAGTTCCTGATTCCAGAGGACAGAGCTCTTTCCTCATTCCACCCCCACACAATACCTGATTCCAGAGAACAGAGCTCTTCCTCATTCCACCCCCACACAATACCTGATTCCAGAGAACAGAGCTCTTCCTCATTCCACCCCCACACAGTACCTGATTCCAGAGGACAGAGCTCTTCCTCATTCCACCCCCACACAGTACCTGATTCCAGAGGACAGAGCTCTTCCTCATTCCACCCCCACACAATACCCGATTCCAGAGATCAGAGCTCTTCCTCATTCCACCCCCACACAGTACCTGATTCCAGAGAACAGAGCTCTTCCTCATTCCACCCCCACATAGTACCTGATTCCAGAGAACAGAGCTCTTCCTCATTCCACCCCCACAAAGTACCTGATTCCAGAGGACAGAGCTCTTCCTCATTCCACCCCCACACAGTACCTGATTCCAGAGGACAGAGATCTTCCTCATTCCACCCCCACACAGTACCTGATTCCAGAGAACAGAGCTCTTCCTCATTCCACCCCCACACAGTACCTGATTCCAGAGGACAGAGCTCTTCCTCATTCCACCCCCACACAGTACCTGATTCCAGAGAACAGAGCTCTTCCTCATTCCACCCCCACACAGTACCTGATTCCAGAGAACAGAGCTCTTCCTCATTCCACCCCCACACAGTACCTGATTCCAGAGGACAGAGCTCTTCCTCATTCCACCCCCACACAGTACCTGATTCCAGAGGACAGAGCTCTTCCTCATTCCACCCCCACACAGTACCTGATTCCAGAGGACAGAGCTCTTCCTCATTCCACCCCCACACAGTACCTGATTCCAGAGGACAGAGCTCTTCCTCATTCCACCCCCACACAGTACCTGATTCCAGAGGACAAAGCTCCTCCCTCATTCCACCCCCACACAGTATCTGATTCCAGAGCTCTTCCTCATTCCACCCCCACACAGTATCTGATTCCAGAGGACAGAGCTCTTCCTCATTCCACCCCCACACAGTACCTGATTCCAGAGGACAGAGCTCTTCCTCATTCCACCCCCACACAGTACCTGATTCCAGAGCGGTGTTCCTCTACGTAGAGACTCGTCTGCTCTGAAATGCACCAGCAAACTAAACACATCATCCAATGTCACTAAGGTCTGCAAAAGATGGAACAAAGACAATCTAAATGGCAGTTGCTAAACAGATGTTGTCATTTGTACGCTGACAGCTATAAGCTCTTCTTCAACACTCTATTTGGGTGCAAAATGTCATCACTTTGTACCAAAGCCGCACAGCCTCAAACACATCATAGTGTCTTACCACATCTGTCAGGGAGAGGGCACTGTTCAGCAGGAAACACTGGGCAGCTCCTCTCAGTAGCACCTGGTGGGTGATCATAGTGCAGCGGAGCACCTCCCTGAGATACAACACAGAAATCATTAGGGACAGTTTCCCAGACACAGATTGCCCCTAGCCATCGACTTGAACAGTCTGTTCAACGGAGATTCATAGAATCCACACTTCCACACCAAGAAATGCCACTATGAACAAGAAATAATGAACCTTATGTCAAGTTAGAGTCTTAGAGACAATGTCTGCATCTGAAATGGTACCCTATTCCCTATGCAGGCAGCCAGGGACCAGGAGAGGGCAGGGAGGAAGATGGGACAGGGCCCAGGAGAGGGCAGGGAGGAAGATGGGACAGGGCCCAGGAGAGGGCAAGGAGGAAGGTGGGACAGGGCCCAGGAGAGGGCAGGGAGGAAGATGGGACAGGGACCAGGAGAGGGCAGGGAGGAAGATGGGACAGGGCCCAGGAGAGGGCAGGGAGGAAGATGGGACAGGGCCCAGGAGAGGGCAAGGAGGAAGGTGGGACAGGGCCCAGGAGAGGGCAAGGAGGAAGGTGGGACAGGGACCAGGAGAGGGCAGGGAGGAAGATGGGACAGGGACCAGGAGAGGGCAGGGAGGAAGATGGGACAGGGCCCAGGAGAGGACAGGGAGGAAGATGGGACAGGGTCTGAGAGAGGGCAGGAAGGAAGATGGGACAGGCTACCTGAGAGAGGGCAGGGTGGAAGGTGGGACAGGCTACCTGAGAGAGGGCAGGGAGGAAGATGGGACAGGGTCTGAGAGAGGGCAGGAAGGAAGATGGGACAGGCTACCTGAGAGAGGTCAGGGAGGAAGATGGGACAGGGCCTGAGAGAGGGCAGGGAGGAAGGTGGGACAGGCTACCTGAGAGCTTGCAGGCCTTCGGGGCCCAGGAGAGGGCAGGGAGGAAGGTGGGACAGGGCCCGAGAGAGGAAGAGGATGGGGACAGCACACCAGTGTTGAGAACCTAGCCGCTGGACAAGCTGCAGCAACACAGGACCTGAGGAGACAGAGGATCAACATTAGACCCTCTCTGATGAACAGTCATTACTGTTACAACAAGATGGAGCAACACAGGACCTGAGGAGACAGAGGATCAACATTAGACCCTCTCTGATGAACAGTCATTACTGTTACAACAAGCTGCAGCAACACAGGACCTGAGGAGACAGAGGATCAACATTAGACCCTCTCTGATGAACAGTCATTACTGTTACAACAAGATGGAGCAACACAGGACCTGAGGAGACAGAGGATCAACATTAGACCCTCTCTGATGAACAGTCATTACTGTTACAACAAGCTGCAGCAACACAGGACCTGAGGAGACAGAGGATCAACATTAGACCCTCTCTGATGAACAGTCATTACTGTTACAACAAGCTGCAGGACAAACATCTGGCTCAAGTTCAGTTGGGAGAAAACCTTTTTGAAATGTACATGAATTTGTCCAGTAATAAGAACCCAGATTTCCCTCTGCAAAAAGTTGTGCTACGGTGTATCCTACTGAACATGGCCCAGGTGATTCAGTGCCCTGTGATGAAGCTCTGTTACAGTACCTCTGTTCTCCTGTGGCAGGCTGCTGAAGAACGTGACCATGAAGACCTGCAGCTTGACTCCCAGCTCAGGACACTCTCCTACACTCTGTCCTGCAGTCCTGGAGATGAAGAGACATAACCTTCCTCAACAGTCACTCTAAATAGGCCTAACTCACTACTTCATCACTAGCAGAAACGGCATCATCTGTGAGTCTATAAATCAATATTGTGTTTTGCTGTTGTGCTGCTATGATCACTGGCTCACCTGTGAAAGAGGGAGCTTTCAGACATCACATCCATGAAAGGACCCAGAATGAACTGAGGAAGAAAGGATAAGAAGAGGTCAATCTCTCATACACTAACCACCTACTGTCCCTCATCATCTCACCCACCAAGACAACAAACTAAACAACGACCGCAAATACACCACTACTGAAAAGGAAGTTGCTGACTATTGTACATTCCCAATATGTCCTTCATACCATCACAGTCACCTAATCATCCCCAGCTTACAATCAGCTCATTCCTCCCCCCTCCTCTCCCCTGTAACTATTCCCCAGGTCACTGCTGTAGATGAGAATGTGTTCTCATTCAACTTCCCTGGTAAAATAAGGGTTAAATTAATAAAATAAACAAACTAATAACATAGAAAAGGGAAAAATAGAATTAGGTCAGTCTGGGTTGATGTTCTAACACTGACTGACAACTGTACCAGGTACCTGTGAGAAGGCCGGGGCGAAGGCCCACCTGGAGTCTGGGTTGATGTTCTAACACTGACTGACAACTGTACCAGGTACCTGTGAGAAGGCTGGGGCGAAGGCAGGGCGTCAGACCACCTGGAGTCTGGGTTGAAGTTCTAACACTGACTGATAACTGTACCAGGTACCTGTGAGAAGGCCGGGGCGAAGGCAGGGCGTCAGACCACCTGGAGTCTGGGTTGATGTTCTAACACTGACTGACAACTGTACCAGGTACCTGTGAGAAGGCCGGGGCGAAGGCCGGGGCGAAGGCAGGGCGTCAGACCACCTGGAGTCTGGGTTGATGTTCTATAACACTGACTGACAACTGTACCAGGTACCTGTGAGAAGGCCGGGGCGAAGGCAGGGCGTCAGACCACCTGGAGTCTGGGTTGATGTTCTATAACACTGACTGACAACTGTACCAGGTACCTGTGAGAAGGCCGGGGCGAAGGCCGGGGCGAAGGCAGGGCGTCAGACCACCTGGAGTCTGGGTTGATGTTCTATAACACTGACTGACAACTGTACCAGGTACCTGTGAGAAGGCCGGGGCGAAGGCCGGGGCGAAGGCAGGGCGTCAGACCACCTGGAGTCTGGGTTGATGTTCTATAACACTGACTGACAACTGTACCAGGTACCTGTGAGAAGGCCAGGGCGAAGGCAGGGCGTCGGAGCACCTGGAGTTCCAGTAGGTGATCCACTCCCTCTCTCATGACGGACTTGTTCTCACTGTGGAACATACGCTGGTACACACCCAGCAGCCATGACGGGTGGAACAGACTGACGCCTGAGAGAAGACAGATGGACGATTGGTAGGCAGTATTTAGTGGGATATAAAAGGTTTGGGTTGTCACCTTATGGTTGAGAGACACACACATCACCTTGACTATCATTGGCTGCTGTTTGGATCAACGTATGGATTCTGTTGAGCACAGGGCGGACCACGTGAATCTACACAACACAGAGGAACGGTAATAGTTCTTTACGACGTCATAATGGTGTTAGAAATGTATAATGCATTAGGAAGAGGGGTTTCATAGCAAGTGTTATCCATATTATATCTCACCTGGTTCTCCTCCAGTGTCTCCATAACCAAGGCATAGTCCTCCCAGAACTCTCTGAGCAGCTTGCATCTGTCTGGGGCCCATCTGAATATGATCTCCTCATTATCTACAAAGGACTCACATTGTTACAATTAGGTTAAACTATACAGTTCTAGAGACTTGAGTATTATTCTGTATAGTGAAGAACATATTTTAACATGGGTAATATTATAATCAAGCTTGTCTGTCTGAATGTCAGTCACATGTACCAGCATCTTACCTTCACTTGACACTGAACTGCTTGGAAACTCAACCGCCTCATCCTCTGACAGAGCGACACACCTTTTCAGCAGGTACAACGCCCGCTTCCGGGACACGTTGTCTTTGTGCGTCAGTCCATCTTGTAGAATCCTCCAGAACTGCAGAGAACAACGAGGGTCAGGTCGAGTATAGCTCAGACTTTGAGGAAGGGTGTGTTGCTGTACTTTAGCCGGAGAGAAGAGATAGTCCGAGAGAGTTGTTAAACACAGCAAGGCGCGTTCTGTCACCACAGGTGAGTCCGTGTTTGAGCTGTCACTCTTGTGCCAGCTACACAAATCCTCTAAAATGAACCGGAGTTTACTCGCTATCCCATCCTCGCTGTAGCAGTTGAGGAGAGTGAAAATAAGCCGAACGGTGATTTTGGAGACCAGAGCATCCGGTAACGTCTTGATACAGGACAGGGCAGATGAGAGGATCGACGTGGTCAATTCTTCGTTGGATGAGACAGCGGGTAGGATGACTGACATGGCTTCGATAGCCACGTCGATACCCAGCCGCCCCTCACCCTGGCCGGGAAGCTCTTCCTCTGTCTCCCCGTCTGGCAGCTGGAAGGATGGCAGGACAGCGCGGGCGACTTGCCCCGAAACGGCCGTGTCACACAGTGTGTTGATGCAGACAGAAAGAAGCCTGCACACAGCGATGGTGATTTCAGCCCTTCCATCTGGCACACGTTTACCTTTGCACGCCCCGTCTCCGTTAGAGACTTTCAAGAGAAGTGGTAAACATTGTGTCCAAATGATCGATTCAACTTTTCGTAGAAAGATGTCTCTTTTTGCAATTGAAAAGGCAACTTTGTCGCCATCGTCAGATGTGTCAGACTGGGGTAGTTTACCAATTCCATCAATAAACGTTGTCAGTGCCTCTACTCTTTCTGCGTCCGGCCACGAGTCAGTTGGCCAGCACAACGTGTTAAACAAAGTATCCGGATCATGGCAACTTGATAAAAGGGCATTGATTAAAATAGAAGACATTTCAAAAGCCGACTTCAATGTGTTCACAGAGATTCATACATGACCTCACGTTTCTTGTCGGTATGTAAACTTCCTGATACGTCACTCACCGTTGCCAAACGCAACTCTCGCGAGAGAAATAAACTTGCAGCAACCCAAAGCTTCAAACTAGCCCTACTGCACCATATTTGCAAATATGTATATAAATACATGTGGCTTACTTAACCTGAGGAATTGTTGTACTCTATACAACTCTCTCTATTACCTGCAAGTGGAAAAAGTTGTTTATTTTTATTTCAAACATCCCTAATCTGAGACAGACCCGCACCACTGACATGTACCCTTTATTTACCTAGGCAAGTCAGTTAAGAACAAATTCTTATTTACAATGATGGCCTACCCAGGCCAAACCCGGACGACACTGGGCCAATTGTGCGCCACCCAATCACGGCCAGATGTGATACAGCCTGGATTCAAACAAGGAACTGTAGTGACACCTCTTGCATTGAGATGCAGTGACTTCGACCGCTGCACCACTCTGGAGCCCAAGATAATTCCTGTCAGATACAAAATCTTCCCCCCCCTCTTTCTCTCGCTCTCTTAATGGCAGGTGCACTTGGTGCAACATGCAGGACATCAGACTGATTGTGTTGGGTGGTTGAGGCAGGACAGTCAGACTGATTGTGTTGGGTGGTTGAGGCAGGACATCAGACTGATTGTGTTGGGTGGTTGAGGCAGGACATCAGACTGATTGTGTTGGGTGGTTGAGGCAGGACAGTCAGACTGATTGTGTTGGGTGGTTGAGGCAGGACATCAGACTGATTGTGTTGGGTGGTTGAGGCAGGACAGTCAGACTGATTGTGTTGGGTGGTTGAGGCAGGACATCAGACTGATTATGTTGGGTGGTTGAGGCAGGACAGTCAGACTGATTGTGTTGGGTGGTTGAGGCAGGACAGTGAGACTGATTGTGTTGGGTGGTTGAGGCAGGACAGTCAGACTGATTATGTTGGGTGGTTGAGGCAGGACAGTCAGACTGATTGTGTTGGGTGGTTGAGGCAGGACAGTCAGACTGATTATGTTGGGTGGTTGAGGCAGGACAGTCAGACTGATTGTGTTTGGTGGTTGAGGCAGGACAGTCAGACTGATTATGTTGGGTGGTTGAGGCAGGACATCAGACTGATTGTGCTGGGTGGTTGAGGCAGGACATCAGACTGATTGTGCTGTGTGGTTGAGGCAGGACATCAGACTGATTGTGTTGGGTGGTTGAGGCAGGACAGTCAGACTGATTGTGTTGGGTGGTTGAGGCAGGACAGTCAGACTGATTGTGTTTGGTGGTTGAGGCAGGACAGTCAGACTGATTATGTTGGGTGGTTGAGGCAGGACAGTCAGACTGATTGTGTTGGGTGGTTGAGGCAGGACATCAGACTGATTGTGTTGGGTGGTTGAGGCAGGACAGTCAGACTGATTATGTTGGGTGGTTGAGGCAGGACATCAGACTGATTGTGCTGGGTGGTTGAGGCAGGACATCAGACTGATTGTGTTGGGTGGTTGAGGCAGGACATCAGACTGATTGTGTTGGGTGGTTGAGGCAGGACATCAGACTGATTGTGTTGGGTGGTTGAGGCAGGACGACAGACTGTGTTGGGTGGTTGAGGCAGGACATCAGACTGATTGTGTTGGGTGGTTGAGGCAGGACATCAGACTGATTATGTTGGGTGGTTGAGGCAGGACAGTCAGACTGATTGTGTTGGGTGGTTGAGGCAGGACATCAGACTGATTGTGTTGGGTGGTTGAGGCAGGACAGTCAGACTGATTGTGTTGGGTGGTTGAGGCAGGACATCAGACTGATTGTGCTGTGTGGTTGAGGCAGGACATCAGACTGATTGTGTTGGGTGGTTGAGGCAGGACATCAGACTGATTGTGTTGGGTGGTTGAGGCAGGACATCAGACTGATTGTGTTGGGTGGTTGAGGCAGGACATCAGACTGATTGTGTTGGGTGGTTGAGGCAGGACATCAGACTGATTGTGTTGGGTGGTTGAGGCAGGACATCAGACTGATTGTGTTGGGTGGTTGAGGCAGGGCGACAGACTGTGTTGGGTGGTTGAGGCAGGACATCAGACTGATTGTGTTGGGTGGTTGAGGCAGGACATCAGACTGATTGTGTTGGGTGGTTGAGGCAGGACATCAGACTGATTGTGTTGGGTGGTTGAGGCAGGACATCAGACTGATTGTGTTGGGTGGTTGAGGCAGGACGACAGACTGTGTTGGGTGGTTGAGGCAGGACATCAGACTGATTGTGTTGGGTGGTTGAGGCAGGACATCAGACTGATCGTGTTGGGTGGTTGAGGCAGGACATCAGACTGATTGTGTTGGGTGGTTGAGGCAGGACAGACTGATTGTGTTGGGTGGTTGAGGCAGGACGACAGACTGTGTTGGGTGGTTGAGGCAGGACATCAGACTGATTGTGTTGGGTGGTTGAGGCAGGACATCAGACTGATTGTGTTGGGTGGTTGAGGCAGGACATCAGACTGATTGTGTTGGGTGGTTGAGGCAGGACATCAGACTGATTGTGTTGGGTGGTTGAGGCAGGACAGTCAGACTGATTGTGTTGGGTGGTTGAGGCAGGACATCAGACTGATTGTGTTGGGTGGTTGAGGCAGGACATCAGACTGATTGTGTTGGGTGGTTGAGGCAGGACAGACTGATTGTGTTGGGTGGTTGAGGCAGGACATCAGACTGATTGTGTTGGGTGGTTGAGGCAGGACATCAGACTGATTGTGTTGGGTGGTTGAGGCAGGACATCAGACTGATTGTGTTGGGTGGTTGAGGCAGGACATCAGACTGATTGTGTTGGGTGGTTGAGGCAGGACGACAGACTGTGTTGGGTGGTTGAGGCAGGACATCAGACTGATTGTGTTGGGTGGTTGAGGCAGGACATCAGACTGATTGTGTTGGGTGGTTGAGGCAGGACATCAGACTGATTGTGTTGGGTGGTTGAGGCAGGACATCAGACTGATTGTGTTGGGTGGTTGAGGCAGGACATCAGACTGATTGTGTTGGGTGGTTGAGGCAGGACAGTCAGACTGATTGTGTTGGGTGGTTGAGGCAGGACATCAGACTGATTGTGTTGGGTGGTTGAGGCAGGACATCAGACTGATTGTGTTGGGTGGTTGAGGCAGGACAGACTGATTGTGTTGGGTGGTTGAGGCAGGACATCAGACTGATTGTGTTGGGTGGTTGAGGCAGGACATCAGACTGATCGTGTTGGGTGGTTGAGGCAGGACATCAGACTGATTGTGTTGGGTGGTTGAGGCAGGACAGACTGATTGTGTTGGGTGGTTGAGGCAGGACGACAGACTGTGTTGGGTGGTTGAGGCAGGACATCAGACTGATTGTGTTGGGTGGTTGAGGCATGACGTCAGACTGATTGTGTTGGGTGGTTGAGGCAGGACATCAGACTGATTGTGTTGGGTGGTTGAGGCAGGACATCAGACTGATTGTGTTGGGTGGTTGAGGCAGGACAGTCAGACTGATTGTGTTGGGTGGTTGAGGTAGGACATCAGACTGATTGTGTTGGGTGGTTGAGGCAGGACATCAGACTGATTGTGTTGGGTGTTTGAGGCAGGACAGACTGATTGTGTTGGGTGGTTGAGGCAGGACATCAGACTGATTGTGTTGGGTGGTTGAGGCAGGACATCAGACTGATTGTGTTGGGTGGTTGAGGCAGGACAGTCAGACTGATTGTGTTGGGTGGTTGAGGCAGGACATCAGACTGATTGTGTTGGGTGGTTGAGGCAGGACAGACTGATTGTGTTGGGTGGTTGAGGCAGGACGACAGACTGTGTTGGGTGGTTGAGGCAGGACATCAGACTGATTGTGTTGGGTGGTTGAGGCAGGACATCAGACTGATTGTGTTGGGTGGTTGAGGCAGGACATCAGACTGATTGTGTTGGGTGGTTGAGGCAGGACATCAGACTGATTGTGTTGGGTGGTTGAGGCAGGACATCAGACTGATTGTGTTGGGTGGTTGAGGCAGGACGACAGACTGTGTTGGGTGGTTGAGGCAGGACATCAGACTGATTGTGTTGGGTGGTTGAGGCAGGACATCAGACTGATCGTGTTGGGTGGTTGAGGCAGGACATCAGACTGATTGTGTTGGGTGGTTGAGGCAGGACAGACTGATTGTGTTGGGTGGTTGAGGCAGGACGACAGACTGTGTTGGGTGGTTGAGGCAGGACATCAGACTGATTGTGTTGGGTGGTTGAGGCAGGACATCAGACTGATTGTGTTGGGTGGTTGAGGCAGGACATCAGACTGATTGTGTTGGGTGGTTGAGGCAGGACATCAGACTGATTGTGTTGGGTGGTTGAGGCAGGACATCAGACTGATTGTGTTGGGTGGTTGAGGCAGGACATCAGACTGATTGTGTTGGGTGGTTGAGGCAGGACAGTCAGACTGATTGTGTTGGGTGGTTGAGGCAGGACATCCGACTGATTGTGTTGGGTGGTTGAGGCAGGACATCAGACTGATTGTGTTGGGTGGTTGAGGCAGGACAGACTGATTGTGTTGGGTGGTTGAGGCAGGACATCAGACTGATTGTGTTGGGTGGTTGAGGCAGGACATCAGACTGATTGTGTTGGGTGGTTGAGGCAGGACAGTCAGACTGATTGTGTTGGGTGGTTGAGGCAGGACATCAGACTGATTGTGTTGGGTGGTTGAGGCAGGACATCAGACTGATTGTGTTGGGTGGTTGAGGCAGGACAGACTGATTGTGTTGGGTGGTTGAGGCAGGACGACAGACTGTGTTGGGTGGTTGAGGCAGGACATCAGACTGATTGTGTTGGGTGGTTGAGGCAGGACATCAGACTGATTGTGTTGGGTGGTTGAGGCAGGACATCAGACTGATTGTGTTGGGTGGTTGAGGCAGGACATCAGACTGATTGTGTTGGGTGGTTGAGGCAGGACATCAGACTGATTGTGTTGGGTGGTTGAGGCAGGACAGTCAGACTGATTGTGTTGGGTGGTTGAGGCAGGACATCAGACTGATTGTGTTGGGTGGTTGAGGCAGGACATCAGACTGATTGTGTTGGGTGGTTGAGGCAGGACAGACTGATTGTGTTGGGTGGTTGAGGCAGGACAGTCAGACTGATTGTGTTGGGTGGTTGAGGCAGGACATCAGACTGATTGTGTTGGGTGGTTGAGGCAGGACATCAGACTGATTGTATTGGGTGGTTGAGGCAGGACATCAGACTGATTGTGTTGGGTGGTTGAGGCAGGACAGTCAGACTGATTGTGTTGGGTGGTTGAGGCAGGACATCAGACTGATTGTGTTGGGTGGTTGAGGCAGGACATCAGACTGATTGTGTTGGGTGGTTGAGAGGAAGGGCAATTTCAGGAGGAGCAGTACATGCATGGGTCACATATGAAGCTCATGTGATCTGTTGAGATTCAGTGGATCAGGAGATACTTTTCAGCATCAATGCATATAACAATATACACCAATAGATTGCACCAATAGACACCACTATAACTCACCCGTTGTATTTGTTTCTACTACAATAGTTATGCCTTTCATTGGAAGGAGACTGTTCTTGAGTAAATCAACAAAAACATTCAAAAACTGGCAAATAAACTGGAAAAATGTCAATATTTCCTTGGATTAGTATGAAGATCATTCCATAGACCAGTGGCGTTCAAACTTTTTCAGCGGGAACATCACCCCATGCCAAATATAATTTCAAACTCATGACCTTAAAATCGGTACATTCGATTTTTACATCAAATAACCTTAAATTCATAACATTTCTCTTATCAAAATGAAAAGAAACCAATAAATACATTTTTCTAAATGTCTTTCTCAAAAACGTATATTGTCCCATACAATAATCCATACTCTTTAATGTTTGTTTGGCGACACCACTGCAGTTCCCCCTCAACCCCACTAGGGGTCGCAACCGACTTTGAATACCACTGCCATTGACTGTATTGTATCAAAAAAGAGATCAGTATTTAGGTTTATTGTATCTAATCCAAAGTGCACCAATTACACACTATAGTAACAAAGAGGTAATGGACCAATATAAAAGAGAACTGATGTGTGTATTGTTGTGAATTTTTTGATATTACTGCACTGATGGAACTAGGAACACAAGCATTTCACTACACCCGCAATAACATCTGCTAAACATGTGTATGTGACCAATAAAATGTGATTTGACCCCAATATGTGCTTCGAGCAACGTACAGAGATTCTTTGTCATTACTTTATTTATATAATCATTCCAGTGTATGCATGAAGACACAGAAATAGCTCATAATGTGCTGCTCTACTTAGAGAGAAAGTAAAAACATTAGAAAGAAAACATTTAGAAATATAATTAATAGAAATGTACTATTGACAAGCAGTGCAAGCATGTTGAACTGTTTTTTACAATTTCATTTTTTGAGTTTTGTATTTAAAAAAAAAGGACAAACATTGTGGCAGCTATGGCAGACTTGTAATATCATCAAACATTATCGCGACAAAATACAATCTTGTATATGTGATGTTCATTTCAGAGAATTTTGTTTTTATAGACAAACTATCGTTGTCTAATATCTTCTCACTTTTGTTTTGAATGTTCTTAATTGGAAAATGGAAAAAAATATATATATATTTTTTAAAAACTGACATACAAGGGAAACAAAAGCAAAACATAAGATTAAAAATGCTGTTTGTTATTTTTAATAATGTAATGATGATACATTTAAATTTACACAGGATGTCAACGTGCAGTAAAGTCCTTTGCTCTTCACAATAGACCATAAAGTACTTCTAGAGATACTCCTGGTTCAAACCACGATTCACACAAACACCAATTAAGAAACTGAAGAAATGCAATGTTCACCCCTATATTTACAGTTATTGAAATGGTTACAATGTGTTAGTACCTCAAAGTAAAAATATATAGTAAAATAGTTGAAAATATAAGACAATTATGTACAAAGTATCTACAAAAGGTAAAACAAAAATAGTGTCAAACATGTTCAATAAATATGTAGAGTATGGTCTGTATTGGGATGATTATTGAAGGTGATGACCTCCTTCCGTTTCACAATGAATGCTACCAATACCAATCAATCCTCTTAAAAAGGTGCATAAAGTCCTCCAACATCTCTGTGCAGCCTCTCCCCTGTATCTGAGTCATACAGTAGAACACAGGCATGAAGAGGGCCCTCCATGGTCCTTGATGTGACCAGGCCAGTACAGTTCAGCCCGGTAGTGTAAAAACATTACGTTCTACAGTTAGAACTCTAGCTGCATGCAGCCACTCCCCTGTATCCTACAGTTTCATTGGAGGGGGATGTGGGTAGAGAATAGGCTTGAAGAAGGACATTGGTCCTCTGTGTTGTTCTACAGTTAGAACTCTAGCTGCATGCAGCCACTCCCCTGTATCCTACAGTTTCATTGGAGGGAGATGTGGGTAGAGAATATGCTTGAAGAAGGACATTGGTCCTCTGTGTTGTTCTACAGTATGAACTCCAACAGCTGTTCGTCTCCCAGTAGATCCAGAGACAGGCAGTTCATAGACCTGTGTCCATAGAAGGTGCCCTTAGCCGGGCAGTGGAGGGGGAGGTAGTAGCCTCCGTTGTTACACCCTGGGGGGCTCTTAGCATCACTCTGGGAGTCCGGGAGGGGCAGGCCAAAGGTGTAGCTGTGGGAGGAGTCAGGGGGTAGAGTCGTGCCGAGGGGGGCGGGAGGGGGGAAGAGGCGAACGTCATCCAGGCTCTGGCTGTGGCGGTCCACGCAATGGGATCTTGACTTCAGGATCTGCAATACAAAGAGAGAGTGAGTTTATGAAAGTAATAAGAGATGGAAGGAGAGGAAACATGGAGTATCCTGAGAAAGGAGGACGAGGAAGAAGAGGATAGGGGTCTTACCTGTCCCAGGGTATCTTTGCTGCGTAGTGTCACCAGGTCTTCATCTCTGTCTACCTGATCCCCCTTTGATCCTGTTAAAATGACATCACTGTAGTCAGCTAGAAGCAGGTATTTGGACTCCATTTTACACTCACATTTCATTTCAGGATGCAAGAATCTGAAATAATATCATATCATTCCCAGGCCACTAGGTGGCATATGAGACTCAAATTGTAATGTTCTTTATGAACAAAATGTAAATCTCTGCTAATGTTTCATTACAACGAGTTAAACTAGTAGCAGTAGTACTTTCCCCCAGATATATATGGAACAAATGCACGTTTTGGTAGTATTCTCTAATGTCCAATGTGTTGTCAGTGTTAAAATACCTACAATATAATGTGATAAGAACTCATATAGCTTACAACTTCACTCACCTTCACAGTGAGTCTCTGAGGTGAGCACAGGACAATCAACCTCACCTTCACAATGAGTCTGAGGTGAGCACAGGACAATCAACCTCACCTTCACAATGAGTCTCTGGGTTGAGCACAGGACAATCAACCTCACTCACCTTCACAATGAGTCTCTGGGGTGAGCACAGGACAATCAACCTCACCTTCACAATGAGTCTCTGGGTTGAGCACAGGACAATCAACCTCACTCACCTTCACAATGAGTCTCTGGGGTGAGCACAGGACAATCAACCTCACCTTCACAATGAGTCTCTGGGTTGAGCACAGGACAATCAACCTCACTCACCTTCACAATGAGTCTCTGGGGTGAGCACAGGACAATCAACCTCACCTTCACAATGAGTCTCCGAGGTGAGCACAGGACAATCAACCTCACTCACCTTCACAATGAGTCTCTGGGGTGAGCACGGGACAATCTACCTCACCTTCACAATGAGTCTGAGGTGAGCACAGGACAATCAACCTCACCTTCACAATGAGTCTGAGGTGAGCACAGGACAATCAACCTCACCTTCACAATGAGTCTCTGGGTTGAGCACAGGACAATCAACCTCACTCACCTTCACAATGAGTCTCTGGGGTGAGCACAGGACAATCAACCTCACCTTCACAATGAGTCTCTGGGTTGAGCACAGGACAATCAACCTCACTCACCTTCACAATGAGTCTCTGGGGTGAGCACAGGACAATCAACCTCACCTTCACAATGAGTCTCTGGGTTGAGCACAGGACAATCAACCTCACTCACCTTCACAATGAGTCTCTGGGGTGAGCACAGGACAATCAACCTCACCTTCACAATGAGTCTCCGAGGTGAGCACGGGACAATCAACCTCACTCACCTTCACAATGAGTCTCTGGGGTGAGCACAGGACAATCAACCTCACCTTCACAATGAGTCTCCGAGGTGAGCACAGGACAATCAACCTCACTCACCTTCACAATGAGTCTCTGGGGTGAGCACGGGACAATCTACCTCACCTTCACAATGAGTCTCCGAGGTGAGCACGGGACAATCAACCGACACGCCCTCCATCAGCTCAGCCAATCTCAGCATTTCCTCTGGGTCGTCCACGGAAACCTCTCCTGGACTGTCCAGACTGGCCTGCTGGGTCTCTGGAGAGGAGAATACTTAGTGGAATTACTACTTTTGAATGAACGGTCGATGTGTCCAGTAGTATTCCACTTAGAATGAAGCCATATACACAACAGGTGACATCAATAAGGGATCCTAGTTTTCACTGTCATTCACCTGGTCAGTCTGTCATGGAAAGTGTATCTGGAACAGAGGAATGAATCCATAAGTAAAACTATGTCTTTGTTCTAATAACCACACTAACATACCATGTAGAATTAAGCAAAGTATTTGGCAAGCATTGTAAGTGATATTCTAGTGTGGATATTGGAGCGCAGCCACAGTTAACTGAACATGGAGTATTTATTCTAAACCGCAGGTGTGGTATGTATGTGTATGTATGTATGTGTGTGTGTGTGTATGTGTGTGTGTGTGTGTATTACTTGAGTAACAGGGCAGTAGACCATAAACAGGTCCTTCTGTCGGAGGATGTGAGTAAAACATCTTTGCATAATCTTTATCTTTCAAACTTTTGTGAAGATAGGAGATGAATGCCAGTAGCACTTCCTGAACACTGACTTCCTGAACACTGACTTCCTGAACACTGACTTCCTGAACACTGACTTCCTGAACACTGACTTCCTGAACACTGACTTCCTGAACACCGACAAATTATGTTGTTGCTGCTCCTCCACTTTTGATGACTCCCCGAGTAACACGGTAGATTTTCTCCACCTATCTTTATGTTGAGTGATTGACTAGTCGGGCGTCCAATCAAAAATACATATTTAGACCAATATGATAAAACAATGTCAATTGTGTAGACACTCCTCTAAGAAAACCAATGGTACGAACCCCAGGTCTCTATCATAATCCGTTCCAAACTCATTTGAGTTTTTACCCTTGTAGGATGGTCAAGATCAGGGCGACTAAATCAATGGAGGCCAGAGAAGAAAACGTGGTCATAAATCAGGAGAATAGCATTGTGTCACAATTAAGGCCCACTGACAGGCTCGCCGTTGAACTCTACAGGCAGGCTCGCCGTTGAACTCTACAGACAGGCTCGAGGTTGAACTCTACAGGCAGGCTCGCCGTTGAACTTGTCATCTTTCTCGTCAAATCCAGAGGACATAAAACAATATAGAGGTAAGATAGATATCGATTTTGAGACATGACATTTAGTATTTGCATATTTTACTATACTCTGTTCATATTAATGTGAAGTTCCTGTTATTTTTTGAAGATTTATCAGAAAAACAAACGTATCTCTGACATGTCAAAGGAACATTTATTTCAGCTCATGATGTTAATTTAGCTTTTCGTGACCTGCAGAAACAACTTTGCGGACAACCATGTAAAATCCTCAAAAAGTCACAGCCGAGAAAGCTGCTCTGTCAACGCTCTGTCAACGGTCTGTCAACACTCTGTCAACGCTCTGTCTATTTTCGGATATATTAGGTCACGAAATCCAACTGGTTGGGTATAATGTTAATAATATGAATGATACGTTAGAGAAAGACCCCACTGAACGATTCAGAACCCGAAGAATCATATTTGTCTTGGTCAAATGTATTTCATAACACAAGGAAGTTCAATTTCATCACAAGAGCTTGTTTTCACCCACTCCAGGTAGAGTGGATGGACACCATACATAGTGGGAGTAAGGTCACCTGACCTAAGATATTGGATCAAGCTGCATCAGATACACACTTATCAGACTGCCACGTTCTGTCTGTCTGTCTGACACACACACCTTAAACTCTAACCTCCTCCCTCACCTTCCTCCTGCCACTCCTCTTCATCAGTGCGTGCTTTGCTGCCCGTGTCCACGCCCGAAGTGTGAGAACTCCCGTGACTCGCTGCCGAACTGAAACACTTCTCCATCCTCTTCCTCAGCTCAGTCTCCTCCTCCATGGACGCCATCTCCATGGAGATGCTGCTGTGTTGCCGTGTCGCATCGCGGTCTGCCTCGATGCCCGAGCTGGAGGTAGAGTGTCGGGACAGGCCGGGGCTGCCCCCCTCGCTGCCCCCTGGATGGTCTAGATCCAGGTCATCACTGATGTACGACTCCCTGTAGCGCTTCTTCTCTGGAGGGGGACAGCGAGGGAAGGAGGACAGGAGGATGTTCAAATTAAGCTATTAATTCACAGAGGAGAGGAAAATAAAGAATAGAGGAGAGGAGAGAATAGAGGAGGAGAATAGAGGAGAAGAGAGACACTGGAAATTTGGATTCAAACAGATTAAAATGCAAATGCAATCAAGAACATTAGTTATGGTGTTACTCCATAGATAACCATTAGACCTCATCTCTAATCACTCTGAAACACATTACCCTCCCCTCCTCTCTCCCCACTCACCCTCGCTGTCCTCCAGCTGTCGGAGGTGTTTGAGGGCAGGCTGGAGACTGAGGTAGAGTCGGTGGCTGTTGCTGAGGTGCAGGAGGAGGTGGCGCGAGCGAAACGGAGACCCAGTGTAGTAGACCAGCTTCCTGGCCGACGGCAAACCATCTGGCTGGATCTCAAATTTCTTTCCCTGAAGGAACAGGAGAAGGGAGGGCAACATGATGACATCATTATTTATTTATTTATTTGACCAGGTAGATTGAGTAAGAACACTAGGCTGCAGGTAGCCTAGCGGTTAAGAGCAGGTAGCCTAGCGGTTAAGAGCAGGTAGCCTAGAGGTTAAGAGCAGGTAGCCTAGCGGTTAAGAACAGGTAGCCTAGCGGTTAAGAGCAGGTAGCCTAGCGGTTAAGAGCAGGTAGCCTAGCGGTTAAGAGCAGGTAGCCGAGCGGTTAAGAGCAGGTAGCCGAGCGGTTAAGAGCAGGTAGCCTAGCGGTTAAGAGCAGGTAGCCGAGCGGTTAAGAGCAGGTAGCCGAGCGGTTAAGATCAGGTAGCCTAGCGGTTAAGCGCAGGTAGCCTAGCGGTTAAGCGCAGGTTGCCTAGCGGTTAAGAACAGGTGGCCTAGCGGTTAAGAGCAGGTGGCCGAGCGGTTAAGAGCAGGTAGCCTAGCGGTTAAGAGCAGGTGGCCTAGCGGTTAAGAGCAGGTAGCCTAGCGGTTAAGAGCAGGTAGCCTAGCGGTTAAGAGCAGGTGGCCTAGCGGTTAAGAGCAGGTGGCCTAGCGGTTAAGAGCAGGTGGCCTAGCGGTTAAGAGCAGGTGGCCGAGCGGTTAAGAGCAGGTGGCCGAGCGGTTAAGAGCAGGTGGCCGAGCGGTTAAGAGCATTGGGCCAGTGACCGAAAGGTTGCTGGTTCGAATCCCCAAGCTGACTAGGGGAAAAATATGTCTGCCCTTGAGCAAGGGACTTAACCCTAGTTGCTCATGTAAGTTGCTCTGGATAAACTGTGACTAAAATGTCAATGTGAAATGTAACAGGAGGACATGGTGGAATCCTACACAGCTCAGTGTAATTAAAACCCTCATTAAATAATCATTCTAATACCACTTCATTTAAAAGATAATGGGAAGATAAGAGCATGGCTTTAGTAAGGCTGTGGGTTCAATTCCCACCGGGATCACATCCACCTCCACTAACAATGCATGCACTCACTGGACGTCACTTTACATATGCTAATATAGAGTGGAGGGTACCAGGAAGGTGAGTCGTCCCACGTTGGACCAGGGGAAATCATAGAGAAGCTGGCGGATGTTGTCCGCCTCCTGGGGAAATGACACACACATTACAAAGACAAAAGACATTGGTTACACTTCCACTGAAGGGTTGATTAGAAGCTTATATGGACAGGGAATCATTAGTTCATATGTAGTAAATCATTAATAAACTGTTTTAAAGTATGAACCAAACTCATTGGGTCAAAATTATATTTTTGGTGTTTTGCCAAATAGTGAGCTTCTGTGGTGTCAAAGGGCTGGTCTTTGTGAGCATTTTGAGAGATTCATACTTTATTCACAAGTCCAGATTGTATCATGTAATTCAGTTTTAAAGGAAACAGGTTTGGCTTGACAGGAAGATGTACAATCCAACATGTGTTTCTCTCATTTTTCAGTGGGCCTTCTGGACCTTGCTTAGACCAAGAGGCATGATAGGTCCTCACAGTCTCTCACCTCACAGTCTCCCACCTCACAGTCTCCCACCTCACAGTCTCCCACCTCACCACGGTCTACTGGGTATGTAATCACCTCAACCCCCATAAATCACTACAAACCCCAGACCCCTAACTAATCCTCCCAGAGTGTGTGTGTGTGTAATTCTCCCAGAGCCTCTGACGGACAAATCAAAAGGCTGAGGTGGGATGGCCCCCAGCCCATGGATTTGTCCTAAATGCCACCCTATTCCCTACATAATGCACTACTACCTATAAGGCTCTGGTCAAAAGTAGTGCACTATATAGGGAATAGGGTGCCATTTGGACTCAACGTATGCAATGTTTTACTGCTGTTCCTGGTTAACCTACACATTCCTCACATGGTTGATGTAGAGGGCATAGTTGGAGGAGGAGGGTGGATGATTTGAGAGGAGGCAGGTTCACTCTGACGCACACATTGACATCCGTAGACAGATGGGACACATATCCTCAAAACATAGCAACATTAACAACCCCCCCCCCCCCCCCCCCCCCCCCCACACACACACACACTGACAGATGGGACACATATCCTCAAACACAGCAACATTAACCCCCCCCCACACACACACACACCTGATAAAGCTGCATTCCTCTGAGGGTCAGCCCCAGCAGAGCTGTGCCTCTCTCTTCTTTCTTGTCCTGAGAGACAGAAGGATTAAAGAAGGAGAATGAAGGATGAGGTGTCAGTCAAGCATCTGAGCCCCCCAAGATAACAGGCAACCCACAGCCATATAACCCCAACCCACAGCCATACATCCCCAACCCACAGCCATACATCCCCAACCCACAGCCATACATCCCCAACCCACAGCCATACATCCCCAACCCACAGCCATACATCCCCAACCCACAGCCATACATCCCCAACCCACAGCCATACATCCCCAACCCACAGCCATACATCCCCAACCCACACATCCCCAACCCACACATCCCCAACCCACAGCCATACATCCCCAACCCACACATCCCCAACCCACAGCCATACATCCCCAACCCACAGCCATACATCCCCAACCCACAGCCATACATCCCCAACCCACAGCCATACATCCCCAACCCACAGCCATACATCCCCAACCCACAGCCATACATCCCCAACCCACAGCCATATATCCCCAACCCACAGCCATATATCCCCAACCCACAGCCATATATCCCCAACCCACAGCCATATATCCCCAACCCACAGCCATATATCCCCAACCCACAGCCATACATCCCCAACCCACAGCCATACATCCCCAACCCACAGCCATACATCCCCAACCCACAGCCTAACCCCTCCATTCAACATTTGATGAATCCCAAATGTAACAATTCAAATATCTCTGTTTAGACATCTGTCTGCAGTGGCTCTGTGCCATACATGTTGAAACTCCATATCTCTGTTTAGACGTCTGTCTGCAGTGGCTCTGTGCCATACATGTTAAAACTCCATATCTCTGTTTAGACGTCTGTCTGCAGTGGCTCTGTGCCATACATGTTGAAACTCTATGTGAAACTATTTCAGTGATTGTTTGTGTAGTGATTTACGCTTCGGGCTATTGGCTAATTTTGAAAACACACGATAACCTTTCCTTGCTTCAGTCTAATAAATGTGGGCTGTAGACAAGGATTATCCAGTACAGCAAGAAGAGGATATACCTCCCTCCTGAGTCTGGTTCATCTCTAGGTATCTTCCTTTTTGGGAAATGTTCCTGGCCACTGAGCTCCCGTCTCTGTTTGGTCTTTGGGGTCCTAAGACATTTGAATGATTGCTTCACTCTGCTATGAGATCTCTGACTGACCTTCTGTAGCCTGTAGAAGGTGACGGGGACGTCCTCGAGACGACAGGCCTCTTTGATGAAGTGGAGTACCGCATCACGTGGCGTCATGCCCCATAGCTCCTTGTGTACCTTGGGACCGTGACAGAGCAGGTAGTCCACCCCACGCTTCGCCACAATCTGAAGATGGAGAGAGAAAACAACACACATTGGTTCAATATTACTGTAGAACGGCGGTCTACAACCTGTTCTATCGTGAGAGCTACTTAAAAATAAAAAAATTAAAGTTGCGAGCTACTCTTTTTTTCTAGCTTTCAAATAGGCACATTCTTCTCCTCTCCTCTACCCTGCAACTCTTCCCAGGGTCTGTGATGTGCAAGAGATGTGTTTTCTGCCAATATACCTAGTAAAATAATGGTTCATAAAATTATAGCGGTTATTAGATTTAATATATAAATATATTAATAAATATTAGATTTAGTATTTTCTAGAATTTGTTTCTCTCCCGATTTAGAAGAAAGTTCTTTGTTTCTGGCCATTTTGTGCCTGTAATCGAACCCAAAAAATGCTGATGCTCCAGATACTCAACTAGCCTAAAGAAGGACAGTTTTCTTGCTTCTTTAAATCAGGACAACAGTTTTCAGCTGTGCTAACATAATTGCAAAAGGGTTTTCTAATGATCAATTAGCCTTTTAAAATGATAAACTTGGATTAGCTAACACAACGTGCCATTGGAACACAGGAGTGATGGTTGCTGGTAATAGGCCTCAGTCTGTACATAGTCGTACAATGTACAGCCCCAATAGTCATTTACAACATTAACAATGTCTACACTGTATTTCTGATCAATTTGATGCTAATTTTTTTGTTCATTTAAAATAGCTTTTCTTTCAAAAACAAGGACATTTCTAAGTGACCCCAAACTTTTGAACGGTAGTGTAGATCTGTCAGGTAAGCCAACAAGACAGTTATCATTAGCATCTCTTACATGCTACATACTGAGTTTTCACCAAACAGACAGATGGGGGCAATATTGCTGGAAATTAATTGGCAGATATTGTGTTACGTTTGGCTTTTCAAACCAATAGTATCTAACCAGGGATGGGATCATGTCAAAGTGGCTTTGATTGGATAGTAGCCAGGAGCTTTATGTTTACGACAGTTTGCATGGAACACGTGAAAAAATACATTACTTTCAGAATTGATTGGCTACTCACAGGTGGGCTGCACGCTACTGGCAGCTTGCCCTCAGCGGTGGAGAAAGTACCCAATTGTTCTACTTGAGTAAAAGTAAAGGTACACTAATAGAAAATGACTCACGTAAAAGTGAGTCACCAAGTAAAATACTACTTGAGTAAAAGTCTTTGGTTTTGAAAAGTAAATTATACGAATCATTTCAAATTCCTTATATTAAGGAAATCAGACATAACTGACTTGAGAGATAGAGACAGAGAGAGAGACAGAGAGACAGACAGACAGAGGAGAGAGAGAGAGAGAGGAAAGAGAGAGGAGAGAGAGAGAGACAGAGGAGAGAGAGAGAGAGAGGAGAGAGAGAGAGAAAGAGAGAGGAGACAGAGACAGGAGAGAGAGAGAGACAGAGAGACAGAGGAGAGACAGAGGAGAGAGAGAGACAGAGAGACAGGAGAGAGAGACAGAGGAGAGAGAGAGACAGAGGAGAGAGAGAGACAGAGGAGAGAGAGACAGAGAGACAGAGGAGAGAGAGAGACAGAGGAGAGAGAGAGACAGAGGAGAGAGAGAGAGACAGAGGAGAGAGAGAGAGACAGAGGAGAGAGAGAGAGACAGAGGAGAGAGAGAGAGAAAGAGGAGAGAGAGAGAGAGAAAGAGGAGAGAGAGAGAGAAAGAGAGAGGAGACAGAGGAGAGACAGAGGAGAGAGAGAGACAGAGAGACAGGAGAGAGAGACAGGAGAGAGAGACAGAGGAGAGAGAGAGACAGAGAGACAGGAGAGAGAGACAGGAGAGAGATACAGAGGAGAGAGAGAGACAGAGGAGAGAGAGAGACAGAGGAGAGAGAGAGAGAGACAGAGAGAGACACAGAGACAGAGACAGAGAGACAGAGAGAGAGAGACAGAGACAGAGAGAGAGAGACAGAGACAGAGACAGAGACAGAGAGAGAGAGAGAGAGAGAGAGAGAGAGACAGAGAGAGAGCGAGAGAGAGAGAAAGAGAGAGAGAGAGACAGAGACAGAGAGAGAAAGACAGAGAGAGAGAGAGAGAGACAGAGAGACAGAGAGACCACATTCAGACAATATCGCTGTAGAACCATTTACTGAGAATGGCAGTGGCCACATGTAAGAAACTGTACAGTATCTCATCACGTAGATTTCCCAGGCCCCACACACGCTCACACTTACCCAGGGAGGGAAGTACTCTTTGGGTTGGAAGTAGCGGGTACCTCCCTGGTTCTTCCCAGGCAGGGGATGGTCCTCCAGGTCAGCTTGAAGAGCATACCCAGCCAGCTGGAAGTACACCTGGAAAATGGGATTTCATTGTGTTATTGTGTACTTTATGAATGTTTGTGATTGTCATACGATGAAGAAATCTAAATAAAACGTTTGAAAGGAAGAACACAAGTACACCTCCTCCTGCTGACGACACTCAGAACGCAACACCCTCTCCCTCAGGTCAGAGAAGTACAGACGCCTCGCCTTCCGCTCACTGGGGGAGAGTTAGAGAGAGGCAGGGTCACTAGATTTAATAACAACGGAGTTGGAGGAGGTAAAGGGAGTTCATGAGATACAGAGCTGGGTATATTAAATCCACATTTTTGGAGGGAGACCTCGAGTGCATTGTTATTCGGTTCCAGCAATGGGTCTGAAGTATGATGGTATGTTTAGAGTATTAGGAAATAAGCATGTTGTTTGGAGCCTCACCAGATGAGCCTGCCGTTCTCCACATAGTACTGCACCTTGAGGCAGAGTACCAGGGGGAGGGATCTCTTCTGTAACCCCTGAGGAAACAACACAACCATGGTGAAACACCACACCCCACAACCACAGTGAAACACCACCCCACAACCACGGTGAAACACCACCCCACAACCACGGTGAAACACCACCCCACAACCACGGTGAAACACCACACCACACCCCACAACCACGGTGAAACACCCCACCCCACAACCACGGTGAAACACCACCCCACAACCACGGTGAAACACCACCCCACAACCACGGTGAAACACCACCCCACAACCACGGTGAAACACCACCCCACAACCACGGTGAAACACCACACCACACCCCACAACCATGGTGAAACAACAAAAGAATGGTGAAACAATGGTGAAACACCACACCCCACAACCATGGTGAAACACCACACCACAACCATGGTGAAACACCACACCCCACAACCATGGTGAAACAACAAAACCATGGTGAAACAACACAACCATGGTGAAACACCACACCCCAACCCACAACCATGGTGAAACAACAAAACCATGGTGAAACAACACAACCTTGGTGAAACAACAAAACCATGGTGAAACAACACAACCTTGGTGAAACAACACAACCTTGGTGAAACAACACAACCATGGTGAAACAACACAACCATGGTGAAACACCACACCCCAACCCACAACCATGGTGAAACAACAAAACCATGGTGAAACAACACAACCTTGGTGAAACAACACAACCACGGTGAAACAACACAACCACGGTGAAACAACACAACCATGGTGAAACAACAAAACCACGGTGAAACAACACAACCACGGTGAAACAACACAACCTTGGTGAAACAACACAACCACGGTGAAACAACACAACCTTGGTGAAACAACACAACCATGGTGAAACAACACAACCACGGTGAAACACAACCACGGTGAAACAACACAACCTTGGTGAAACAACACAACCATGGTGAAACAACACAACCATGGTGAAACAACACAACCTTGGTGAAACAACAAAACCATGGTGAAACAACACAACCTTGGTGAAACAACACAACCTTGGTGAAACAACACAACCTTGGTGAAACAACACAACCATGGTGAAACAACACAACCACGGTGAAACAACACAACCTTGGTGAAACAACACAACCTTGGTGAAACAACACAACCATGGTGAAACAACACAACCATGGTGAAACAACACAACCTTGGTGAAACAACACAACCTTGGTGAAACAACACAACCATGGTAAAACAACACAACCTTGGTGAAACAACACAACCATGGTAAAACAACACAACCTTGGTGAAACAACACAGTGCTGGTGCTGTACATCTTTATAATAGAAGTCGGGACACAACACAACCATGGGTGAACGAATGGGCCTGGTAATACAATGTAAAGGCATAGCATGAGCTATTTGTCATGTTAAGAACAATACACAGCTAGACACTATGTAGGGCAGTGGGCTGCAGTGAGCTGGTTGGTTAACGAGGGAGGTGTGTGTTCTGAGACAAGACAAAAACCATCCATGTTAGAATACATCAATAAGTAGATTATTGGAGAACTCTCACCTTCCCTGAATCTTGCTTCCATTCCTTAGGGAAATACTTGGTCAGCTTATCTTCCATGTCCAGAAAGATGTGCTCATTGTCTGAGGTAAAACAGGAAACAGGACACCCTCAGTCAAACAAAAGAATAATTAACTCATGCGTAAAACTGCCTAACAATGACATTAATTAGAGGAAAGAAAGAAAGAAAGAAAGAAAAACACTTGTTCCTCCATTGGTGTGGTCAATGCAACCAGCAGGCAAACAAAACAACTGTTGTGTTGACAGCTATGCTAATACGCCTGTTGACAGCTATGCTAATGCTAATATGCCTGTTTGCTTATAGGCTCTGCTAGCATACGGCTCAGGAAGAATGTAACACTATTGACTGTTGGCTCGCTAGGCCTGCAGAGTAAACCGGACTACAAAAACCAAGGACATTTATGAAACGCTTATGTCCTTCTTATGAATGCGTTATGTATGCTGTGTGTTATGTGTTATGAAGTACTTATTTACGTACCCTTCAAATGGAGTGTTAAAAATGAATCATCTTGTATGTTTAATCCTCATTCTAATAGCTCTTTGTTCTTAAGGAAGACAAACAAAACTAAATAATGAAGTTTATATCCTATCATCACAAATTATCTCAATGTGTTTTCTTTCAACAGTTGGGCTGATAAGATGGTTGCAGCTGTGAGGAAAGTGATGGGGGGTGGGGGGGTTATATCATCTAGTACACCCCATGTCTCTAGTACACCCCTACTCCAACCTAACATGTTCCACTGGGGTTATATCATCCCGTCTCTAGTACACCCCTACTCCAACCTAACATGTTCCACTGGGGTTATATCATTCTGTCTCTAGTACACCCCTGCTCCATCCTAACATGTTCCACTGGGGTTATATCATCCTGTCTCTAGTACACCCCTACTCCAACCTAACATGTTCCACTGGGGTTATATCATCCCGTCTCTAGTACACCCCTACTCCAACCTAACATGTTCCACTGGGGTTATATCATTCTGTCTCTAGTACACCCCTGCTCCATCCTAACATGTTCCACTGGGGTTATATCATCCTGTCTCTAGTACACCCCTACTCCAACCTAACATGTTCCACTGGGGTTATATCATCCTGTCTCTAGTACACCCCTACTCCAACCTAACATGTTCCACTGGTGTTATATCATCCTGTCTCTAGTACACCCCTGCTCCAACCTAACATGTTCCACTGGGGTTATATCATCCTGTCTCTGGTACACCCCTACTCCAACCTAACATGTTCCACTGGGGTTATATCATTCTGTCTCTAGTACACCCCTGCTCCAACCTAACATGTTCCACTGGTGTTATATCATCCTGTCTCTAGTACACCCCTGCTCCAACCTAACATGTTCCACTGGGGTTATATCATTCTGTCTCTAGTACACCCCTGCTCCATCCTAACATGTTCCACTGGTGTTATATCATCCTGTCTCTAGTACACCCCTGCTCCAACCTAACATGTCTGGGACACCCCTACTCCAACCTAACATGTTCCACTGGGGTTATACAGTGCCTTGCGAAAGTATTCGGCCCCCTTGAACTTTGCGACCTTTTGCCACATTTCAGGCTTCAAACATAAAGATATAAAACTGAAAAATTGGGCGTGCAAAATTATTCAGCCCCCTTAAGTTAATACTTTGTAGCGCCACCTTTTGCTGCGATTACAGCTGTAAGTCGCTTGGGGTATGTCTCTATCAGTTTTGCACATCGAGAGACTGACATTTTTTCCCATTCCTCCTTGCAAAACAGCTCGAGCTCAGTGAGGTTGGATGGAGAGCACTTGTGAACAGCAGTTTTCAGTTCTTTCCACAGATTCTCGATTGGATTCAGGTCTGGACTTTGACTTGGCCATTCTAACACCTGGATATGTTTATTTTTGAACCATTCCATTGTAGATTTTGCTTTATGTTTTGGATCATTGTCTTGTTGGAAGACAAATCTCCGTCCCAGTCTCAGGTCTTTTGCAGACTCCATCAGGTTTTCTTCCAGAATGGTCCTGTATTTGGCTCCATCCATCTTCCCATCAATTTTAACCATCTTCCCTGTCCCTGCTGAAGAAAAGCAGGCCCAAACCATGATGCTGCCACCACCATGTTTGACAGTGGGCATGGTGTGTTCAGGGTGATGAGCTGTGTTGCTTTTACGCCAAACATAACGTTGTGCATTGTTGCCAAAAAGTTCAATTTTGGTTTCATCTGACCAGAGCACCTTCTTCCACATGTTTGGTGTGTCTCCCAGGTGGCTTGTGGCAAACTTTAAACAACACTTTTTATGGATATCTTTAAGAAATGGCTTTCTTCTTGCCACTCTTCCATAAAGGCCAGATTTGTGCAATATACGACTGATTGTTGTCCTATGGACAGAGTCTCCCACCTCAGCTGTAGATCTCTGCAGTTCATCCAGAGTGATCATGGGCCTCTTGGCTGCATCTCTGATCAGTCTTCTCCTTGTATGAGCTGAAAGTTTAGAGGAACGGCCAGGTCTTGGTAGATTTGCAGTGGTCTGATACTATCGCTTGCACAGTGCTCCTTGGGATGTTTAAAGCTTGGGAAATATTTTTGTATCCAAATCCGTCTTTAAACTTCTTCACAACAGTATCTCGGACCTGCCTGGTGTGTTCCTTGTTCTTCATGATGCTCTCTGCACTTTTAACGGACCTCTGAGACTATCACAGTGCAGGTGCATTTATACGGAGACTTGATTACACACAGGTGGATTGTATTTATCATCATTAGTCATTTAGGTCAACATTGGATCATTCAGAGATCATCACTGAACTTCTGGAGAGAGTTTGCTGCACTGAAAGTAAAGGTTCTGAATAATTTTGCACGCCCAATTTTTCAGTTTTTGATTTGTTAAAAATGTTTGAAATATCCAATAAATGTCGTTCCACTTCATGATTGTGTCCCACTTGTTGTTGATTCTTCACAAAAAAAATACAGTTTTATATCTTTATGTTTGAAGCCTGAAACGTGGCAAAAGGTCGCAAAGTTCAAGGGGGCCGAATACTTTCGCAAGGCACTGTATCATCCTGTCTCTAGTACACCCCTACTCCAACCTAACATGTTCCATTACATCCATCTTATTCACTTCTGTCTTCACCTCATCCATAATGCCTATATTTTTTTAGACGGTAAGCATTTCATTTCGGGCTCATCTCTTTCTGACCTCACCACATTCAGGCCACATGACTCACTCACTCCTCCATCCATCCATCCATCTCTCTTTTCATTAAAATCACCATCTCATTCTCTGACTCACCATCTCAATCACCATCTCATTCTCTGAGTTTCTTTCACCTCTGCTCTCCTCCCTTTCACTGGTTTTGTTTTAACGAGACTCCCTGGCCAGTCACCACTCCTCCCCCCTACCTCTTCTTCTTCACCCGCCCTTATCCTCCCTTTATCTCCATCTCTCCCTCCCTCCATCTATCCCTTCATCCCTCCCTCCAGTGAAGAGGTGGAATGCAGGGCCACATTCCTGGCTTAATGAAGTTAATATTGTTGGAATCCCTGGCAGACCCAGACCAGAGAGGTGGAAGGCCCCCCCCCCACACACCACCGCAGGCACTCACACAAAAACAAAAGAACTCTTGTTCAAGAGGTGAGCCACACAAGATTACCAAGACATTTCAACAAGGCAGAACAAAGGGAGAAAGACAGAAAACAGGAAGGAGAGTGAGAAAGAAAGAGACTGACAACACATTTGAATTGAAGGTTAAAGAAGATTAGACATCTCAGTCTCAGCAATGCAGAAACACACACCAACATTCCCTTCTGATCTCATTCTGCCGTTACCCCGTTTCTGGCAACTAACCCAGTTGTTCAGTTCTATTATGTAAACAGACTGCTAGTAGAAGGACTCAAGGACTGGGGTGTTTGTGACTGTTGTCTGTGGTGTGTAATGTGTGTGTACTACAGTGTGTGTGTAATGTGTGTGTACTACAGTGTGTGTGTAATGTGTGTGTACTACAGTTTAGTGTATGTATGGGTGTACTACAGTGTGCGTGTGTGTGTGTGTGTGTATGGGTGTACTACAGTGTAGTGTGTGTGTACTATAGTGTAGTGTGTGTGTACTACAGTGTGTATAGGTGTACTACAGTGTGCATATGTGTACTACAGTGTGTGTGTGTGTGTGTGTACTACAGTGTGTATGCGTGTGTACTACATTGTGTGTACAACAGTGTGTATAGGTGTACTACAGTGTGTGTGTGTATGGGTGTATGGGTGTACTACAGTGTGTGTGTATGGGTGTACTAGTGTAGTGTGTGTATACTACAGTGTGCATGTGTGTGTGTGTGTGTGTGTACTACAGTGTGTGTGTACTATAGTGTGCACATGCGTGTGTACTACAGTGTGTGTGTGTGTGTACTACAGTGTGCGTGTGTGTACTACAGTGTGTGTGTGTGTACTACAGTGTGTGTGTGTACTACAGTGTGTGTGTGTGTGTGTGTGTGTGTACTACAGTGTGTGTGTGTGTACTACAGTGTGTGTGTGTGTGTACTACAGTGTGTGTGTGTGTGTGTGTACTACAGTGTGTGTGTGTGTGTGTGTACTACAGTGTGTGTGTGTGTGTGTGTGTACTGCAGTGTGTGTGTGTGTGTGTGTACTGCAGTGTGTGTGTGTGTGTGTGTACTACAGTGTGTGTGTGTGTGTACTACAGTGTGTGTGTGTGTGTGTACTACAGTGTGTGTGTGTGTGTGTGTGTGTACTACAGTGTGTGTGTGTGTGTGTGTGTGTGTACTACAGTGTGTGTGTGTGTGTGTGTACTACAGTGTGTGTGTGTGTGTGTACTACAGTGTGTGTGTGTGTACTACAGTGTGTGTGTGTACTACAGTGTGTGTGTGTGTACTACAGTGTGTGTGTGTGTGTGTGTGTGTGTACTACAGTGTGTGTGTGTGTGTGTACTACAGTGTGTGTGTGTGTGTGTGTGTGTGTGTGTGTACTACAGTGTGTGTGTGTGTACTACAGTGTGTGTGTGTGTGTGTGTGTACTACAGTGTGTGTGTGTGTACTAGTGTGTGTGTGTGTGTGTGTACTACAGTGTGTGTGTGTGTGTACTACAGTGTGTGTGTGTGTACTACAGTGTGTGTGTGTGTGTGTGTGTGTGTACTACAGTGTGTGTGTGTGTACTACAGTGTGTGTGTGTGTGTGTGTGTACTACAGTGTGTGTGTGTGTGTGTACTACCGTGTGTGTGTGTGTGTGTGTACTACAGTGTGTGTGTGTGTGTGTGTACTACAGTGTGTGTGTGTGTGTGTGTGTACTACAGTGTGTGTGTGTGTACTACAGTGTGTGTGTGTGTGTGTATGTACTACAGTGTGTGTGTGTGTGTGTACTACAGTGTGTGTGTGTGTACTACAGTGTGTGTGTGTACTACAGTGTGTGTGTGTGTGTGTGCGTGTGTGTGTGTACTACAGTGTGTGTGTGTGTGTACTACAGTGTGTGTGTGTGTATGTACTACAGTGTGTGTGTGTATGTACATACTGGATTATGAATACAGTGAGCATTACATCAGCTCGTTGAAGTCTACTGTAACTGTGTAGTCAGAATATATTGGGACCTCAGAATGGTTGTTGTCTAATGCAGCAGAAACATTTATTTCAGGTTCAAAGACTCTGGAGTGGATTGGTGGTTGGGCAGGGTAAGGGGTGGTTGGGCAGGGTAAGGGGTGGTTGGGCAGGGTAAGGGGTGGTTGGGCAGGGTAAGGGGTGGTTTGGTGGGCAGGGTAAGGGGTGGGTGGGCAGGGTAAGGGGTGGGTGGGCAGGGTAAGGGGTGGGCGGTTGGGCAGGGTAAGGGGTGGTTTGGTGGGCAGGGTAAGGGGTGGTTTGGTGGGCAGGGTAAGGGGTGGGTGGGCAGGGTAAGGGGGCGGGTGGGCAGGGTAAGGGGGCGGGTGGGCAGGTTAGGGGGCGGTTGGGCAGGGTAAGGGGTGGGTGGGCAGGGTAGAGGGTGGGTGGGCAGGGTAAGGGGCGGTTGGGCAGGGTAAGGGGCGGTTGGGCAGGGTAAGGGGCGGTTGGGCAGGCTAAGGGGCGGTTGGGCAGGCTAAGGGGCGGTTGGGCAGGCTAAGGGGCGGGTGGGCAGGCTAAGGGGCGGGTGGGCAGGCTAAGGGGCGGGTGGGCAGGGTAGGGGGCGGGTGGGCAGGGTAAGGGGCGGGTGGGCAGGGTAAGGGGCGGGTGGGCAGGGTAAGGGGCGGGCGGGCAGGGTAAGGGGCGGGCGGGCAGGGTAAGGGGCGGGCGGGCAGGGTAAGGGGCGGTTGGGCAGGGTAAGGGGCGGTTGGGCAGGGTAAGGGGCGGTTGGGCAGGGTAAGGGGTGGGTGGGCAGGTTAGGGGGCGGTTGGGCAGGGTAAGGGGCGGGTGGGCAGGGTAAGGGGGCGGGTGGGCAGGGTAAGGGGGCGGGTGGGCAGGGTAGGGGGCGGTTGGGCAGGGTAAGGGGCGGGTGGGCAGGGTAGATCTCAGAGGCGTGCTGATCTAGGATCAGGTCCCCCCCCATCCATATAATCTAATTTACTATGATGTATAATGTAAACTGATCTCAGAACATCACTCCTTCTATGAGACACTTTATGAATACGTGTCCTGGGTTAGGGCTGGTTTTGGCCTGTGTAGAAGCTACAACTTACCCTTCACCACTGTCAGGCCAAAGAAGTGCAGCTCTTTTATTCCAAGGAGCTCAGACACCTGATTGAACACATCCTGCCCTGTGGACTTGACCTGAGAGAGAGAGAGGAGAGAGAAGACTGCTATAAACAGGGTGACTAACAGGCTGACTGCTATAAACAGGGTGACTGTAACAGGCCGACTGCTATAAACAGGGTGACTGTAACAGGCTGACTGCTATAAACAGGGTGACTAACAGGCTGACTGCTATAAACAGGGTGACAGTAACAGGCTGACTGCTATAAACAGGGTGATTGTAACAGGCTGACTGCTATAAACAAGGTGACTAACAGGCTGACTGCTATAAACAGGGTGAATAACAGGCTGACTGCTATAAACAGGGTGACTAACAGGCTGACTGCTATAAACAGGGTGACTAACAGGCTGACTGCTATAAACAGGGTGACTGTAACAGGCGGACTGCTATAAACAGGGTGACTGTAACAGGCTGACTGCTATAAACAGGGTGACTAACAGGCTGACTGCTATAAACAGGGTGACTGTAACAGGCTGACTGCTATAAACAAGGTGACTAACAGGCTGACTGCTATAAACAGGGTGACTAACAGGCTGACTGCTATAAACATGGTAACTAACAGGCTGACTGTTCTAAACAGGGTGACTGCTATAAACAGGGTGACTAACAGGCTGACTGCTATAAACAGGGTGACTGCTATAAACAGGGTGACTAACAGGCTGACTGCTATAAACAGGGTGACTAACAGGCTGACTGCTATAAACAGGGTGACTAACAGGCTGACTGCTATAAACAGGCTGACTGCTATAAACAGGGGGACTAACAGGCTGACTGCTATAAACAAGGTGACTAACAGGCTGACTGCTATAAACAGGGTGACTAACAGGCTGACTGCTATAAACATGGTAACTAACAGGCTGACTGTTCTAAACAGGGTGACTGCTATAAACAGGGTGACTGCTATAAACAGGGTGACTAACAGGCTGACTGCTATAAACAGGGTGACTGCTATAAACAGGCTGACTGCTATAAACAGGGTGACTGTAACAGGCTCACTGCTATAAACAGGGTAACACAGAAAAAGTGAAGTGACCTCCCAGACATGGATCTCATGTACAACTCCATACATTTTATAGTACGGGACTAGAAATACTCTTGATACATTACTGGCCCAGGACTAAAACCTTTCATTGAAAAGCCGTCCATAGAAACCCCCCTGGCTGACTCGTGGAATACCTACAGAATCAACAGGAGGAGTCATAATGGGACGTGCTCACCCCCACAGTGATGTCCAGCTGTTCTTTATTAGGGAGCAGAACACACAGGGTTCTCTCCTGTTTGGTGGTGGAGACAGACATGGTGTCTGCAATAAGTATCCTCTCTGGTCACTCCTTCAGTTTAGACCCTCTTCAGTCGCTCTCTCTCTCTTCTCTCCAACGATCTCCCCACTCCTTCAGTTTAGACCCTCTTCAGTCTCTCTCTCTCTCTCTTCTCTCCAACGATCTCCCCACTCCTTCAGTTTAGACCCTCTTCAGTTTCTCTCTCTCTCTCCTCTCCAACGATCTCCCCACTCCTTCAGTTTAGACCCTCTTCAGTCTCTCTCTCTCTCTCTTCTCCAACGATCTCCCCACTCCTTCAGTTTAGACCCTCTTCAGTCTCTCTCTCTCTCTCTCTCTTCTCTCCAACGATCTCCCCACTCCTTCAGTTTAGACCCTCTTCAGTCTCTCTCTCTCTCTCTTCTCTCCAACGATCTTCCCACTCCTTCACTTCTTCTTTCTGGTTAGGGGGAATGTGTCGTTCATTTTCTGCTGTCTAAAAAGACAAATAGAGATGAGAGACGTTTTTGAGTCATAAAAGCTTTAAAGACGTTGTAGATGTAACACCAGGCATAACATAGCAATAACAGAGAATTTCATGGTTATAACAGTGCATAGCATGGTTATAAACGCACAAAGCATTAAACATTGGACACAGAGTAGCGCTTTTTCAATAGGATCACATTTTGGTGAGTGGTCTAAGGCACTGCATCTCAGTGCTAGAAGCGTCTCTACAGACCCTGGTTCGATTCCAGGCTGTATCACAACCGGCTGGGATTGGTATTCCCATAGGGCGACCCACAATTGGCCCAGCGTCGTCCGGGTTAGGCCGGTGTAGGCCGTCATTGTAAATAAGAATTTGTTCTTAACTGACTTGCCCAGTTAAATAAAGGTAACATAAATATACATATATAAAGTGGTTGATTCCTTTCAGACATCAGTCTAACCACAAAGACCACTTGTATTTCCATCTACTTTGTTGTTGATATTTTTTGGGATTGACTCAAAAAGGAATTCACTCAATCAGTCTAAAAAGAAAAGGCCAATCCGCTATCCGGACGAGAATAAACAGCATGGTGAGACTGGTGCATTCCTCCTCTATAACCATTATCTGGTCAAGTCCACACGGCTGGTCCCTGCTCTCTGGTCCCTGCTCTCTGGTCCCTGCTCTCTGGTCCCTGCTCTCTGGTCCCTGCTCCCTGGTCCCTGCTCTGTGGTCTCTGGTCCCTGCTCTCTGGTCCCTGCTCTCTGGTCCCTGCTCTCTGGTCCCTGCTCTCTGGTCCCTGCTCTCTGGTCCCTGCTCTCTGGTCCCTGCTCTCTGGTCCCTGCTCTCTGGTCCCTGCTCTCTGGTCCCTGCTCCCTGGTCCCTGCTCCCTGGTTCCTGCTCCCTGCTCTCTGGTCCCTGCTCCCTGGTCCCTGCTCCCTGCTCTCTGGTCCCTGCCTGATGGAGCTATCAACTGGAACAGGCCTCAAGAGAGTCTTGGTGCCTGGAGCCGGTTGTGTAATTAAAGCAGCCGGCCTCAGCAGCTGGTTGTGTAGTTAAAGCAGCCGGCCTCAGCAGCTGGTTGTGTAGTTAAAGCAGCCGGCCACAGCAGCTGGTTGTGTAGTTAAAGCAGCCGGCCTCAGCAGCTGGTTGTGTAGTTAAAGCAGCCGGCCTCAGCAGCTGGTTGTGTAGTTAAAGCAGCCGGCCACAGCAGCTGGTCGTGTAGTTAAGGAAGTCGGCCTCAGCAGATGGTCGTGTAGTTAAAGCAGCCGGCCTCAGCAGCTGGTCGTGTAGTTAAAGCAGCCGGCCTCAGCAGCTGGTCGTGTAGTTAAAGCAGCCGGCCACAGCAGCTGGTCGTGTAGTTAAGGAAGTCGGCCTCAGCAGATGGTCGTGTAGTTAAAGCAGCCGGCCTCAGCAGCTGGTCGTGTAGTTAAAGCAGCCGGACTCAGCAGCTGGTCGTGTAGTTAAAGCAGCCGGCCTCAGCAGCTGGTCGTGTAGTTAAAGCAGCCGGCCTCAGCAGCTGGTCGTGTAGTTAAAGCAGCCGGCCACAGCAGCTGGTCGTGTAGTTAAAGCAGCCGGCCACAGCAGCTGGTCGTGTAGTTAAAGCAGCCGGCCTCAGCAGCTGGTCGTGTAGTTAAAGCAGCCGGCCTCAGCAGCTGGTCGTGTAGTTAAAGCAGCCGGCCACAGCAGCTGGTCGTGTAGTTAAAGCAGCCGGCCTCAGCAGCTGGTCGTGTAGTTAAAGCAGCCGGCCTCAGCAGCTGGTCGTGTAGTTAAAGCAGCCGGCCACAGCAGCTGGTTGTGTAGTTAAAGCAGCCGGCCTCAGCAGCTGGTTGTGTAGTTAAAGCAGCCGGCCTCAGCAGCTGGTTGTGTAGTTAAAGCAGCCGGCCTCAGCAGCTGGTTGTGTAGTTAAAGCAGCCGGCCTCAGCAGCTGGTTGTGTAGTTAAAGCAGCCGGCCTCAGCAGCTGGTTGTGTAGTTAAAGCAGCCGGCCTCAGCAGCTGGTTGTGTAGTTAAAGCAGCCGGCCTCAGCAGCTGGTTGTGTAGTTAAAGCAGCCGGCCTCAGCAGCTGGTTGTGTAGTTAAAGCAGCCGGCCTCAGCAGCTGGTTGTGTAGTTAAAGCAGCCGGCCTCAGCAGCTGGTTGTGTAGTTAAAGCAGCCGGCCACAGCACCTGGTTGGATGCCTAGGCCTACATCATACTATTAAATCCCAGTCCCACTGTTCTTCTACAGCCTATACTAAACCATATCTACAGCCTATACTAAACCATATCTACAGCCTATACTAAACCATATCTACAGCCTATACTAAACCATATCTACAGCCTATACTAAACCATATCTACAGCCTATGCTAAACCATATCTACAGCCTATGCTAAACCATATCTACAGCCTATACTAAACCACATCTACAGCCTATACTAAACCACATCTACAGCCTATACTAAACCACATCTACAGCCTATACTAAACCATATCTACAGCCTATACTAAACCATATCTACAGCCTATACTAAACCATATCTACAGCCTATACTAAACCATATCTACAGCCTATACTAAACCATATCTACAGCCTATACTAAACCATATCTACAGCCTATACTAAACCATATCTACAGCCTATACTAAACCATATCTACAGCCTATACTAAACCACATCTACAGCCTATACTAAACCACATCTACAGCCTATACTAAACCACATCTACAGCCTATACTAAACCACATCTACAGCCTATACTAAACCACATCTACAGCCTATACTAAACCACATCTACAGCCTATACTAAACCATATCTACAGCCTATACTAAACCATATCTACAGCCTATACTAAACCATATCTACAGCCTATACTAAACCATATCTACAGCCTATACTAAACCACATCTACAGCCTATACTAAACCACATCTACAGCCTATACTAAACCACATCTACAGCCTATACTAAACCATATCTACAGCCTATACTAAACCATATCTACAGCCTATACTAAACCACATCTACAGCCTATACTAAACCATATCTACAGCCTATACTAAACCATATCTACAGCCCCTCAATCTGCCTCCCATCCATTCATGTCAATCCCTTTTGATAAGCACACAAATACGAAAGGAGTGAAAATTCCCATGTGAAACCACACAGGCCCTTTCCTCCCCAGGTCTGGCCCAGAGCCGGACTCTGTAGGGCTCACATCATTAATCTGATTCATTGATTTGGCGAGATCAGGCTCTTTGTTAATCAGCAGTGGATTGTACCAGTCAGGGATTTGGGTCGGTCGGGGGGCAGAGGGGCAACCCCAAAACACAGCCTTCCCAGTGATAATGTTCTGTTGCCAAGATGCTCGAGGAAAGGCAAATGAAACCTGAAAACATTTTAAAGCTGTTCACAGAAAACAAGTGGCTAGTGGCTACTAAACTAACAATCCAAAAAACAACAACTTCCTCTGTGATCCTAAAAGGGCAAGCCTCTGCTGTGGTCTGTTCTGTTCTGTTCAAACATGATGAAACACGTTACCCAACTCCTACATTTAGAAAAGTGTCTTGATGTCAAACCCACACCCGTCATGACATGATTAAACATGTTTTTTATGTGCATCACACCTGTTATGATATTCACTCTGCGTTATTATTCCCACTAACTGACACGCCCATGGAGACATGAGATTTTGATCAGACTTCTAGTAGTATTGGTTCCATTCTGCCAGTCTAATGTACCTGAAGTATTTGAAAGAAAACACACGAGGTACTTTACTAGGTGTGTTTACGTCCTCCAAGGAGGAACAATAAAAACAGTCCTTTATAAACGTTATTAGTCTTACTCACCTCCAAGAATTAAAGTCCAATCTGAAGGTGTGTGTAAGAGATAACTCCTGAGAGGTACTCTGGACAGCATGTTCAAACAAAGTCTCACACCTGCCACTCAGAAGAACAGCACACAACACGCAGCAAAGCCAAACCTGAAAAGCCAGCCTTGTTCTGAGACATTTGACTGTGAAGTCATACTATCCCCAGGGCCCAGGCAAAACTCTCTACGGTCCTAGACTATACAGGAACCTGTGTTCAGGAAGCCCCCACTACTGTGTGAACATCCCTTGTTTGGAACTTCCTTGTGATTTTTTTGTTGTTGCCATTTTGCTTCTAGTTGTTTTGAATAATCATGTACTGCCTAACCTTTTCAAAGGCCAGTTTTCATGTCTCTGTAAACCCCTGAGGAAGGTGATGTCCACAGGCCAAAATATTGCAAGAAAACCATTCAATTGTGTGGAGCCTCCAAGCATTCAAGAGAATGCTGTGTCTCAACCGGTGACGGGCACAACAAACACCTAATCCCTCCCGGGTGGCGCAGTGGTTAAGGGCGCTGTACTGCAGCGCCAGCTGCACCACCAGAGACCCTGGGTTCGCGCCCAGGCTCTGTCGTAACCGGCCGTGACAGGGAGGTCCGTGGGGCGATGCACAATTGGCCTAGCGTCGTCCGGGTTAGGGAGGGTTTGGCCGGTAGGGAAATCCTTGTCTCATCGCGCACCAGCGACTCCTGTGGCGGGCCGGGCGCAGTGCGCGCTAACCAAGGTTGCCAGGTGCACGGTGTTTCCTCCAACACATTGGTGTGGCTGGCTTCCGGGTTGGATGGAGCTGTGTTAAGAAGCAGTGCGGCTTGGTTGGGTTGTGTTTCGGAGGACGCATGACTTTCAACCTTCGCCTCTCCCGAGCCTGTAAGGGAGTTGTAGCGATGAGACAAGATAGTAGCTACTAAACAATTGGATACCACACAATTGGGGAGAAAAAGGGGTCAAATTCAACAACTAAAAAAAACTAAAAACTCAAATAAAAACACACCTAAGACAATGTCAGATAGGGTCTAAGCTACAACATACGTGAAAACGAGACATCTGAGAGGATCTAAAAACGATCTGCCTCATCATCTGAAATGATCTTAACCATTTAAAAAAATGATAATAATCAAGCTACAACATACGTGCTACAACATACGTGAAAACGAGACATCTGAGAGGATCTAAAAACGATCTGCCTCATCATCTGAAATGATCTTAACCATTTAAAAAAATGATAATAATCAAGCTACAACATACGTGCTACAACATACGTGAAAACGAGACATCTGAGAGGATCTAAAAACGATCTGCCTCATCATCTGAAATGATCTTAACCATTTAAAAAAATGATAATAATCAAATAGTTTTACAACCCTCCCTGTTTGTAAGCCTTCAAATGATATCAAACTCATCCGTTTATCATTTTCATTGTAGAAGACATGGATGTCTCATGGTAGGGCGGGGAATGCAAAACGGGTCACGTGTGAGCACCTCTATCTCCTGAATGTTTTTGGCACTTTCTGACCACTTCTACCACGGGTAAACCTGTTTGGACTGATTTTTTCAAACCTAAAAGGGAGTGTAGTCAAAAAGTGAGTGAATTCATATGGAATGACCCAGTAACAAAAGGTCTGACACCTTCAGAGACAGTAGATGACCATCTTACTCACGCTGCAAAACAGTGTAGCAGAGGTGAGTTGAAAAGAAAAGCCTGACTGGCGTTGAGTACAGCGTTGGTTTTACAAGGCGTCCTGGAATGTGAGTTGTGCATAAGACAGACATGAGTTAATTCCTTAGACTAGACGGTTCAATCCTTCGTCACAGTTTCTGTTGACAAAGGGAACTTTGGCCCAATGGTTTTGAATAGATGAGTAGATGCAACAAATGGAATGTGGTGATTCCTTGCACCTGAGTCCTTGCATTCATAGCTCTGTCCATGCATTGTTGAGTGGTTACATTTCTCCAGCCCCATCCCACAGCTGTACCAAAAAAGTGGTGGTGGAATCCCAGATTTCCCCTTTAAAATGTGAAGCAGTAAGATTGGAACTGACTGGGGTCAATAAGACTTAAAGTAGATACGACATAGTGTGTCTGATAGGCTTGACAACACACAGAAAGTATTCATACCCCTTGTCTTTTTGTTGTGTTACAGCCTGAATTCAAAATGGATTACATCTAATGTTTTCCCCTCACAATACCCTATAATAAAAATGAAATACAGAAATATCTCATTTAAGTCAATACTTTGTAGTAGCAACTTTGGGGGCAATTACAGCTGAGTCTTTTGGGGTATGTCTCTATAAGCTTGGCACAAGTCTCCAAGAGATTTCTAAGTTAATTTCTTTGCCACATTTTTTGCAGTTTTACTTTAGTGCCTTATTGACTGATTTTGAGCCCATTTAGGTTAGTATTAGAATTGTATTGTGGAGTAACTACACTGTTGTTGATCCATCTTCAGTTCTCATATCACAACCATTAAAACTGTAACTGTTTTAAATCCCCATTGGCCTCATAGTGAAATCCCTGAGCAGTTTCCTTCCTCTCCCGCAACTGAGTTAGGAAGGACACCTGCATCTTTGTAGTGACTGGGTGTATTGATACACCATTCAAAGTGTAATGAATAACTTCACCATACTCAAAGGGATATTCAATGTCTGCTTTTTACACATCTACTAAAGAGGTGCCCTTCTTTGCGAAGCATTGGAAAACCTCCCTGGTCTTTGTGGTTGAATCTGTGCTTGAAATGCACTACTCGATTCAGGGACCTTACAGATAATTGTATGTGTGGGTTACCAAGATCATTTTAACCACTATAATTGAACAATGAATGAGTCCATGCAACTTATTATGAGATTTCTTAAGCACATTTTTACTCCTGAACGTATTTAGGTTTGCCAGAACAAAAGGGTTGAATAATTATTGACTCAAGACATTTCAGCTTCTCATTTTGTATTAATTTCTAAAGTTTTATACAAATACAATTTCACTTTGACATTATGGGATATTGTGTGTTAATCAGTGACATAAAATCTAATTTGAATATTCAGGCTGTAACACAACAAATATGTAAAAAGTAAAGGGGTGTGAATACTTCCTGAAGGCACTGTACCCCCCACCTAGTCTTATCACTTAATATCCCCATCAAGTATCAATCAGAACAGTTACAGTCAGAACCAGTTTAAGTATGAGCCTCATCTAACACTCACAAACAAGTCTGCAGACAGGGCAGGCTGACGTGTGAAATGACCTCACTCGTCCTCCCCTCCGACATCCCCTTAGTCTAACCAGAGTGACCTCACTCGTCCTCCCCTCCGACATCCCCTTAGTCTAACCAGAGTGACCTCACTCGTCCTCCCCTCCGACATCCCCTTAGTCTAACCAGAGTGACCTCACTCGTCCTCCCCTCCGACATCCCCTTAGTCTAACCAGAGTGACCTCAGAATTGGCATCCAGACCTAGTTTCAACTACTATTTGAAATGGTATAAATAATGTAGTTTTTTTGCTTTACCCTGTATGGGATGCCAGGTGTGGCGGGGTTCGCACTTCACTTTTAACACTTTTCTATCAGTTCCATTGCAACAGGTTCAATCAAGCACAGCTAAAGTATTTGGACGATATTTGGACGATTTAAAATAGTATTTGAAGCCATGTTTTCCTCAGACCTGGCATCACATGAGAGCAGTCAGCCCAGACATCTGCAAGGCCTTAAATCCCCTTCAAGACTATTATAACCCCTTGTTCTTAGCACGCTCTTAATGTGCAAAAACAATACTGCACCAGACCGACCGCTGCACCGCCAGACCGCTGCACCACCAGACCGCTGCACTCTACATGCCATTTGCATCTCAAATGGCACCCTATTACCTACTTAATGCACTACATTAGACCAAGGCCCATGGGGCTCTGGCCAAAATTAGTGCACTATATAGGGAATAGGGTGCCATTTGAGGTGCACATTGGACTACTGCACTGTAGTGTTCAAGCCCTTTAAGGTGCAAAGAGCTGCCAACGGACTGCTCTGTTGAACACTTTGAACAGTGAAGTGAACACTTCAGTGTACCGGTAGAATCTCGATGAGGGGACTGGGGAAGCGCACACACACACACACAAAACCACCAGACTGAAACTAATCACCTCATAACCATCCAGCATTCCAATCTCAGATGAGCAAGGCATCCATTTCATGGTGCAGACTAGAAACCTTTGAAAGAAACATTGAGAGTGATCCAACACTAAAATCTGGGGGTTTCCAAGGAATATGAGAGTAACATTCAATTATTACACAAGGAGCAGAGAGAGAGGGTCAGAGAGAGACAGACTGAGAGAAAGAGAGAGAGAGTTTCAGAGTGAGGGACAGAGTTAGGGAGAAATATGTATGGAAGGCTGAGGACGTGGAAACGTGGATATTTTCTGTGGATGCTTGGGGTAACAATAACCTTTTTTTTTTTTTTTAGAACTAATCATGCAGAAAGCAAAACAGAAAGCTTGAACACTAACAGGCCTCTGTAATATAGTGTACAACACTTCTTCAGAACACAGACAACGGGTTGAGAGGAAGGTGTCATTGAAGGAACCTGGGAGATTAGAGAAACATTTCATAAAGCATCGCCAAGTAGCCTCGGAGCAATAGAGGCTATGAGCGCACCTGCTTACAAAATAATCATATTCATACTTTCCTTGCTGAATGCAAATGTACATCCAACCTGGTTAAAAGTATGTGATGTGATGTAATTCAATTAGAGAATGATCATAACGATATCACATCGGAGCAGGTGTATGCTTATCAAAATGTATTCGATTCATAAAAATGTATTTCCTAGGCAACGTTAGAGCATACTAAGTAGCCTACAAACTAAAATAATAGCCGAAATAATGCAATACTGTATTGAATGAATAATGGAGACGTTAAACGCATCATGAACACACATAAACAAAAACATTAACGCGGAATAGAAGAGCAACATGCCTGCTTGCATGTTATGCCAATCTCCGCCCTAAATAGTTGAAAAGTAACACTTACCGACAGATGAAACCAGCAAACACCTGAATATCTTAAACAAAACGATGTTGTTGAGGTTATCCAGACATAGAAATGAGACAAATGATCCCTAAAATAACGGAACGTAGTTTGAGAGTTCTGAAGGACAGTGAAAAAGTAACAACATTGGCGTGATTTTGAAAAACTTTCAAGATGCTCCTCCGCTGAGCCAGACGCTGCAGCCTGGACTAGACCAACTGCAATGAGTCGAAGGGGTGTTTTAGCATAACTGAGAACTACACTGTCTATATTTTGCAATTAATAGAACGAATTCGTATTTACAATGACGGCCTATATACTTGTAACAATGTACTTTCCCATACTGACATAACGTCCATGTTAATCAACTAGGTTTGATATTCAATATTAGAATCAAATCCAACTTTATTTGTCACATGCACCGAATACAACAAGTGTAGTAGACCTTACCGTGAAATGCTTACTTACAAGCCCTTAACCAACAGTGCAAGAAGAGTTAAGAAAATATTTAACAAATAAACTAAAGTAAAAAATAATATAAAGTAACACAATAAAACAACAATAACGAGGCTATATACAGGTTAGTTGAGGTCATTTGTACATGTAGGTAGGGGTGAAGTGACTATGCATATTACAATTACATTTGTGTTCGGTTCAATAGGTGAGTTGAGTGTGAAACCAGGATATCCCAAAGTACACTCGCTATAATTTATTGGCCACGTTTTTATTGCATGGTAACCTGGATGATTCAGCATGATTGACAGCATGCTAATTTCATTACTCACCACTATAATATTCTAATATAGCCCATCAACGTGTGAAAGAAAATATTTTTTTGACATATTTAATGAAAATTAGAAATTAGAAATCATTCTTCGAATCCAATTAATCAAATTTAAATTTAAAACAAGTCTAAAATTTGCCTCCATAATTTAAATTATATGATAATGTATTTTCTAATTTGATGTTGAAAAATTAAGGAAATCTAACCTTCCCTAAACTAAAAACACAACCTTGTATCTCCACCATGTCCTATGAGTTAACCATGGTGCATTCAGTTTCAAGCCTCATTAACTGTCTGGGGTAATAATCCAGGGAATGCAACAATAATGAATGTTTGAGCCAGTCTGGCAGGGTTTACCCCAATAAGAGGCAGATTACCCAGATTAGCATTAGTTCATATGAGATTACAGCTAATTAGGTCCACAGTCCGAGACCATACTGCTGTCTCCATATCAACCTGTTGATTTCTATTGTTATCTCGTTTAGCTAATGGTTGTGATGAGATTTTCTAACAGATGCTTTAATGGTATAGGAGGGTTTCGAGTACACAGATTAAGGCTAGTCGTGAACTAATAGGTCATTTCAAGGGATATTCTCCAGAGTTAGATTACATGTTTAAGCAGTTGCTACTTTCCGGACAATCATCTGACACATATATACTACATAACACCTGTCTGTGAGAAAGAAATCAGCCCCAGTCCTCTTATCAAGCCTTAATTAGACTGTGTGAGATGTTTAACAACTTTGCAGTCTGCTGGTGGACAGGATGTGTAAAAGAGGGTGGATAAACTGCCCCCAGGACTGTGATCTCTGGACAATACTGTTGACAGACTCACACCTGGTGTTGTGGTATTTTGTTTCCCTGGCCCTGTTGACCTTTTCTTCAAGTCAAGAAAAGATGGCCATCCATTGTCTACTTCCCGTCATTTTAGGGGGGAGATGAGCCTAATAACACCCCCCCTCCCCAAACCTCACCACCCCGTCACCCCTCATCTACCGCCCTCTGACCCCTACACCCCCACTCCTCTTTCTTGCAGTCAGCTCAACCTAGTTTAGTTCCTTTGAAGGACTGTCTCATTTAGGAACACATTACGTCATCCCACAATGCCCCTCTGCTCTCTGAAAGGGGGCGTCGAGAGAGGAGAGACTGGGGTAAAAGGGGAGGCGTTTGTGTAGTGAGTGTGTGTGTGGAGAGGGAGGTCAATCGGGACTCCATTGTGTTACCATGGGCGACAACATTCCTAAAATCAGCTGGTTGCAACAGGCTTTTATGATTTACTCCAAACAGGGGCAAGGGAGCGAGGGGTAAACTAGGCTTGTAGACACTGAATAAATGGCATAGCCTACTAATAAATGTCCATTCACACATTCCTAGGATGGTTGACAGTCATTTGTTTTTACACAACCTCAAATAATGAGGAACATTCATCCCAAATCCATCAAACATTAAAACCAGAGACACTTTATTTGATGGCGGAATAAAATGGCCTCATTTGTTTTTAGCCTACTCCATTGTCATTTCATTGTCAGCCATCTTGGCAGTTGGCATGACAGTTCCATAAGGAGTTGGCATGACAGTTCCATAAGGAGTTGGCATGACAGTTCCATAAGGTGTTGGCATGACAGTTCCATAAGGAGTTGGCATGACAGTTCCATAAGGAGTTGGCATGACAGTTCCATAAGGTGTTGGCATGACAGTTCCATAAGGTGTTGGCATGACAGTTCCATAAGGAGTTGGCATGACAGTTCCATAAGGAGTTGGCATGACAGTTCCATAAGGTGTTGGCATGACAGTTCCATAAGGAGTTGGCATGACAGTTACATAAGGAGTTGGCATGACAGTTCCATAAGGAGTTGGCATGACAGTTCCATAAGGAGTTGGCATGACAGTTCCATAAGGAGTTGGCATGACAGTTCCATAAGGAGTTGGCATGACAGTTCCATAAGGAGTTGGCATCCAGGCTAGTCCTCTTCAAGTCTAGATAACCTTTTCATCCAGGCTCCTCGTCTTCCAAGTCTAGATAACCTTTTCATCCAGGCTAGTCCTCTTCAAGTCTAGATAACCTTTTCATCCAGGCTAGTCCTCTTCAAGTCTAGAGAACCTTTTCATCCAGGCTCCTCGTCTTCAAGTCTAGATAATCTTTTCATCCAGGCTCCTCGTCTTCAAGCCTAGATAACCTATTGCCAATTGTTTTTTTTCTCTGGCAGGGAAAGGTGATTATCTTGCAGTGGAATCCACATACACTACCATCTAGTCAAACATTTGAGTTCTTAACGTTCAACCAAATTGCATAAATGAGCAAAAAAAAGATCAACAAATATTTATAATACATTTATTTAATGGTAAAGAGTGCAATGATACAAACCATTTTCACAAAGAAATGAGAAGTTGATTTTTTATCTAAAAACAATACTCATGTTAAAAAGCATAAATAATTCCCCCACCCATCTATGACAGCAAAACATAAATACTCTCCATGAACCAAAATATGTGCTATTCATAAGTACTGACCCTTGGCTACACCCCACCTTTACATCTGGGTCGTATTCATTTGGCACCAGGCGGAAGAAAACAGAATCAAACAGGGTTCTTCCCTACATTAACTTGTCCAATAAGCAAGGCTTTCTTTGCTTTCTGTTAGAAAACGTTTTGCTACGGTGAGCCCTAATGAACACGACCCTTCTGGCTATAACAGTTGAACGAGTTTATTTAAAACCTCTTGTAATAAAATGTTCTCATGCTTTAATCAAGCAAGGCTCGTATAATGTTCCCAACACCAGGTTGGGTTTAGTGTTGTGCACGATGCTGTAATGGCAAAGTAACAGCATACAGTATAAAACCTAGCTCTGGTCCATTGCGCAACGAGTTGTCTCTTCCCCTGTTCAGGAAGGCTCAGCGCCAACAACCTGCACCGAACGCCCTGGTCCAGAGCTATAGAAAACCGCAAAGCCTTATAAGTCCCAGGCTGCATTGTCCGAGTTACAATCAAATTGATTCCGTTAAGTTAGTTCGACTAGACTGGAAGCCTTTACCTTTGTAAAATGATAAAATAACACAAATTAAAATTCTGATAGTAAAATATGTACTTAGTAAAAATGACCATCCTCAGTAGAAAATCAGTTTTTTTTATACAGTTGTGGTGCAAATTAATGCAAGAGTATAATAGTTTGACTTTACGACTAATTTGTTGTTGTTGAAGAAAATGCACCTTTTAAATAAAGGTGACGACAATATGAGAAGATGAGTCAGCTCATCATTTTTAGCAGCTACATTTCCAGATCGGTATTGCAATCGTCTTAATAAATGAATGAATGGTTTGAACAAAACCATGTGAAAATATAACAATTTCATAGATAAATAACACTGAAAAGATTACAATATGAGAAGGAAAACCATCCCCCCACCACAAGTACATTCATAAAATCAACTTGAAATCATCCTTTGAAAAACGGAAGTAGAACAATAAAAATGAGGAACATTCACTAACAAACCAATGAAAAAAAGAGCTAAAAAAACTAAAAATAAAACACTGATATTAGAATTTTGATCTTCCATATGGAAGCAGATGCATCTATAAAACCGTACGCCTCAACCAGATACAATATTGAGAATTGGGGTTTGGATGCAGTGAGGTAATATAAGCTACACATGATAGAAATAGCATCACTAGATTGATGGTCTAGTAATTATATTCTATGTATGCTCCACGTCCTCCTCTCTTCCCCTATCCCTCCAGCCACAGGTTTTATTTGCTAGCCTGGTCCCAGATCAGTTTGTGCAGTCTTGCCAACTTCTATGGTCATTGGATGGAGATGGGCAGAGATCTCACTTCAGCATCACTGACATGGTCTTAAATGTGTGAACTCCTTCCACAGGAGTTAGTTTGACCTCCACAGGATACAATGCATACATTTTTTTTGGCATGTCAATGACTAATAGGAGTTGACCAAAACAGTCAAAACAGATATGGGACCAGGTTATTGATTGGGAGGCCCCCATTCTCCCTCCTCCAGTCATTGATTTGATTGGGTGGCCACTCCTACTTCCTACTGAAAAAATATCTCTCCGCTCCAGCCATTGGTTAGATTGGTAAAGCCCCCCTTCCAGCCATTAGTTGGATTCATAGACCCCTCCCCTCCTACTGAAAGAACTTCAGTCCTGCGACCAGGAAGAACTTCTCCAGAAAGATTTCCGAGTCGAGGACGGCGATGTGTGCTGCTCGGCCAATCAGGGAGTTGGCGGTGTTGGGCAGGGCATGGATGACATCGTAACGCACCAGGTTACAGTCTCTGTTCTGGAGCACCGGCAGCAACAGGTTCTCTATCATCTCTACATATACTGAACCTGGGAGAGGGGGAGTGAGAGAGGGGGAGTGAGAGAGGGGTAGGGGAAGTGAGAAGGGACAGAAAGGGATTGAAGAGAAAAAAAGGGAGTAACAGAGAGAATAAGAACAAGAATAAACTCCATTTAGAAGCGTGTGCATACATTTTACATCTGGGTGGCCCGGGAATCAAACCCACAAACCTAATGTTGCAAGGGCCATGCTCTAACCAACTGAGCCATACATGACAACAATCAATCAAATGTATTCATGAAGCCATTTCAACATCAACAGTTGTCACAAAGTGCTTAACTGTAACCCGGCCTAGCAAAGCCCCAACAGCAAGCAGCAGCGAGAAGAACCAGACTATTGGTCCAGTAGCTTGTCTACACTGTGAATAAATGTCCTGTGGGACACACGTTTGGGGCCTGCTCTGATAAATATGTAGGGCCCACCTGTTTGTTTGTCCTTCAGGGCTGTCTTACACATCTCTATCCTGGCTGAGTGATATGGGACGTAACGATCCTGCAGAGAGCCCACTAACACCACGTTCCTGAAGTGATGAAGACCTGCCACAATACATTGACACAGCACACCTGTTATTCATGTAACAATAGACAACAAGCTTCATTTAAATGCCCAGGAGAACAGATTGATACCAGGCGTTAACAATGTAACAAATTGCACTGTAAAAAACAACAATGATCTTTACTCTTCTCAACTCACCAGATTTCTTGCTAAGCTTGTAGAGGAAGGTCTGTCTGGGATCAGAGTGGTCTCTGCAGGTCAGCTGGAGCAGGGAGCCAGACTTCTTCCACTTCTGCATGAACCACAGGCCTGGGAGGGAGGAAGGAGGGGGAACACAGGGGTTAAAGACTGACTAAATCAACCAGGGAGCGGAAGACAATGACTTGTTTCCTTGACTGAGCGTAGCACAGTGTCGTAGTTAAAGGGAAGTATACATTCAACATTTTCACAGTACACTTTCCTGGAATAGTATACATAAAAATAAAATAAAAATTGTAAGCTAGGAGCTTTTTAGATTGAATGTTGTATCCTGTGTTTTTAAAGATAAACTTCTCCTTAATGCAACTGGTGTGTCAGATTTCAAAAAAGCTTTACAGCGAAAGCACACCATGCAATAATCTTGAGTACAGCGCTCAGCCACCAAAACAAGCCAATACAGATATCCGCCATGTTGTGGAGTCCACAAAAGTCTGAAATAGCGTTAAATATTCACTTACCTTTGATGATCTTCATCGGAATGCAATCCCAGTTCCACAATAAATGTTTGTTTTGTTCAATAAAGTTCATCATTATGTCCAAATACCTCCTTTTTGTTTGCGCGTTTAGTTCACCAATCCAAATGCACAAGGCGCGGGAACTAAGTCCAGACGAAAAGTCCAAAAAGTTCCATTACAGTTCGTAGAAACATGTCAAATGATGTATATAATCAATCTTTAGGATGTTTTTATCATAAATCTTCAATAATGTTTCAACCGGACAATTCCTTTGTGTCTTTAGAAAGGAAAGGGAACAGAGCTCGTGCTCACAGCCGCGTGCGATAAACAACTCATAGCTTTCAACTGAGCCACCTACTCTGACTGGTCTAATTCTCTCCCCTTTCACAATAGAAGCCTGAAACAACGTTCTAAAGACTGTTGACATCTAGTGGAAGCCTTAGGAAGTGCAATATGACCCCATTTACACTGTTTTCGATAGGGAATGAGTTGAAAAACTACAAACCTCAGATTTCCCACTTCCTGGTTGGATTTTTCTCAGGTTTTCACTTGCCATATGAGTTCTGTTATACTCACAGACATCATTCAAACAGTTTTAGAAACTTCAGAGTGTTTCCTATCCAAATCTACTAATAATATGCATATCTTAGTTTGTGGGCCTGAGTAGCAGGCAGTTTACTCGGAGCACACTTTTCATCCGAATGTGAAAATACTGCCCCCTAGCCCAAAGAGGTTTTAAAGTATTGTCTAAATGTCTGCTCTGCTTCCTCCTGCATGCATTGTAGCCTGCCTCAGCCTCACCACTGAGCGCCACATCACTGTCTGGCTCAGTAACCTACTCTCTGTAAACCACAGTTATTACAACTTAGTAGCCTATTTTTTTGCTCCTGCTGAGGTAGGATCTGTTTAAATGTTAGCTTCTTACATCATCTTTCTAACTGTCTAAGTACTACTAGCCAGAGCACTTCATATGTTCTGCAATAGAAGTCTCTGCGGGCAGCTAGCCACCTGATTGACTGACATAGTCACTTATAGATGGGCTATCAGTTGTCACACTCATTCTCGTAGAGTCGGTTTTTGCTTGTTTGGTGGATGTCTGTAGACGCTGCAGGAGTCATGGGACGGTTTTAAAACTGCCTTTTGTACGGCATCTCGCAAACACACTGCAAGCATGAACTAAATAAATTTAATGAGGTAGGATATTTGTCAGATTCTTCAAAATCCCAACTGGTGGCCAGTGGTCCGATTTTGTCCCATGGATGGTTTTATTTCCCCCCTCCCAAGTTTTCTGAGCAAAAATAAATAAATAAATACAAATTGTGTACAGAATTTTCATTGTGGGACATAAAAGACACTAAAAACACCAGGAAATCAGCTCCAAATTAAGTGAATTTAAGAAATGTGTTCAAGTCTTCCCACGCATCAAACACACATGATCTAATACAAATATAAGCAAGGTTTGAAATAGATATGTTTTAGTCAAACATATATATTTGGGCTTCTTGCGGTCAATTTGAATATTATTTATAATTGTTCCGGCCTCCCCAACCATCCGCTCCAGAAAATAAACAAATCGCTCCGCGGCTGAATCTAGGTGATGATCCCCGCTGTAGAGGGTATCGTGTAGAGAGACATACCTGTGTTGACCAGAGCAGAGCTGTTGTACAGGGTACCCAGGTGAGGTCCAGACAGAGAGAGGAAGGTGTGAAGTCTGCTCAGGTAACATTTAAACCTGGGTCTGGTCAGTACTGAACGAACTATCAGGTTCCCCAGGGAGTGGCCTACAAAGCTGAGAAACAGAGAATATAGATACAGGTCAGAGATCACGCAGGAGCTCAAATCAAACAAGGTAACAGTAAACATATCGTCCCCCACGAATGACGCAGCCACCCTATAGCTTGGGCCAATCAGTGTAATTTTGTAAATGACGGATCTCTATGGCAAGATGCATCATTCACCCAAGTTTCCTCAGAATTGGGTCAGTGGTTTCTGAGATATCATGAGGGACTAACATATTAAAGGACCGAGACAGATCCCATCCCTGATTTCATGGTGGGGGACAATTAAATATGGCTGGATGTGGAGAGCACTGTTTTACACCATGGGGCATCTCAATAGTATTAAGCTGATTCAACTCCTTGTCTTCTTTCCTCCATCTGCACTGATGGAAAAGGGGTGACTGACTGACTGGACAGTGGAAAAGGGGTGACTGACTGACTGGACAGTGGGAAAGGGGTGACTGACTGACTGGACAGTGGGAAAGGGGTGACTGACTGACTGACTGGACAGTGGGAAAGGGGTGACTGACTGACTGGACAGTGGGAAAGGGGTGACTGACTGACTGGACAGTGGGAAAGGGGTGACTGACTGACTGGACAGTGGGAAAGGGGTGACTGACTGGACAGTGGGAAAGGGGTGACTGACTGGACAGTGGGAAAGGGGTGACTGACTGGACAGTGGGAAAGGGGTGACTGACTGGACAGTGGGAAAGGGGTGACTGACTGGACAGTGGGAAAGGGGTGACTGACTGGACAGTGGGAAAGGGGTGACTGACTGGACAGTGGGAAAGGGGTGACTGACTGGACAGTGGGAAAGCCAATTCACGGGTGCTAGAGATCCACTATGTTGCTTCTACCCATCCCATTATTACCTATTTCCATCAGCGCAGATGAAGAAGAGGAGAGGGACACACTTCAGACTATAGCACCCATAGTAGGGGGACAATTAAAGAAGAAGAGACCGTGAGGTTGTAGACCTGAAGAACCCATATGTACCTGATCTTAGAGACCGTGAGGTTGTAGATCTGAAGAACCCATATATACCTGATCTTAGAGACGGTGAGGTTGTAGACCTGAAGAACCCATATGTACCTGATCTTAGAGACGGTGAGGTTGTAGACCTGAAGAACCCATATATACCTGATCTTAGAGACGGTGAGGTTGTAGACCTGAAGAACCCATATGTACCTGATCTTAGAGACGGTGAGGTTGTAGACCTGAAGAACCCATATGTACCTGATCTTAGAGACGGTGAGGTTGTCGATCTGAAGAACCCATATATACCTGATCTTAGAGACGGTGAGGTTGTAGACCTGAAGAACCCATATGTACCTGATCTTAGAGACGGTGAGGTTGTAGACCTGAAGAACCCATATATACCTGATCTTAGAGACGGTGAGGTTGTAGACCTGAAGAACCCATATGTACCTGATCTTAGAGACGGTGAGGTTGTAGACCTGAAGAACCCATATGTACCTGATCTTAGAGACGGTGAGGTTGTAGACCTGAAGAACCCATATGTACCTGATCTTAGAGACGGTGAGGTTGTAGACCTGAAGAACCCATACGTACCTGATCTTAGAGACAGTGAGGTTGTAGATCTGAATGTACTGAACTATTTCATCCAACAGCCGGTCTGTCATCTGCTCAAAGTCAGCAAACGTGTCATTCTGTGGGGAAAACAACAAAAAGTCAGACCTAAAGTTCTACAGACTGACAAGGACAAGGCATTGTTTACTGCACTTTCATAAGAGGATACAGACGAAACTGCTCTCCCGTGACAATACTGCACTCCCATGAGACGAAACTAGAAGAAATTCCTATTAACCATCCATTGTTGATTGTCATTCAAGTACGAATGTACTTGAAATACATAACGTCCCATAATAATGTGAAGTAAAGAGGCAGATGAGGTAGTGTCGGTTGGTTTAGGTGTCACTCATTCTCATAGTTATCCCATAATGAGGTAGTGTCGGTTGGTTCAGGTGTACCATAATGAGGTAGTGTCGGTTGGTTCAGGTGTACCATAATGAGGTAGTGTCGGTTGGTTTAGGTGTCCCATAATGAGGTAGTGTCGGTTGGTTTAGGTGTCCCATAATGAGGTAGTGTCGGTTGGTTCAGGTGTACCATAATGAGGTAGTGTCGGTTGGTTCAGGTGTACTATAATGAGGTAGTGTCGGTTGGTTTAGGTGTCCCATAATGAGGTAGTGTCGGTTGGTTTAGGTGTCCCATAATGAGGTAGTGTCGGTTGGTTCAGGTGTACCATAATGAGGTAGTGTCGGTTGGTTCAGGTGTACTATAATGAGGTAGTGTCGGTTGGTTCAGGTATCCCATAATGAGGTAGTGTCGGTTGGTTCAGGTATACCATAATGAGGTAGTGTTGGTTGGTTCAGGTATCCCATAATGAGGTAGTGTCGGTTGGTTCAGGTGTGGTACACTATGGTTAGTTACCTGGTTGCGTTCGGACATGAGGAAGTCTATCCTAGCTCCAGGTAGGCCCAGCTCCAGGTAGGTCTTCACCAGACGCAGGTCAGCACTGTTACCTGGAAGACACAGAATGAAGGAACACCCAAGATATTTCACATTAGACCTGGGTTCAAATACCGTTTGAAATCTTTCAAATACTATGAGCGATGCATTAACCTGTCTGGACACCACTACTGGGGCTTTCCTATTGGTTCCATTGCCAAGTCAAGCTTGATCAAGCCCAGGTAAAGGATTTTAAATTATTTCAATAGTATTTAAACCCAGATCGGTTTTCAATATATCAGACCACAACATGTCATGTGCCAAAAGAACTGAAGCAGATAACAAGATGGGTTGATTATCTGACTAAATGGATAAAGTGTAGTTACCATCGAGGCCGTGGACACAGACGATGAGGTGGATGCCCTCGTCACAGTTGTCATCCTCCTCCAGGCTAAAGTAAGGGACACTGGAGGCCAGGTCTCCCACCTCACTGTACAGGAACCCTGGTAGTCTCAGCTGCTTCAACTCCTCTTTGGCCGCAACAAAACTACACCACGAGGATAAGGAAGACATTTTTATTATTTGCCTGGCCAGTAATGTTGATTAATAATATAAGCTATTATGATAATCATAATAATACTACTACTGTACACTGAGCATATACACTGAGTGTACAAAACATTAAGAACACCTGCTCTTTCCATGACATAGACTGACCAGGTGAATCCAGGTGAAAGCTATGATCCCTTATTGATGTCACTTGTTAAATCCACTTCAATCAGTGTAGATGAAGGGGAAGAAAGAGGTTAAAGAAGGATTTTTAAGCCTTAAGACAATTGAGACACGGATTGTGTATGTGTGTCAGTCAGAGGGTGAATGGGCAAGACAAAAGATTGAAGTGCCTCTGAACAGGGTCTGGTAGTAGGTTCCAGGTGCACGGGTTTGTGTGAAGAACTGAAGACAAAAGGGGGGGGTGCAATGCAATATTAGGAGGACGTTCCTAATGTTTTGTACACTCAGTGTATATGCCATATAGCAAATGCTTTAATCCAAATGGACTTACAGTCATGCATGCATACATTCTACATATGGGTGGTCCCAACAGGAATCGAACCTATGACCCTTGGCGTTGCAAGCGCCATTATCTACAGACTGAGCCACAAAGAACCACATTAAAGTGCAAATGGTGCATCGTCCCTGTCAAATCAACCTAATACAGTAAAGTTAACGGAGCAACATTTCCCTAGCTACGGCTTAAGACATAACCATCAAAGCAGAAGAAATGAAATGATGGAACTGTGGACTGTAGGACATGAGGTGACTGGACTGTGGACTGTAGGACATGAGGTGACTAGACTGTGGACCGTAGGACATGAGGTGACTAGACTGTGGACCGTAGGACATGAGGTGACTAGACTGTGGACCGTAGGACATGAGGTGACTAGACTGTGGACCGTAGGACATGAGGTGACTAGACTGTGGACTGTAGGACATGAGGTGACTAGACTGTGAACTGTAGGACATGAGGTGACTAGACTGTGGACCGTAGGACATGAGGTGACTAGACTGTGGACCGTAGGACATGAGGTGACTAGACTGTGGACCGTAGGACATGAGGTGACTAAACTGTGGACCGTAGGACATGAGGTGACTAGACTGTGGACTCACGCTTTCATCTGTGGTGTGGGGGCGCTGTCATACCAGCGCAGGCTGTTGGAGGTGAGGGAGGTGGAGGGGGTAGGGACTAGAAGTCTCCCCTGGGAAGAGCCCACTGAGCTAGGGGCCAGGGGGGAGCGGACAGGGGCACCATAGCCTGGAGGAAGACCCCTGGGCTCCTGAACATGGTCCAGTCCCAACTGTTCAAACAACATACTCCTTCCTACTGCCCCTCCATCTCCTTCATCCTCCTCCTCCTCCTCGTCAACGACACCGTTCACGAACGCCAAGCCGTCTCCTTCCTCGTAGAAGCCGTTCTCTATCATCTCGTTGTCCTCTTCCTCGTCTTCCTCTACAGGCGGCCCCGGCCCCGCTCCAGACAGTATCCCCAGGGTGATAGCTGACGTCTCTACAGGGCTGATCTCTGAGACGTCTGTGCTGGAGCGCGAGCCAAAGTAGTTTTCTACCAGTCCCTTCTTGACCAGGTCACTGCTGCTGGCGGTGGAGTTAGAGGAGGGGTAGGAGGCTGTCTGGGGCTCACTACGGGGGGCACCTGGACCCCCTACAGCCCCCTCAGAGGAACCTGTTAACAACCTGGGATCAGTGTTAAGTGTTGACTCAGAGGTTGAGGAAAAAGTCTTAGGAGGCAGATATTGAGATGCAGAACCCCCACTAGCAGTGGTGTTGAGGCCCAACCCAGCGTCGGGGTGCGTTTGGCTGGGTACAGAGCAGCGTGTTGGGACAGATGGTGGTGGTTCTCCAGAGAACACCAGGCTCTGTTGCTCCTGTACCAGAACACTGGACTTCCTCATTCCCCCTGGGCCTGGTGGCCCCTCGGCCTCCCCTCCTCCTACACTGCTGGAGCCCCTGGACACAGACGTACCCCCCTCCGCCTCGTCATCCGAGGGCAGCGAGTTGATGGAGGTGAGGGAAGACTGGACGCCGCTGACCGCGCTGACTGTGCTCTCCGGGTTGAGGCCCTCTCCAGTCCCCATGCTGCCCTTATGGACAGAGGTGGGCTGGACGGGCCGGGGAGCAGGGCTGAGTAGGGGCCGTTCGGCCTGCTGGGGGCCCAACTCAGTCTCAGGGGCCCCAGCCAGCCCTACGGCCCCACCCTGGGTAGCCAGCTGGATAGCGAAGGAACTGGGCTCGCTCTCGATACCAGAGTCGGAGAGGCGGGAGGAGGCACTGGGGACAGCAGCACCTCCGTCTGGTGGCAGCCTGATACAATCACCTTTCACCTGCTGTAGAAGCACCAGGCCTGGCCTCTGACTAACCTCTGTCATTACCTCTCTACCCCGAAGCCTGTCAGACACCTCAGAACTCCAGTCTCTCATAGCAAGGTGTTTAGAGTCGGGCATACACAGGTCTGTCTGGGTGATTTCTGGGATATCTCTTTTGGAGGTCCCATCCCCATCCGTCCGACAGGGCAGGAGAACTGTCACTGTGTCTCCTTGGTACGGGTCCTTGTTACTGGGTTGGACCTCGATGTGCCTGAGTCCAGTGGCGGTAGAACCAGGCGTGTAGTGATCGGGCAGCTGCTGGCTGCAGTGGTCAATGGCAGCATTTTTGTTAATTACTTGGTTATTATCTGTGGTGGCTAATCCGGCTACAGCTCCAGGACCAGCCTGGGCCGGCTTGTTCTGTGTGTCCAAGCTCACTAAGGCTGTGAAGTAACCTTTCTGGCTAGCCACGCCACTAGCTACTAGGACGTCGTCCTCAAGGAGAGAGTCAAAATTAAGAACAGCATTTGCCTGTCCAGCGGCGGTGGTAGCACCAGGCTCAGGAAAATATTTGGAGATCCTAGTCCTTAGGTCAGTGTTGGAGTCTCCCCCAGTTACCCCCAGCAAGGCATCCCTCTCCCCCTGCTCCCTCTCCTCCCTCTGCTGCTTCAGGCCAGCCTCTCCCTGTCCCTGGGCCTCTCTGTCATGGTCAGTTTCTCCATGTGTTAGCTGTGAAGGGTTAGCCGAGTTAGCGGCCTTCCCCAGGTTCTTATAAGCCACCAGAACCACAGAGTCCTTGGATCCCTGTCTGATGAGCTTCTTGGCGTTCTCCCTCTCCGTCTTGGCGTTCTTCTTCAGTTTCACCGACTTGCCTTTAATTCAAAGAAAAAGCATGTGTTTTATATTTAAGGAGTTTTATCACAAACCCAACGTGCTTCAGATGAACTGATAAAACATCATGGTTCCCACTCTATTCAAGGAAGCATTGTCAAGGATTTGTCAGTGCCACATTTACCAAGACATATAGACTGAGACAGTACTCACTGGGGCAGAACACACAATAACTATCACCTGAACGTCTAGCGTACTGTAGTAACCATCACCTGAACGTCTAGCGTACTGTAGTAACTATCATCTGAACGTCTAGCGTACTGTAGTAACTATCATCTGAACGTCTAGCGTAGTAACTATCATCTGAACGTCTAGCGTACTGTAGTAACTATCACCTGAACGTCTAGCGTACTGTAGTAACTATCATCTGAACGTCTAGCGTAGTAACTATCATCTGAACGTCTAGCGTAGTAACTATCATCTGAACGTCTAGCGTACTGTAGTAACTATCATCTGAACGTCTAGCGTACTGTAGTAACTATCATCTGAACGTCTAGCGTAGTAACTATCATCTGAACGTCTAGCGTAGTAACTATCACCTGAACGTCTAGCGTACTGTAGTAACTATCATCTGAACGTCTAGCGTACTGTAGTAACTATCACCTGAACGTCTAGCGTACTGTAGTAACTATCATCTGAACGTCTAGCGTAGTAACCATCATCTGAACGGCTAGCGTACTGTAGTAACTATCACCTGAACGTCTAGCGTAGTAACTATCATCTGAACGTCTAGCGTACTGTAGTAACTATCATCTGAACGTCTAGCGTACTGTAGTAACTATCATCTGAACGTCTAGCGTACTGTAGTAACTATCATCTGAACGTCTAGCGTAGTAACTATCATCTGAACGTCTAGCGTAGTAACTATCATCTGAACGTCTAGCGTACTGTAGTAACTATCATCTGAACGTCTAGCGTACTGTAGTAACTATCATCTGAACGTCTAGCGTAGTAACTATCATCTGAACGTCTAGCGTAGTAACTATCATCTGAACGTCTAGCGTAGTAACTATCACCTGAACGTCTAGCGTAGTAACTATCATCTGAACGTCTAGCGTAGTAATCATGATAGTAACTATTCCTATGAATAACAACAACACACCTTTGGACTTGGGCAGGTCTGGGCAGTCATCGGGCCAGGTTGTGTCCATCATGGTTGGGGGCCGAGGCTCCAGGATGGGGCTGGGGAAGGATGCTGCGGCAGCTGCAGTGGAAGAGGATGAGGCCTTAGAGTTACCGGAGGACGTGGAGCCACTCCGGGGGTTATGTATGCCCAGCCACGGCCCGTCCCGATCTGAAGCAGGGAAACCAGAGTACGGAGAAAATCTCAATGACCTTTATCCACCAAGTAGATTTACATATACCCAGAATTACATGAGGTGAAATGGTGTTGCCATAGTAAACTGAATCAACAGACAGAAAATATAGAGACGATACACAACAGACCAAATATATTCATAGAGAAAGACAAAGAAACACTTCTATGTTGCCACTTTCCAGTCTCACGTCAAATGTTCAAGGCACTTAAAATGAACAAGTTACTGTGATTGTAGGAATGATATTTTAAAAGTGCAAGCGTGCATGTGATTTTCCCTGATTAATCACAAATTCCTGCTTATATGACATAACCCTCTATACATATATCATAACCTAGCCCGAAAACAATATTTACTTTCCTGACTTTTCTAAATTGAAGTGATCACATCCCTGCTTTAAATAGCTGTCTCTCTAACGGTCTGTCATGTTACTCATAGAAATATAGAAACAGAATCTATTTCATTCTATTTCTATTGCGTCGCTGACCTTCCGTGATAGAGTCCAGGTATCTGTCCTCGAAGATGATTGGCAGGGAGCTGACGTCCCCGTCCAGGTCGGCACATGCAACAGGAAGTGGTGGTAGAGACAGGAAGTAGGAGGAACTCTTGATGGCTGTGGTCATCTGCTGGTGGCTGTGAGCACTGACGTGAGGAGGGGAGAGAGAGCGGGAGAAACCGTGAGGAGGGGAGAGAGAGCGAGAAGACGTGAGGAGGGGAGAGAGAGCGAGAAGACGTGAGGAGGGGAGAGAGAGCGAGAAGACGTGAGGAGGGGAGAGAGAGGGGAAAGACGTGAGGAAGGGAGAGAGAGGGAAAAGGCGAGAGAGGGACGACGTGAGGAGGGGAGAGAAGACGTGAGGAAGGGAGAGAGAGGGAAAAGGCGAGAGAGGGAAGACGTGAGGAGGGGAGAGAAGACGTGAGGAGGGGAGAGAAGACGTGAGGAGGGGAGAGAAGACGTGAGGAGGGGAGAGAAGACGTGAGGAGGGGAGAGAAGACGTGAGGAGGGGAGAGAAGACGTGAGGAGGGGAGAGAAGACGTGAGGAGGGGAGAGAAGACGTGAGGAGGGGAGAGAAGACGTGAGGAGGGGAGAGAAGACGTGAGGAGGGGAGAGAAGACGTGAGGAGGGGGAAGAAGATGTGAGGAGGGAAAAAATAAAACAGTACAAATCTTCATTTTCTGTTATTGTGAATTGGTGGTTAATTAATCATAAAAACAGAGACAGGACACACACATACACACACACACACGTTAGTAATTTGTCTTACTGTAGTTCCTGATAGGCCAGTGCCGTTTGTCTCGGGTGTTCCAGACAAAAGAAGGCCTCTGCAAATCTCCGCACCTGAAATATGGAGAGCAAGAGACCAGAATGAGAAAACATGAACAGAGTGAGGTGCTCCACAGTCAGCAGGGTTAGTGAGGTGCTCCACGGTCAGCAGGGTTAGTGAGGTGCTCCACGGTCAGCAGGGTTAGTGAGGTGCATTACAGTCAGCAGGGTTAGTGAGGTGCATTACAGTCAGCAGGGTTAGTGAGGTGCTCCATGGTCAGCAGGGTTAGTGAGGTGCATTACAGTCAGCAGGGTTAGTGAGGTGCTCCATGGTCAGCAGGGTTAGTGAGGTGCTCCACGGTCAGCAGGGTTAGTGAGGTGCTCCACGGTCAGCAGGGTTAGTGAGGTGCTCCACGGTCAACAGGGTTAGTGAGGTGCTCCACGGTCAACAGGGTTAGTGAGGTGCTCCACGGTCAACAGGGTTAGTGAGGTGCTCCACGGTCAGCAGGGTTAGTGAGGTGCTCCACGGTCAGCAGGGTTAGTGAGGTGCTCCACGGTCAGCAGGGTTAGTGAGGTGCATTACAGTCAGCAGGGTTAGTGAGGTGCTCCATGGTCAGCAGGGTTAGTGAGGTGCATTACAGTCAGCAGGGTTAGTGAGGTGCTCCACGGTCAGCAGGGTTAGTGAGGTGCTCCACGGTCAGCAGGGTTAGTGAGGTGCTCCACGGTCAGCAGGGTTAGTGAGGTGCTCCACGGTCAGCAGGGTTAGTGAGGTGCTCCACGGTCAGCAGGGTTAGTGAGGTGCTCCACGGTCAGCAGGGTTAGTGAGGTGCTCCACGGTCAGCAGGGTTAGTGAGGTGCTCCACGGTCAGCAGGGTTAGTGAGGTGCTCCACGGTCAGCAGGGTTAGTGAGGTGCTCCACGGTCAGCAGGGTTAGTGAGGTGCTCTATGGTCAGCAGGGTTAGTGAGGTGCTCTACGGTCAGCAGGGTTAGTGAGGTGCTCCAAGGTCAGCAGGGTTAGTGAGGTGCTCCACGGTCAGCAGGGTTAGTGAGGTGCTCCACGGTCAGCAGGGTTAGTGAGGTGCTCCACGGTCAGCAGGGTTAGTGAGGTGCTCTATGGTCAGCAGGGTTAGTGAGGTGCTCTACGGTCAGCAGGGTTAGTGAGGTGCTCCACGGTCAGCAGGGTTAGTGAGGTGCTCCACGGTCAGCAGGGTTAGTGAGGTGCTCCACGGTCAGCAGGGTTAGTGAGGTGCTCCACGGTCAGCAGGGTTAGTGAGGTGCTCTACGGTCAGCAGGGTTAGTGAGGTGCTCTACGGTCAGCAGGGTTAGTGAGGTGCTCCAAGGTCAGCAGGGTTAGTGAGGTGCTCCATGGTCAGCAGGGTTAGTGAGGTGCTCCACAGTCAGCAGGGTTAGTGAGGTGCACCATGGTCAGCAGGGTTAGTGAGGTGCTCCACGGTCAGCAGGGTTAGTGAGGTGCACCACGGTCAGCAGGGTTAGTGAGGTGCTCCACGGTCAGCAGGGTTAGTGAGGTGCTCCACGGTCAGCAGGGTTAGTGAGGTGCTCCACGGTCAGCAGGGTTAGTGAGGTGCTCCACGGTCAGCAGGGTTAGTGAGGTGCTCCACGGTCAGCAGGGTTAGTGAGGTGCTCCATGGTCAGCAGGGTTAGTGAGGTGCTCCACGGTCAGCAGGGTTAGTGAGGTGCTCCACGGTCAGCAGGGTTAGTGAGGTGCACCATGGTCAGCAGGGTTAGTGAGGTGCTCCACGGTCAGCAGGGTTAGTGAGGTGCTCCACGGTCAGCAAGGTTAGTGAGGTGCACCATGGTCAGCAGGGTTAGTGAGGTGCTCCACGGTCAGCAGGGTTAGTGAGGTTCTCCACGGTCAGCAGGGTTAGTGAGGTGCACCATGGTCAGCAGGGTTAGTGAGGTGCTCCACGGTCAGCAGGGTTAGTGAGGTGCTCCACGGTCAGCAAGGTTAGTGAGGTGCACCATGGTCAGCAGGGTTAGTGAGGTGCTCCACGGTCAGCAGGGTTAGTGAGGTTCTCCACGGTAAGCAGGGTTAGTGAGGTTCTCCACGGTCAGCAGGGTTAGTGAGGTGCTAGGTGCTGCTAATCTACTCACTCTGAGTGTGTGATGTTCCACAGCCAGCAGGGCAGCAACATTCTCCTGCAGTGAGACCACCTCCAGGAACTGACCCCACAGGGCCATGAGGAGGGAACACAGCTGGGCCAGGTTCATATTGACCAGCTCTGCCAGCTCGTCCGGGCTCTCTGCTCTCTGCTGTTGGAGAGAGGGGGACATGGATTAGCCCAGTATAGACACCAGGGGGCGCCACAAAGACAAGCTAAAACACAAACACAGGCCCTGTTCCAATTCTTCCATGTTTCCTTGAGGTCAGCACATCTCTATTTGATTTCAAATCCAATCACACTCAATGAAGAACTTTGTCCAGGAGTTTAAGTCCAGGACTTTAATCTGGGTCAGGGAGACCTGCCATAGTGCTGGAAGTGATTAGTCCACTAAGTAGACCTATCGACTTGACTATGAAAAGGGCTCAGACAGTGAGCTGATGGCAGAAACTAATATCGTACCTTGACTTGATCACAGAGCTCAGTGAGACGGTTCTCAACGTCTAGTTCCTCTGGAGAACAAAACAAAGAGCATTAAAAGAGGTCCTTTTTTGTTGTCAATTCCACAATCATATACAGATCTGTCAAGTCTGACAGACAGGCTGGAAAATCAACGGTATCATTAGACATAAGAGCCAATCAGATGGATGAAGAGAAGACAAGAAGAGAGCCAGAGAGAGAGACCTGGCCCCCAGAGATATGACTGACAGAAAAGGACAAGAAGAAGAAGGCCCACCTGTGGGGAGAATGAAGCGTGTGAATAAATGACAGACAGAGGACTATGACAGGCACTGACCTCTAGGAGTTATAGTGACTGAAAGACTGAGGCATTGAAGCACACAGAAAGATTACCAGGTGTGTGGGGAAAAAGGAACCAAAAGAGGAGAAAGCAAAGAAACCAAACGGGAAAAGAAAAGATATGAAGAAGCAGGTTGAACTGAGTGTAGAGGGAAGGGACGGAGGGTAGGGTTCAGGTAGGGGGGACATACCTATAAAGACGTGCCTTTGGTCTGGAGGGAAGGGTCTTCTCAGTACTCTCTCATAAAGGACTTGCATGCTGGGCTTGGCTAGTAGGAGTGATTGGCACATATATAAGGGCATGTTTAACCTTGCTGTTGTTGTTACTATGCCCTCTAAGGTTAGAATGGATTAATAAGTACTTGATCATGTTCAGGATGAAACATTTGTTGTGACTGTGACTAACAGTCTGTGAAGCACCAGACCACAGCTAGTTGTAGGGAGGAGAGTTGATGTTGTGACTGTGACTAACAGTCTGTGAAGCACCAGACCACAGCTAGTTGTAGGGAGGAGAGTTGATGTTGTGACTGTGACTAACAGTCTGTGAAGCACCAGACCACAGCTAGTTGTAGGGAGGAGAGTTGATGTTGTGACTGTGACTAACAGTCTGTGAACCACCAGACCACAGCTAGTTGTAGGGAGGAGAGTTGATGTTGTGACTGTGACTAACAGTCTGTGAAGCACCAGACCACAGCTAGTTGTAGGGAGGAGAGTTGATGTTGTGACTGTGACTAACAGTCTGTGAACCACCAGACCACAGCTAGTTGTAGGGAGGAGAGTTGATGTTGTGACTAACAGTCTGTGAAGCACCAGACCACAGCTAGTTGTAGGGAGGAGAGTTGATGTTGTGACTGTGACTAACAGTCTGTGAAGCACCAGACCACAGCTAGTTGTAGGGAGGAGAGTTGATGTTGTGACTGTGACTAACAGTCTGTGAACCACCAGACCACAGCTAGTTGTAGGGAGGAGAGTTGATGTTGTGACTGTGACTAACAGTCTGTGAAGCACCAGACCACAGCTAGTTATAGGGAGGAGAGTTAATGTTGTGACTGTGACTAACAGTCTGTGAAGCACCAGACCACAGCTAGTTGTAGGGAGGAGAGTTAATGTTGTGACTGTGACTAACAGTCTGTGAAGCACCAGACCACAGCTAGTTGTAGGGAGGAGAGTTGATGTTGTGACTAACAGTCTGTGAAGCACCAGACCACAGCTAGTTGTAGGGAGGAGAGTTGATGTTGTGACTAACAGTCTGTGAAGCACCAGACCACAGCTAGTTGTAGGGAGGAGAGTTGATGTTGTGACTGTGACTAACAGTCTGTGAACCACCAGACCACAGCTAGTTGTAGGGAGGAGAGTTGATGTTGTGACTGTGACTAACAGTCTGTGAAGCACCAGACCACAGCTAGTTATAGGGAGGATAGTTAATGTTGTGACTGTGACTAACAGTCTGTGAAGCACCAGACCACAGCTAGTTGTAGGGAGGAGAGTTAATGTTGTGACTGTGACTAACAGTCTGTGAAGCACCAGACCACAGCTAGTTGTAGGGAGGAGAGTTGATGTTGTGACTGTGACTAACAGTCTGTGAACCACCAGACCACAGCTAGTTGTAGGGAGGAGAGTTGATGTTGTGACTGTGACTAACAGTCTGTGAAGCACCAGACCACAGCTAGTTGTAGGGAGGAGAGTTGATGTTGTGACTGTGACTAACAGTCTGTGAACCACCAGACCACAGCTAGTTGTAGGGAGGAGAGTTGATGTTGTGACTAACAGTCTGTGAAGCACCAGACCACAGCTAGTTGTAGGGAGGAGAGTTGATGTTGTGACTGTGACTAACAGTCTGTGAAGCACCAGACCACAGCTAGTTGTAGGGAGGAGAGTTGATGTTGTGACTGTGACTAACAGTCTGTGAACCACCAGACCACAGCTAGTTGTAGGGAGGAGAGTTGATGTTGTGACTGTGACTAACAGTCTGTGAAGCACCAGACCACAGCTAGTTATAGGGAGGAGAGTTAATGTTGTGACTGTGACTAACAGTCTGTGAAGCACCAGACCACAGCTAGTTGTAGGGAGGAGAGTTAATGTTGTGACTGTGACTAACAGTCTGTGAAGCACCAGACCACAGCTAGTTGTAGGGAGGAGAGTTGATGTTGTGACTAACAGTCTGTGAAGCACCAGACCACAGCTAGTTGTAGGGAGGAGAGTTGATGTTGTGACTAACAGTCTGTGAAGCACCAGACCACAGCTAGTTGTAGGGAGGAGAGTTGATGTTGTGACTGTGACTAACAGTCTGTGAACCACCAGACCACAGCTAGTTGTAGGGAGGAGAGTTGATGTTGTGACTGTGACTAACAGTCTGTGAAGCACCAGACCACAGCTAGTTATAGGGAGGATAGTTAATGTTGTGACTGTGACTAACAGTCTGTGAAGCACCAGACCACAGCTAGTTGTAGGGAGGAGAGTTAATGTTGTGACTGTGACTAACAGTCTGTGAAGCACCAGACCACAGCTAGTTGTAGGGAGGAGAGTTGATGTTGTGACTAACAGTCTGTGAAGCACCAGACCACAGCTAGTTGTAGGGAGGAGAGTTGATGTTGTGACTAACAGTCTGTGAAGCACCAGACCACAGCTAGTTGTAGGGAGGAGAGTTGATGTTGTGACTGTGACTAACAGTCTGTGAACCACCAGACCACAGCTAGTTGTAGGGAGGAGAGTTGATGTTGTGACTAACAGTCTGTGAAGCACCAGACCACAGCTAGTTGTAGGGAGGAGAGTTGATGTTGTGACTGTGACTAACAGTCTGTGAAGCACCAGACCACAGCTAGTTATAGGGAGGAGAGTTAATGTTGTGACTGTGACTAACAGTCTGTGAAGCACCAGACCACAGCTAGTTGTAGGGAGAAGAGTTAATGTTGTGACTCCAAGGGTGAGCAAGTCAACTACTACCATCAACTTCCTTCTAGAACGGCTGAAAGGAATTATTTTTGTAGGAGGCAGGGAGCAAATGATGACATGCAAATACTATGATAAACAACACAGCCAGTTGATGAAGACAAATGTACAATACATCATACTCATTCTAGATACAGACATTGGAAAAAGCAAGAGAGAGAAGAGCACAACATTAAACAAGAGCGTTCTAACAGTAAAGTCTGGCAGCAGGCTAGAGGTGTGTGTTTCTGGATCATGTTGAGGTGTAATACACAGTTGAATGTCCTGTAATTCTCTCACTGGGTATCAGGGCTCTCTAAATCTAATTCTTCAACTCAAACCCTGCAGTCAAATCAAGCTGCAGGTCCAGTGTTGTAATGTCAACGCCAAAACTGAGGTAATAAATGGACTATGGGGGAATGACCCAGTCTGTCAGCGCCACAGATCCATTACATCTGTGGAGCATCAACATCCTGGAGATTCTTTCCATTTCAGTTGACACTGTTTTTCTCCATGCAGCCACCTGGCAATGTGATGGGTGTGTGACTGACTGTTTCTAGTGTTACCATGGTGTAGTGTAGGTCTACCTAGCTCCATGCGGTGTGAGGAGGGCAGGTCCTTGCTGACGGAGGTGAAGTAACCAAACAGGCCCTGGTAGGCCAGCAGTAGGCTGGCACAGAGACTGTGGTGAAGACTGAATGCATGCTGCAGACATTGGTCTGACACCAGGAATGTTCTGCCCTGAAGGGAGGGAGACACACAGGGTGTTAATAACAGGTCATAAATAAGTCACAGATGCTGTGACACACACACAGTCAAGACAAGGTCACAGTGAAGAGAATGGATTCCTCATTGCACTGCTTTCTGAGCTCTCTCTCTCTCTCTCTGTGTGTCTGTGTGTGTGTGTGTGTTCTGAGCTGCCCCATTAGGTCTTGCTGCATGTATCTTAGAGTGACAAGGGGACTGAGCATTGTCTCTAGCATTCCACTTCAGTGAACATGTTGCATTCAGGCATCAATCCTGTGTGTGTGTGTGTGTGTGTGTGTGGGAGGGGCTAGCTATTAGCTCCCCTTCTCCATGTCGGTGTTATTACAAACCAGTTACTCTTAGACCTCCAGCTAAATCCAACATCTCTCCCTAATGGTTTCTAGTAGAGCTTCTTCTTCCCCATCTCATCGGTCAATAACCTCTCCTACCACAACTTGTTTTCCTTCTGCCCTGTACCTTACAGTCTTTATGAAGTACAGCTTGTCCCTGGCAGCAGAACACGCATTCTTATAGAAGTCATTACTAGCAGCAGAACACTCATTCTTATAGAAGTCATTACTAGCAGCTTGTCCCTGGCAGCAGAACACTCATTCTTATAGAAGTCATTACTAGCAGCTTGTCCCTGTCAGCAGAACACTCATTCTTATAGAAGTCATTACTAGCAGCTTGTCCCTGTCAGCGGAACACTCGTTCTTATAGAAGTCATTACTAGCAGCTTGTCCCTGACAGCGGAACACTCATTCTTATAGAAGTCATTACTAGCAGCAGAACACTCATTCTTATAGAAGTCATTACTAGCAGCAGAACACTCGTTCCTATAGAAGTCATTACTAGCAGCAGAACACTTGTTCCTATAGAAGTCATTACTAGCAGCAGAACACTCGTTCCTATAGAAGTCATTACTAGCAGCAGAACACTCGTTCCTATAGAAGTCATTACTAGCAGCATAACACTCATTCTTATAGAAGTCATTACTAGCAGCTTGTCCCTGACAGCGGAACACTCATTCTTATAGAAGTCATTACTAGCAGCAGAACACTCATTCTTATAGAAGTCATTACTAGCAGCTTGTCCCTGACAGCAGAACACTCATTCTTGTAGAAGTCATTACTAGCAGCAGAACACTTGTTCCTATAGAAGTCATTACTAGCAGCAGAACACTCGTTCCTATAGAAGTCATTACTAGCAGCATAACACTCGTTCCTATAGAAGTCATTACTAGCAGCATAACACTCGTTCCTATAGAAGTCATTACTAGCAGAATAAGGGTCACAAAATACAGATAACTTTCGGACATCACGGTTGGAAGATTCCCGGAATTAGGAGGGGAATAAGTATGAAATCTGTGAATCCTCCAACAGGATTTCTGGATGAAGGTGTACTAGACGGGTCGGTTATTTGGTTGATATGCTGCTGGTCGATTTCTTTAGATCTAGATATATTGTCATGGCACACGAGACAGCTGTCTGATTCCTGCCTGTCTCAGTGGACTAATCCGTTGTGGAGGCAGCAGGGATGGCACAGTCCATCACTAAGACAGGCTTCAGTTGAGAGGGTGTCTGATTCCTGCCTGTCTCAGTGGACCAATCCGTTGTGGAGGCAGCGGGGATGGCACAGTCCATCACTAAGACAGGCATCAGTTGAGAGGGTGTCTGATTCCTGCCTGTCTCGGGGGACTAATCCGTTGTGGAGGCAGTGGGGATGGCACAGTCTATCACTAAGACAGGCATCAGTTGAGAGGGTGTCTGATTCCTGCCTGTCTCAGTGGACCAATCCGTTGTGGAGGCAGCGGGGATGGCACAGTCCATCACTAAGACAGGCATCAGTTGAGAGGGTGTCTGATTCCTGCCTGTCTCGGGGGACTAATCCGTTGTGGAGGCAGTGGGGATGGCACAGTCCATCACTAAGACAGGCATCAGTTGAGAGGGTGTCTGATTCCTGCCTGTCTCAGTGGACTAATCCGTTGTGGAGGCAGTGGGGATGGCACAGTCCATCACTAAGACAGGCTTCAGTTGAGAGGGTGTCTGATTCCTGCCTGTCTCAGTGGACTAATCCGTTGTGGAGGCAGCGGGGATGGCACAGTCGGTGTTTGCTTTGGTACCTCAAGCAATTTGATAGAATGGAGAAAATAAGTGAAATTGCATTGGTCTTTCCATAAATGTCTAAAGAGTATGAGAGTATTCCTTAGGCCTACAATACAGTATGTGTGAAGATAATGCTTTGGGTATCATTTAAAATGTTGAAGTTAAGAAGGTAAGTGTGGCTTAGATGCACAAGACTCATCTCTCTTCAGAATGCATCTTCTCCGGCCAATTCATTGTTTCATATTAACTGCGTGAATGGTTTGCCCTTCGATTGTTAAATTCTATCAATTCACCATGACACATAACACCAGTAGTACCTTTCATTCTCATCTATCTATGTTTGTTTTGTTCCGGTCATTTCTGTTAATGGATTCAACATATTATTATTTGGCCTACAGTCAGGGAAGAAGAAGAGCTACTAGAAGCCATTAGTGAGAGATGACTGATTTATCTGGAGGTTGAGGACTAATTGGTTTGTAATTACCATTCTCCATGTCAGAGTGAACACGTTGTTTGCAGAGCTCACAACCTGTGCTACACTCGTGAGAGACACGTTTTGGGTTATTTCATTCCATTTAAGAGTTTGGTCCATTTATTCATTGTATTATGTTTGGAGCGCTCCTGTTAATATTGTTTAAGGACGTGCACCTGATTATCCATAGATGTAGACCTAGGCTACCTGGCCTGTGTGCAAATGTAGAAATGTGCCTATTTGGGGAAGTCTGATAGTATCTGTGATTGTCTTAACTCATCACCACTAATGAGCTGTGGATCTTCTCAAAGTGTCTATTTCTTTACCTCAAACAGCAGGTGAACAAAGTATATTTTTACATCCATTGAGAATGACAATAGTTCCTCAATGTATTTGAAAAATCTTTCCATCTTTCTCCCATCGATAAAAGGGAAACATATCATGGTCTGATCCAGTGGAAACGTCATAGCAGAAGCGGGAGGAGGAGGGTCGGGGAAAATGTATTTTTATTTTGGTTATGTTGATCTCTGGCTCCGTCTTGAGTCATCTGTGCGTCTTAATTATTCAGTCACAGTGCCCTTAAAGCATCAGACAAGCTCAGTACATATAGTTGATGTTATAGGGTGTGTCAATATATGGAAAAATACATGTTTTAGAACAGACAACTCAGACGAGAAACATTTTTTTAGAGGAAGACAGCCCTGAGGCCTAATCTATACTTACATCAGCAGACAGCTGTTTGACATAGCTGGTTCCAAACACCACATTCTCCAGGGCCGGGATGACAGAGTCTTTACTCTGCTGGGGGGCGGTGCGATTCAGCCATGTACTCTTCACTAGCCGGGGGAAACTACAACAGACAACAGCCATTAAGGAATCAGGCCTTACTGGTCAACACCTTTCAGTTATACTGCACTGAAGACAAAGTCTAAACTGGAGGCTGGATAAATATAGTGTAGATTTACATCTTAGTCATTTAGCAGACGCTCTTATCCAGAGAGACTTATGCTTATTTATGAACGTGATGATATATCCAAGTCAGTCCGAAGTCACACCCTATTCCCTATACAGTGGGGGGGGTGTTACCTGATGAGGGGTTGGTGCAGGGCAACCAGGGATGCGTGGACGGCCATAGAGACGACAGACAGGTGGAAGTAGTCGAACATGATATTGATGTGTTGGTGGATGCCTCGGTTCAGGCTAAAGTGCAAGCGGAGCGAACGACTGCTGATGTTCTGCAGGGAGCTGAGCTCCTCGGGCCTAGTGGGAAAGAACGTATCTGCTGGAGAAACTCAAATCATACAATAGAAAAATGTATTCATATAGATGCATAAAGAATATTAAAAAACTATGCGCAATGTTTCCATCTAAAGTATTGGGAAATATTCGACTTGAAATGCACTGCTGCACACTCCCTTGGTATAAACAGACTCCATCAGACGTGTCTAAAAAGTGCCGGATACGGGTTTATTAAGGACACCATAGCGGAGATCCAAAAACACAATCTTCATCTAAAAATAGCCAGATCTGGGTTAAAATACTACATGAAGAATTTAAAAAACTTTATCTGGGGTTGAATGAGCTTGTCTGGTGTTTTAGTTGCAAACCTGCCACCCCCATCCATCTGGCTGTCTGGGCAGGCTAAAGAAAACACTAGAAGTACAGTATCTGAGACTTCAAATGGTGTTTGAACACAGGTTTGGTAAGAGCATAAGAAGCACAGTGTTCTGCCATGATGAAACGTACGAGAAGTCTCCATCTGTGAAGTATAACTCCAGAGACAGCTGGAAGTCCATGTCATTGAGGGATTCTTCTACCTGAAGAGGGATAGAAACAGACAGGGGAAACAATCATTTCAGAGGGGGAAAAGAAACGGAGTGAGTGATAGTGACAGTGAGCCTTTCTCCCATCGACAGAGGAACTGATTTCCACCATGACAACAACCCAAGAGCACCATTCACTAGCGTACTACTTAGTATGAAGCAATGTGCAGTACTGGGCATGCATTCTTAGTAGTACGTACTAGAGGTCGACCGATTATGATTTTCCAACGCCGATACCGATTATTGGAGGACCAAAAAAAGCCGATACCGATTAATCGGCCAATTTAAAAAATATATGTATTTGTAATAATGACAATTACAACAATATTGAATTAACACTTATTTTAACTTAATATAATACATCAATAAAATCAATTTAGCCTCAAGTAGATAATGAAACATGTTCAATTTGGTTTAAATAATGCAAAAACAAAGTGTTGGAGAAGAACGTAAAAGTGCAATATGTGCCATGTAAAAAAGCTAACGTTTCAGTTCCTTGCTCAGAACATGAGAACATATGAAAGCTGGTGGTTCCTTTTAACATGAGTCTTCAATATCCCTATTTCCCTCTATACCATTTCCCTCTTTGTATTTCATTAACCTTTGACTATTGGATGTTCTTATAGGCACTTTAGTATTGCCAGTGTAACAGTATAGCTTCCATCCCTCTCCTCGCTCCTCCCTGGGCTCGAACCAGCAGCAAAACGACAACAGCCACCACATCGAAGCAGCGTTACCCATGCAGAGCAAGGGAAACAACCACCCCAAGGCTCAGAGCGAGTGAAATGTTTGAAACGCTATCTAGCCAGCCATTTCACTTCGGTTACACCAGCCTCATCTCAGGAGTTGATAGGTTTGAAGTCATAAACAGTGCAATGCTTGACGCACAACGAAGAGCTGCTGGCAAAACGCAGGAAAGTGCTGTTTGAATGAATGTTTACGCGCCTGCTTCTGCCTACCACCGCTCAGTCAGATACTTAGATACTTGTATGCTCAGTCAGATTATATGCAACACAGGACACGCTAGATAATATCTAGTAATATCATCAACCATGTGTAGTTAACTAGTGATTATGATTGATTGTTTTTCATAAGATAAATTTAATGCTATCTAGCAACTTACCTTGGCTTACTGCATTTGCGTAACAGGCAGTCTCCTTGTGGAGTACAACGAGAGAGAGGCAGGTCGTTATTGCGTTGGACTAGTTAACTGTAGGTTGCAAGATTGGATCCCCCGAGCTGACAAGGTGAAAATCTGTCTTTCTGCCCCTGAACGAGGCAGTTAGCCCACCGTTCCTAGGCCGCCATTGAAAATAAAAATGTGTTCTTAACTGACTTGCCTAGTTAAATAAAGATTAAATAAAGGTGTAAAAATTAAAATTATCGGCACCCAAAAATACCGATTTCCAATTGTTATGAAAACTCGGCCATTCCGATTAATCGGTCAACCTCTAGTACGTACTACGTAGTATGAAGCAATGTGCAATACTGGGCATGCATTCTTATTAGTACGTATTACGTAGTATGAAGCAATGTGCAGTACTGGGCATGCATTCTTAGTAGTACGTATTACGTAGTATGAAGCAATGTGCAGTACTGGGCATGCATTCTTAGTAGTACGTACTACGTAGTATGAAGCAATATGCAGTACTGGGCATGAATTCTTATTAGTACGTATTACGTAGTATGAAGCAATGTGCAGTACTGGGCATGCATTCTTAGTAGTACGTACTACGTAGTATGAAGCAATATGCAGTACTGGGCATGAATTCTTAGTAGTACGTACTACGTAGTATGAAGCAATGTGCAGTACTGGGCATGCATTCTTAGTAGTACGTACTACGTAGTATAAAGTAATGTGCAGTACTGGACATGCATTCTTAGTAGTACGTACTACGTAGTATGAAGCAATGTGCAGTACTGGACATGCATTCTTAGTAGTACGTACTACGTAGTATAAAGTAATGTGCAGTACTGGACATGCATTCTTAGTAGTACGTACTACGTAGTATGAAGCAATGTGCAGTACTGGGCATGCATTCTTAGTAGTACGTACTACGTAGTATAAAGTAATGTGCAGTACTGGACATGCATTCTTAGTAGTACGTACTACGTAGTATGAAGCAATATGCAGTACTGGGCATGAATTCTTAGTAGTACGTACTACGTAGTATGAAGCAATGTGCAGTACTGGGCATGAATTTAGTAGTACGTACTACGTAGTATGAAGCAATGTGCAGTACTGGACATGCATTCTTAGTAGTACGTACTACGTAGTATGAAGTAATGTGCAGTACTGGACATGCATTCTTAGTAGTACGTACTACGTAGTATGAAGCAATGTGCAGTACTGGACATGCATTCTTAGTAGTACGTACTACGTAGTATGAAGCAATGTGCAGTACTGGACATGCATTCTTAGTAGTACATTAGTATGAATGGATAGAAATCAGAGGAAACCCTTCAGAGTGGGAAAAACCATACCGTGTCTCTCTTCCTATATCCATACCATCATACCACGTCTCTCTTCCTATATCCATACCATCATACCACGTCTCTCCTCCTATAACCATCCCATCATACCACCTCTCTCTTCCTACAGTGCCTTGCGAAAGTATTCGGCCCCCTTGAACTTTGCGACCTTTTGCCACATTTCAGGCTTCAAACAAAGATATAAAACTGTATTTTTTTGTGAAGAATCAACAACAAGTGGGACACAATCATGAAGTGGAACGAAATTTTTGGATATTTCAAACTTTTTTAACAAATCAAAAACTGAAAAATTGGGCGTGCAAAATTATTCAGCCCCCTTAAGTTAATACTTTGTAGCGCCACCTTTTGCTGCGATTACAGCTGTAAGTCGCTTGGGGTATGTCTCTATCAGTTTTGCACATCGAGAGACTGACATTTTTTCCCATTCCTCCTTGCAAAACAGCTCGAGCTCAGTGAGGTTGGATGGAGAGCATTTGTGAACAGCAGTTTTCAGTTCTTTCCACAGATTTTCGATTGGATTCAGGTCTGGAATTTGACTTGGCCATTCTAACACCTGGATATGTTTATTTTTGAACCATTCCATTGTAGATTTTGCTTTATGTTTTGGATCATTGTCTTGTTGGGAGACAAATCTCCATCCCAGTCTCAGGTCTTTTGCAGACTCCATCAGGTTTTCTTCCAGAATGGTCCTGTATTTGGCTCCATCCATCTTCCCATCAATTTTAACCATCTTCCCTGTCCCTGCTGAAGAAAAGCAGGCCCAAACCATGATGCTGCCACCACCATGTTTGACAGTGGGGATGGTGTGTTCAGTGTGATGAGCTGTGCTGCTTTTACGCCAAACATAACGTTTTGCATTGTTGCCAAAAAGTTCAATTTTGGTTTCATCTGACCAGAACACCTTCTTCCACATGTTTGGTGTGTCTCCCAGGTGGCTTGTGGCAAACTTTAAACAACACTTTTTATGGATATCTTTAAGAAATGTCTTTCTTCTTGCCACTCTTCCATAAAGGCCAGATTTGTGCAATATATGACTGATTGTTGTCCTATGGACAGAGTCTCCCACCTCAGCTGTAGATCTCTGCAGTTCATCCAGAGTGATCATGGGCCTCTTGGCTGCATCTCTGATCAGTCTTCTCCTTGTATGAGCTGAAAGTTTAGAGGGACGGCCAGGTCTTGGTAGATTTGCAGTGGTCTGATACTCCTTCCATTTCAATATTATCGCTTGCACAGTGCTCCTTGGGATGTTTAAAGCTTGGGAAATCTTTTTGTATCCAAATCGGGCTTTAAACTTCTTCACAACAGTATCTCGGACCTGCCTGGTGTGTTCCTTGTTCTTCATGATGCTCTCTGCGCTTTTAACGGACCTCTGAGACTATCACAGTGCAGGTGCATTTATACGGAGACTTGATTACATACAGGTGGATTGTATTTATCATCATTAGTCATTTAGGTCAACATTGGATCATTCAGAGATCCTCACTGAACTTCTGGAGAGAGTTTGCTGCACTGAAAGTAAAGGGGCTGAATAATTTTGCACGCCCAATTTTTCAGTTTTTGATTTGTTAAAAAAGTTTGAAATATCCAATAAATGCCGTTCCACTTCATGATTGTGTCCCACTTGTTGTTGATTCTTCACAAAAAAATACAGTTTTATATCTTTATGTTTGAAGCCTGAAATGTGGCAAAAGGTCGCAAAGTTCAAGGGGGCCGAATACTTTCGCAAGGCACTGTATATCCATACCATCATACCTTGTCTCTCTTCCTATATCCATACCATCATACCACGTCTCTCCTCCTATATCCATACCATCATACCACGTCTCTCTTCCTATATCCATACCATCATACCACGTCTCTCCTCCTATATCCATACCATCATACCACATCTCTCTTCCTATATCCATACCGTGTCTCTCTTCCTATATCCATACCATCATACCACGTCTCTCTTCCTATATCCATACCATCATACCGTGTCTCTCTTCCTATATCCATACCATCATACCGTGTCTCTCCTCCTATATCCATACCATCATACCACGTCTCTCTTCCTATATCCATACCATCATATCACGTCTCTCTTCCTATATCCATACCATGTCTCTCTTCCTATATCCATACCATCATACCGTGTCTCTCTTCCTATTTCCATACCATCATACCGTGTCTCTCTTCCTATATCCATACCATCATACCACGTCTCTCTTCCTATATCCATACCATCATACCACGTCTCTCCTCCTATATCCATACCATCATACCACGTCTCTCTTCCTATATCCATACCATCATACCACGTCTCTCCTCCTATATCCATACCACGTCTCTCTTCCTCTATCCATACCATCATACCACGTCTCTCCTCCTATATCCATACCATCATACCACGTCTCTCTTCCTATATCCATACCATCATACCACGTCTCTCCTCCTATATCCATACCATCATACCACGTCTCTCTTCCTATATCCATACCATCATACCGTGTCTCTCTTCCTATATCCATACCATCATACCACGTCTCTCTTCCTATATCCATACCATCATACCACGTCTCTCTTCCTATATCCATACCATCATACCACGTCTCTCCTCCTATATCCATACCATCATACCACGTCTCTCCTCCTATATCCATACCATCATACCACATCTCTCCTCCTATATCCATACCATCATAACAGGTATTTATTTTATAACCTGCTATTGTGAACAATATCCATGTGAGATATTAGGCTAAATTGTCTACATTAAATCTAAATAAATCTAGGCTAAATAGCCTGCATCTAATTGGCCAATCATATGGATCACTGCAGTGGAGCTCAAGCTCACTCAGTATGAAGCAATGTATTGGGCATTGTAAGTAGTATGCTACTGTGGACATTTGAACACAGGCTAGCCAGAGCCTCAGTGAAAGTCAGCCTATTGTCCTCTATAGCAGAACTGATTCTAACCAGCACAACGACAACTTGGTCATTGGTCACGGTCTTAGCCTACAGTCTAGCTTCCTCAGCTTAGCCTACAGTCTAGCTTCCTCGTCTTATTTTAGCCTACAGTCTAGCTTCCTCAGCTTATTTTAGCCTACAGTCTAGCTTCCTCATCTTATTTTAACCTACAGTCTAGCTTCCTCATCTTATTTTAGTCTACAGTCTAGCTTCCTCATCTTATTTTATCCTACAGTCTAGCCTCCTCAGCTTAGCCTACAGTCTAGCCTCCTCAGCTTAGCCTACAGTCTATAGCCTCCTCAGCTTAGCCTACAGTCTATAGCCTCCTCAGCTTAGCCTACAGTCTATAGCCTCCTCAGCTTAGCCTACAGCCTATAGCTTCCTCAGTTTAGCCTATAGCCTCCTCAGCTTCGCCTACAGTCTAGCCTCCTCAGCTTAGCCTACAGTCTAGCCTCCTCAGCTTAGCCTACAGTCTAGCCTCCTCAGCTTAGCCTACAGTCTAGCCTCCTCAGCTTAGCCTACAGTCTAGCCTCCTCAGCTTAGCCTACAGTCTAGCCTCCTCAGCTTAGCCTACAGTCTATAGCCTCCTCAGCTTAGCCTACAGTCTAGCCTCCTCAGCTTAGCCTACAGTCTAGCCTCCTCAGCTTAGCCTACAGTCTATAGCCTCCTCAGCTTAGCCTACAGTCTATAGCCTCCTCAGCTTAGCCTATAGCTTCCTCAGTTTAGCCTATAGCCTCCTCAGCTTCGCCTACAGTCTAGCCTCCTCAGCTTAGCCTACAGTCTAGCCTCCTCAGCTTAGCCTACAGTCTAGCCTCCTCAGCTTAGCCTACAGTCTAGCCTCCTCAGCTTAGCCTACAGTCTAGCCTCCTCAGCTTAGCCTACAGTCTAGCCTCCTCAGCTTAGCCTACAGTCTAGCCTCCTCAGCTTAGCCTACAGTCTAGCCTCCTCAGCTTAGCCTACAGTCTAGCCTCCTCAGCTTAGCCTACAGTCTAGCCTCCTCAGCTTAGCCTACAGTCTAGCCTCCTCAGCTTAGCCTACAGTCTATAGCCTCCTCAGCTTAGCCTACAGTCTAGCTTCCTCGTTTTAGCCTACAGTCTAGCTTCCTCGTTTTAGCCTACAATCTAGCTTCATTACCTTCTTCTCATCCAGCAGCATCATGATTTTGAACACCAGCACATCATTGACAACCACCTCCTCGTTCTTATAGAGGATCTGGAAGGTCTTGCTGCAGATGACGTCATCGACCACAGCTGCAGGGAAGGCCAGATCAGAACCTGTAATGAGAAGACATTTGTTTGAATGCAGAAAACTTACATCAACACAGTAATACACAATGACTGTATGAACAAAATAACTGAGATTAACCGGAGGCTAGGAACTGAAGAGGAGTGGGGGGGTTAGACACTGGAGAGGAGTGGGGGGGGTTAGACACTGGAGAGGAGTGGGGGGGTTAGACACTGGAGAGGAGTGGGGGGGGGGTTAGGTACTGGAGAGGAGTGGGGGGGGGGGGGGTTAGGTACTGGAGAGAAGTGGGGGGGTTAGGTACTGAGAGAAGTGGGGGGGTTAGGTACTGAGAGGAGGGGGGGTTAGGTACTGAGAGGAGGGGGGGTTAGGTACTGAGAGGAGGGGGGGTTGGGTACTGAGAGGAGGGGGGGTAGGTACAGAGGGGGAGGTTAGGTACTGAGAGGAGAGGGGAGGTTAGGTACTGAGAGGAGGGGGGGGGGGGGGGTTAGGTATTGAGAGGAGTGGGGGGGGTTAGGTATTGAGAGGAGTGGGGGGGGTTAGGTACTGAGAGGGGTGGGGGGGTTAGGTACTGAGAGGAGGGGGGGTAGGTACTGAGAAGAGGGGGGGTAGATACTGAGAGGAGGGGGGGTTAGATACTGAGAGGAGGGGGGGTTAGGTACTACTAATAGGGGGAAAAAGCCAAACATTAACATATCAGGATAATATGACGATATATCGCATAATTATGACTATCGCAATATACATTTTTGCGCTGCTTAGCTGTACCAAAACTTTTTTCTCCATCTTCTTTTTAAATAAGTAGCCAATTTGTTTTTAGTACTTTTATTTCCATGACAGATCAAAACTGGTTTTCCATTGGCTATCTGTCCCTCTGCAGCAGACATATGGTGAGCAATATGTTGGGAACATGGAATCCTAATAAAATCACAGTATCGAATAGCAATACATATAGAATTGTGAGAATTGTGACACATATCACATCGGCACCAACGTATGGTGATAATATCGTATTGTGAGGTCCCTGGCAATTCCCAGCACTACTAGGTACCGGTGAGAAGTTGGCCAGTTAACTTCCTATGAACAGCTTACAGTACATGTTCCCTCTAGCAGACATCCAGGATGTCAGCTGTGACCTGGCAGCAGTCTGAGGCATGTCCTGGCAGCATAGACACAGCAAACAGACGCAGTCAGTCTGTTGGTTGTTTTTACACATGGCTGATGGCTTACAAGGATGACTAACCATTTCCTATCCTTTCTAGGTGATTAACAGCACTATAGAACCTGCAACTATGTGATCAGCCGTGGAGGAACTAACAGCACTATAGAACCTGCAACTATGAGATCAGCCGTGGAGGAACTAACAGCACTATAGAACCTGCAACTATGAGATCAGCCGTGGAGGAACTAACAGCACTACAGAACCTGCAACTATGAGATCAGCCGTGGAGGAACTAACAGCACTATAGAACCTACAACTATGAGATCAGCCGTAGAGGTACTAACAGCACTATAGCCGTGGAGGGAAAGACCAGAGAGGAACAGGAATCCACCAACCCAGGAAGGAAAACACCATACTGCTGGTGGAAAATACAATACAAGCTCATGGAACAGCTTTCTGCTGAAAATGAAACAACCCCATTTTGGGGAATTAGCCTTTTTCACCACTTAAAGTATAACACCAACTCTAGTCAATTGGGTGTACTACCAATGCCAGAGAGACCTGGCTAGCAAGAGACCAGAGACAAGGCCTCCTATTAATAGGCCACTTAGAAACCCCAGGGTTGAGGTGAGGAGGAAGAACCAAACTCACTCAGCTAAAGCTCTCAGCCTCTCACTGACTCCTATCAGGCTCAGAGCAGAAAACACTGGAGCATCCTGCAATCTCATCCTCCTTTGTCCCCTCTTAATCCTCACTGTGACAGGAGGATTGGTTGTTGGGGGACAGAATGCAGCGTATTGTGAGGCTGCAGTGGAGGGAGCAAAGGCATTCCACTCAGTGCAGACCAGGACAGGGATGAGCTGTGACTGTTCCAGGCTGCCAGGACTCAGAAAAGAGCTGGGAACAAGGCTGGTTTTGTGAGATCAACCAGTCCTGCCACTATGCCAACTCCAAACCAACAACAAAACCCAATGGAGGAGTAGACCAAATCCACATTCATCTGAAGGGCTTCCCTCAATGTCATTCAACCAAGAGTATCACTGTCAGTTCAAATGGATATTCAACTCACACATTGGAACTCTAGATGAACGCCATCTTTCACATTAAAAGAGACAGCATCACCATTCTGGAACGCACAAAATCAGACCAGACGATTTAGAGGAGAGCTTCATATCATATTTATCATCTCTCAGCTTGCTGCCCTTTGAAATAACCTCTCTGACAAATTAATCAACCATACAAGCTAGCTTTTATAGGTGGTCACTTACACTAGAAAATAGTATCAAGGATCCAGTTGGATAGGGGGCAGCATTTTCACTTTTGGATGAATAGCGTGCCCAGAGTGAACTGCCTCCTACTCTGTCCCAGATGCTAATATATGCATATTATTATTAGTATTGGATAGAAAACACTCTGAAGTTTCTAAAACTGTTTGAATGATGTCTGAGTATAACAGAACTCATATGGTAGGCGAAAACCTGAGAAAAATCCAACCAGGAAGTGGGACATCTGAGGTTTGTAGTTTTTCAAAGCTTGGCCTACCAAGTACACATTGAGATATGGATGAGGTTGCACTTCCTAGGGCTTCCACTAGATGTCAACTGTCTTTTTAAATGTGAATGAGGATTCTCCTATAAAGGAGGGGCTCATGAGACCTGTTTGAGTCAGTGTTCTGGCATAGTGCCTCGGTCTCATGACGCGCGCTCCCGACAGAGTTACCTCTCGTTCCAGTGCCTTTCTAAAGACAAAGGAATTCTCTGGTTGGAACATTATTGATTGATTCCATACATCGTTTGACATGTTTCTAAAGGACTGTAATGGAACTTTAATTTTTTTGTCTGGATGAAATGCTTGCGCCTCATGAAGATGGGTTACTGGGCTGAACACGCTAACAACAAGTGGCTATTTGGACATAAATGATGGAACAAATCAGTCATTTATTGTCGAACTGGGATTCCTGGGACTGCCTTCTGATGAAGATCAAAGGTAAGTGAATATTTATGGTGTTGTTTCTAACTTTGTTGATTCCAAAATGGCGGTTATTCCTCTGGCTGTTTTGGGTTCTGAGTGCCGTTCTCAGATTACGCTTTTTCCGTAAAAGTTTAAAAAGAAATCTGACACAGCGGTTGCATTAAGGAGAAGTCTATCTTTAATTCTGTGAATAACACTAGTATCTTTTATCAATGTTTATTATTAGTATTTCTGCAAAATCACCGGATGTTTTGGAATCAAAACATTACTGCACGTAAGGCACCAATGTAAACTGAGATTTTTGGATATAAATATGCACATTATCGAACAAAACTTAAATGTATTGTGTAAAATGATGTCCTATGAGTGTCATCTGATGAAGATCAAAGGTTAGTGATTAATTTCATCTATATTTCTGCTTTTTGTGACTCCTATCTTTGGCTGGAAAAATGGCTGTGTTTTTTCGAGTTGGCGGTGATCTAACATAATCATATGTTGTGCTTTAGCTGTAAAGCATTTTTTAAATCGGACACGATGGGTAGATTAACAAGATGTTTATCTTTCATTTGCTGTATTGGACTTGTGAAAGTTACATATTTCTAAAAATATATTTTTGAAATTCGCGCGCTGCCTTCTCAGCGGAATGTTGTCGAGGTGTTCCGCTAGCGGAACCCCTGCGCTAGAAAGGTTAACGTCTGGCCTAATCATTCCCTTCATAGTAAAATATGTTGAAGGCAAACCAAGAACTTAAACAAAACCCTCCCAAATGATGAACAATATGGAACCTGCTACACTCGCAATCAGAAAACATCCCTGTTAATTAATGAAGCATAACGAATGGTTAGAAAAAATACAGCACAACTTGGACTCGGATCATAATTCCATCTTGCTCTCACATCGTTACAAACAGAACATGCCATCTGAAAAACCTTGGATAACGTAGGTGAAGGATTGGTCTGAAATAAATATGGACATGTTATTAAAAGGCTGCTTTGACTGTACCATTTGGGGGGTATTATGTGACACAAACAAAAACACTGAGGAACTGAATGGGACCATTACTGACTACATACAGTGTGTTCTGAAACTATTCAGACACCCTTGACATTTTCTACATGTTACGTTTCAGCCTTATTCTAAAATTGATTTTAAAAAATCATCAATCTACACACAATACCCCATAATGACGAAGCGAAAACAGGTTTCTAGAAATGTTTGCAACCCCCCACCCCCCCACCCCACAAAAAAAGAAAATAAATACCTGACTTACATACCTATTCAGACCATTTGCTATGGGACTCAAAAATGAGCTCAGGTGCATCCTGTTTCCATTGATCATCCTTGAGGATGTTTCTATAACTTGATTGGAGTCCACCTGTTATAAATTAAATTGATTGGACATGATTTTGAAAGCCACACAGCTGTCTATATAAAAGGTCCCACAGTTGACAGCGCATGTCAGAGGAAAAACCAAGCCATGAGGTCGAAGGAATTGTCCGTAGAGCTCCGAGACAGGATTGTGTCGAGGCACAGATCTGTGAAAGGGTATCAAACAACGTCTGCAGCAATCGGGGGAGAAGGGCTTTGGTCAGGGAAGAGACCAAGAACACGATGGTAACTCCAGTGCTCCAGAGTTCCTCTGGCCTGAATGCCAAGCGTCAAGTCTGGAGGAAACCTGGCACCATCCCTACAGTGAAGCATGGTGGTGGCAGCATCATGCTGTGGGGATATTTTTCAGCAGCAGGGACTGAAAGACTAGTCAGGATCGAGGGAAAGATGAACGGAGCAAAGTACAGAGAACATTGATGAAAACATGTTCCAGAACACTCAGGACTTCAGACTGGGGCGAAGGTTCACCTTCCAACAGGACAACGACCCTAAGCACACAGCCAAGACAACGCAGGAGTGGCTTCGGGACTAGTCTCTGAATGTCGTTGAGTGGCCCAGCCACTGATCGAACATCTCTGGAGAGACCTGAAAATAGCTGTGCAGCGACGCTCCCCATCCAACCTGACAGAGCTTGAGAGAATCTTCAGAGAAGAATAGGAGAAACTCCCCAAACACATGTGTGCCGAGCTTATAGCGTCATAACCGAGAAGACTTGAGGCTGTAAACGCTGCCAAAGGTACTGTTCCTTCTCCCTTAATGTGACCTGACCTCGGCCCCCATTCCACACTAATCCACATCTCTCCACCCTTATCAGTGACTGCAAACATGTGATTGTCTTTCCTTTACTCAGTACATTCCAAGCCTCTGGCTCATATCCACCCTTAATTGACCGACCTCCTATGGATACCCATTCACTTCTGGTGTAGAAACCAGACTGTGGCACTCCTCATTTCCTCATGATTAACAATATTTCAAGTTTAGAACTCAGAACCCATTAAGCGTAAAGGGTCTGAATACGTATGTAAATTTTAAAAAATTATGTGCAAAAATTTCATCCATTTTAGAATAAGGATGTAACAAAATGTGGAAAAAGTCAAGGGGTGGATACAACTCTGATGAAATCCATTCAAAGAAACATTAAAGTAGTTTAAAAACTACTTGGATTACAAACTCAGAATGAAAAACATACTTGAAAATAACAATACATGGGATGGCAGTCCCAGAATCATCCCAGAGTCCCAGAATCGTCTCTGAAAAGGTTGCCTTTCAGGTCTTCTCCAAACTCAATCCTCAGAAAGCAAAAGGCTGTGATGGTCTAAGTGGGATGTTATCAGGGAGTGTAAGTGGCTGTGTAACATGTACAGAATACTTTTTCAAATGTCATTGGACAGCAGCAGAACCACCCAAATCTAGAAAAGTGAAACTATCGTGCCCATTCACAAAGTGAATCATCCCAATCCCTGAATGACGGTCATCCCATCTGCTTAACCTCTGTGATGATCTAATGTTTGGACCCCATTGTCCTGGGACACCTACTCCTGCACACAGAGAGCCTACTGGACCCGTTCCAGCTGGCATATAAACCAGGCCGTGGAGCTGAAGATGCACCGGTCTTCCTCCTTCATCAAATCTACATGATCTGGATAAACCACGTTCAGACGCCACAATACTTTTTGTAGATTTGTTTTTATCTGCTTTCGACACATTACGTCCTGATATTCTGGTGAACAAACTAGTGACCATGAGCATCAACGCACGTCTCATCAACTGGATCAGGTGTTCTCTCACCAGTCGGGTCAGAAGAGTGAGGTTCAGTGTGAATACATCAGAACCCACTAACCGCCAATATAAGGGTACCCCAGAGCAGTGTCCTTTTGCTGGTTCGGTTCACCCTCTACACTAACATTTGCACCCAAATAACACCAGAAGGTGAAACAGTAAAGTATGCAGATGATACAGCAAGGTGTTGGTTTAATAGAGGTGTCCAGGATGACTACAGGACAGAAATAAGGAAAACACATTCTTAAAAGGGGGAAAACAAAGGAAGTGACAAACCTCAGAAATATAAAAGATGATACCGGGCCCATCCACATCGACTTCAAATAGAATCAGTTGAGCACAAATATCTTGGAACTATAATAGACTCAAAACTCTCCTGGACTCAAACACAACAGATATACAACAAGGACTGTATTTCCTGAGGAAATTAAAGAAATATCAGGTCAATAAAAAACAACCACATTATGTTTCCAAGTCTGGTAGAACAGTTATCCATCTCTATTAAAACAACCACATTGTGTTTCCAAGCCTGGTACAACAGTTATCCATCACTATTAAAACAACCACATTGTGTTTCCAAGCCTGGTACAACAGTTATCCATCTCTATTAAAACAACCACATTATGTTTCCAAGCCTGGTACAAACAGTTATCCATCACTATTAAAACAACCACATTGTGTTTCCAAGCCTGGTACAACAGTTATCCATCACTATTAAAACAACCACATTGTGTTTCCAAGCCTGGTAGAACAGTTATCCATCACTATTAAAACAACCACATTGTGTTTCCAAGCCTGGTACAAACAGTTATCCATCACTATTAAAACAACCACATTGTGTTTCCAAGTCTGGTAGAACAGTTATCCATCACTATTAAAACAACCACATTATGTTTCCAAGCCTGGTACAAACAGTTATCCATCACTATTAAAACAACCACATTGTGTTTCCAAGCCTGGTACAACAGTTATCCATCACTATTAAAACAACCACATTGTGTTTCCAAGCCTGGTACAAACAGTTATCCATCACTATTAAAACAACCACATTGTGTTTCCAAGCCTGGTACAACAGTTATCCATCACTATTAAAACAACCACATTGTGTTTCCAAGCCTGGTACAACAGTTATCCATCTCTATTAAAACAACCACATTGTGTTTCCAAGCCTGGTACAACAGTTATCCATCTCTATTAAAACAACCACATTGTGTTTCCAAGCCTGGTAGAACAGTTATCCATCACTATTAAAACAACCACATTGTGTTTCCAAGCCTGGTACAACAGTTATCCATCACTATTAAAAACAACCACATTGTGTTTCCAAGCCTGGTAGAACAGTTATCCATCACTATTAAAACAACCACATTGTGTTTCCAAGCCTGGTAGAACAGTTATCCATCTCTATTAAAACAACCACATTGTGTTTCCAAGTCTGGTAGAACAGTTATCCATCTCTATTAAAACAACCACATTGTGTTTCCAAGCCTGGTACAAACAGTTATCCATCACTATTAAAACAACCACATTGTGTTTCCAAGCCTGGTACAGTTATCCATCTCTATTAAAACAACCACATTGTGTTTCCAAGCCTGGTACAACAGTTATCCATCACTATTAAAACAACCACATTGTGTTTCCAAGTCTGGTAGAACAGTTATCCATCACTATTAAAACAACCACATTGTGTTTCCAAGCCTGGTACAAACAGTTATCCATCTCTATTAAAACAACCACATTGTGTTTCCAAGCCTGGTACAACAGTTATCCATCTCTATTAAAACAACCACATTGTGTTTCCAAGCCTGGTACAACAGTTATCCATCTCTATTAAAACAACCACATTGTGTTTCCAAGCCTGGTACAAACAGTTATCCATCTCTATTAAAACAACCACATTGTGTTTCCAAGCCTGGTACAGTTATCCATCTCTATTAAAACAACCACATTGTGTTTCCAAGCCTGGTAGAACAGTTATCCATCTCTATTAAAACAACCACATTGTGTTTCCAAGCCTGGTACAACAGTTATCCATCTCTATTAAATCAACCACATTGTGTTTCCAAGCCTGGTAGAACAGTTATCCATCTCTATTAAAACAACCACATTGTGTTTCCAAGCCTGGTACAAACAGTTATCCATCACTATTAAAAACAACCACATTGAGTTATTCTGAAGAACATGGAAGCGCTGTTCTTGGAGACAGTAGTGAGGGCAGGAGTGAGAATTGCCACTGACCTGACACACCCACTCAACCAGGAGTACAGCTCCTACCATCAGGCCACAGATACTGACTCCATCTTTACAAAAACCCCAGAGCCCAGAAATCAGCTATTCCCACCAGTAGAAGTCAACTGAATAAATAACTAATAATAATAATAATAACAACAACTAATCCCTACTGTGCTGTGATTTGTTGAGATGCAAGACAAGTTTCCCGAAAATGGACACACAAATAATAATAATTAATAATACAAAATAAGGCGATTTCTTTATGGTTGGACACACACAACTAAAGCATTTTAGAGAGATAGAGAGAGAGAGATAGAGAGATAGAGATAGAAAAAGTGAATGTGTGTGTGTTAACTGACCTGGTGGGTGGAGTAGACTGGCCTCTACTTTGTGAGGGACTCGTGATGGCACTTTCATACTGGCACGGATCTGGTAGAACCTGGGAGACAAACCGTTAGTAATGAAAACAACAGGGAGGACATAGTGTTCTTCCAGGACTGGAACCCAGGCTCTTACAGCTGTCACTCCAACATCTTGATGACGAAGGTAGACACTGCATGTTCTAGTCCAAGGTTGCTAAAGGATGTAGGAATTCTAAGCACAGAACTCATTTGATGGGACATACTGTAGCTTTAACCCAACTGAAATTAGAACAATTGGCCTATTAAAAATCTCTAGCCTACAGAGCCTTCAGAAGGTATTCAAACCCCTGGACTTTCTCCACATTCTGGTGTGTTACAGCCTGAATTTAAAATGATTAAATGTAGGTTTGTCACTGGCCTACACACCATAATTACAAAGTGGAATATGTTTTTAGATTTTTTTGACAGATTCATAAAAAATGAAAAGCTGAAATGTCTTAAATCAATAAGTATTCAACCCCTTTGTTAGGACAAACCGAAAGAAGTTCAGGAGTAAAAATGTGCTTAACAAGTCACATAATATGTTGCAAGGACTCCGTGTGCAATAGTGTTTAACATGAGTTGAGTGACTACCTTATCTCTGTACCCCACCACATATCTGTAAGATCCCTCAGTCGAGCAGTGAATTTCAAACACAGATTCAACCACAAAGACCAGGGAGGTTTTCCAATGCCTCACAAAGAAGGGCACCTATTAGTAGATGGGTAGAAATAAAAAAAGAAGACATTGAATATCCCTTTCAACATGGTGAAGTTATAAATTACACTTTAGATGGTGTATCAATACACCCAGTTACTACAAAGATACAGTCCTTCCTAACTCAAATTGCCTGAGAGGAAGGAAACCGCTCAGGGATTTTACCATGAGGCCAATGGTAAGTTTAAAAAAGTCAAGAGTTTAATGGCTGTGATAGGAGAAAACTGAGGTTGGATCAACAACATTATAGTTACTCTACAATACAAACCTAAATGACAGAGAAAAAACATCTGTACAGAATCAAAATATTTCTAAACACACATCCTGAGATATTTCTGTATTTAATTTTCAATACATTTGCAAACATTTCTAAAAATATGTTTTCATTTTGTCATGAAGTTGTGTGTGTAGATGGGTGAGAAACACATGTATTTCATCCATTTTGTCATGAGGTTGTGGGTGTAGATGGGTGAGAAACACATGTTGAATCCACATGTGGAATAGGTCAGGAGGTATGAATACGTTGTGAAGACAGAGTATAGAAAGAGTCTGGCTCTGTTGGGGTCATCTATAGGCCTGTAGTTTAGAGTGGAGACAGGGGACAGACAGCCTCGTAAGAAGAGAACAGTCGGTGTAGGTTTACTAAAGGCAAGTAAAACGAGCTTGAACTTTTCATGAATGAATAATGAGCACTTTCTTTAACACTCACTTGTGTGTTAAACTCACATTTAAAGTATTGATGGGTAAAGAAAGACCAGGGCCCATATTCAAACAAACATGTACTGATATGGGATCAGTTCTCTCTTTACGATCATAATGAATAAGATTACACGACAACCTGGGTGGACCTGATCCTAGAACAGCAGTCCTACTCTGAGACTGTCTGCTGGTCAGTGCTCTGCTCAGGACAGGATTACAACATGCTGTCTCCTTTTGAATGTACATTTCCCAGATGTGTAAGAGATGTTTTGCTGGTATAACCTGACCACTAGGCTGATTCAGAGCCGTGGCTGGTATAACCTGACTACTAGGCTGATTCAGAGCCGTGGCTGGTATAACCTGACCGCTAGGCTGATTCAGAGCCGTTGCTGGTATAACCTGACCGCTAGGCTGATTCAGAGCCGTGGCTGGTATAACCTGAACACTAGGCTGATTCAGAGCCGTGGCTGGTATAACCTGACTACTAGGCTGATTCAGAGCCGTGGCTGGTATAACCTGACCGCTAGGCTGATTCAGAGCCGTGGCTGGTATAACCTGACCACTAGGCTGATTCAGAGCCGTGGCTGGTATAACCTGACCACTAGGCTGATTCGGAGCCGTGGCTGGTATAACCTGACTACTAGGCTGATTCAGAGCCGTGGCTGGTATAACCTGACTACTAGGCTGATTCAGAGCCGTGGCTGGTATAACCTGACTACTAGGCTGATTCAGAGCCGTGGCTGGTATAACCTGACTACTAGGCTCACTTGAAGCCGTGGCTGGTATAACCTGACTACTAGGCTGACTTGAAGCCGTGGCTGGTATATCCTGACTACTAGGCTGACTTGAAGCCGTGGCTAGTATAACCTGACCACTAGGCTGATTCAGAGCCGTGGCTGGTATAACCTGACCACTAGGCTGATTCGGAGCCGTGGCTGGTATAACCTGACTACTAGGCTGATTCAGAGCCGTGGCTGGTATAACCTGACTACTAGGCTGATTCAGAGCCGTGGCTGGTATAACCTGACTACTAGGCTGATTCAGAGCCGTGGCTGGTATAACCTGACTACTAGGCTGACTTGAAGCCGTGGCTAGTATAACCTGACTACTAGGCTGATTCAGAGCCGTGGCTGGTATAACCTGACTACTAGGTTGATTCAGAGCCGTGGCTGGTATAACCTGACTACTAGGTTGACTCAAAGCTGTGTGTGTGTGTGTGTGTGTGTGTGTGTGTGTGTGTGGTGTTGTTACATTGTGATGCAGCACCAGAAAGGAACAGCCTATTCCACTGTTGTGTCCGTCTGAACCACATCCCATGTTCGCCATATGTTTCCAATGGAAGGAAAGCAGACAGCCGGACACAGACCAAAATACACTAGGATATGGACTAGTCTTTTATCACACCTACGTAGCAGACAAAGGACTCTGCATATAAGGTGCTATTGAGATCACTACGGATCAATGTTCCCTCTAAGCTGCGCTCGTGCGTAGTTCACTGGGACTGCCAAACAGAAGAAACATCAGCCCTCGCAGGGAAGCAGGAGATTGAATTTCATTCAATTTTAGAGTTTCCCCTTTAATTAAAACTATCAACGCTTCGCTCTACTGTGGGAATTGTGATCGAATCAATGCAATATTAGCCACTTTCAATGTAACATATCGAAACAAAACGAACTATGCAAGACTTAGTTTGCATAACTACCTGCAAGAGGTTTTGTTGTAGACAGAACGCATCGGAATTCATTGTATTGGCAGGCAGGACTCAGTGTACTCTGCACCGGGATCTGCTTGTTTTCAGATCAAAGCAAGAGCTGCATGCAGCCACGTGTGCACATTCTGTTCATATCCTTTGTTAGTGAGTTATTAGCCCAGTTATAGATCATTAGTAGTCAACAATAGGGGAGTGCTTGCTTCCTACATGTCTAGACATCTTCGAAAAGTGAGTCTGGTAAGAGCACTTTTTTTTGTCTTAAAAGGGGAAGTGTTAGATTATTCAAGCCTGTCTTATAATACAAGTAGCCAATAGGCAGAGGGTAGCATAATGTGTCTGAATCTCTGTAATAATGGTGTGGGTATAATAATGCATTTTATTTTGTAAAGTGGTTTCTTGCATTCAACAACAACAACATGTTCAGTCACCTCCTTGTCTGAAGGACAAGTGGATTAACATATTAATGTCAAGTCAAAAGTCTCAAGGAACGTAGACCTACATTAAACACCACACATTGGCTGCTACTGTAGGTTGAATGATAGAACAGCTATGTCCATGTTAGAATGTTATGGGAGGCATTTTCTCAATTGTTTTTGATGGTAGGCCACTCTAAATTATGATCAAATAGCCACAGTTGCCTACCTGACCATTGTCTGAAACTGTAACTTAAAGCAGGTACAGCCTCAGTGTTCACAATAAACGCACCCTGGAAGTTGCACAGAATTTTCACAACTTTCAAGTTTGCACTCAGCAGACCTGAAAATGAGAGGGAACATTGCTATGGAAACTGTACAGTTTTTTTTCTGGCTCAAAAAGGGGCTTAGGTGCTGGGAGTGGCGAGGAGGGTGTGGCAGCGGGCGTGGCAATGAGCACGTCTCAGTGTGGCTTCATCTTAGAGAACATTTTAAAAGGCCCCCATCTTGGCTCTGTAGATTCAACATTTTGCTGTTTTAAAGCAAATTTTCTGCGATTATACATATTCTGCCATGGAGCCGAGAGAAAAAGACGCAGTTTTAAATGCTAGTTTTCTTCTATTCTACACATTTTGCCATGGCTAAGGCTGTGTTCTTTTTCTCAAACATAATAACAAAATGAATACTGCTAAATTCATTGTTTTGGGATATTTTATTCTCCCTGAATGTGAAACTTTATTTTGGCGATGGTTAGTTCTTAAAGATGATATTATTTCAAATATACACTGAGTGTACAGAACATTAGGAACACCTTCCTAATATTTAGTTACACCCCCTTTTGCCCTCATTACAGCCTCAATTAGTTTTAGAAAGTAAAAGCGTTCCACAGGGAGGCTGGCCCATGTTGACTCCAAAGCGTTCCACAGGGAGGCTGGCCCATGTTGACTCCAAAGCGTTCCACAGGGAGGCTGGCCCATGTTGACTCCAAAGCGTTCCACAGGGAGGCTGGCCCATGTTGACTCCAAAGCGTTCCACGGGGAGGCTGGCCCATGTTGACTCCAAAGCGTTCCACGGGGAGGCTGGCCCATGTTGACTCCAAAGCGTTCCACAGGGAGGCTGGCCCATGTTGACTCCAAAGCGTTCCACAGGGAGGCTGGCCCATGTTGACTCCAAAGCGTTCCACGGGGAGGCTGGCCCATGTTGACTCCAAAGCGTTCCACAGGGAGGCTGGCCCATGTTGACTCCAAAGCGTTCCACAGGGAGGCTGGCCCATGTTGACTCCAAAGCGTTCCACAGGGAGGCTGGCCCATGTTGACTCCAAAGCGTTCCACGGGGAGGCTGGCCCATGTTGACTCCAAAGCGTTCCACAGGGAGGCTGGCCCATGTTGACTCCAAAGCGTTCCACGGGGAGGCTGGCCCATGTTGACTCCAAAGCGTTCCACGGGGATGCTGGCCCATGTTGACTCCAAAGCGTTCCACGGGGAGGCTGGCCCATGTTGACTCCAAAGCGTTCCACGGGGAGGCTGGCCCATGTTGACTCCAATGCTTCCCACAGTTGTCTCAAGTTGGCTGGATGTCCTTTGGGTGGTGTACCATTCTTGATACACACAGGAAAACTGTTGAACATGAAAACCCAGCAGCGTTGCAGTTCTTGACCCAAACCGGTGCGCCTGGCACCTACTACCATAACCTGTTCAAAGGCACTTCAATATGTCGTCTTGTCCATTTACCCTCTGAACAGCACACATACACAATCCATGTCTCAAGGCTTGAAAATCCTTGTTTAACCCGTCTCCTCCCCTCCATCTACACTGACTGAAGTGGATTTAGTGACATCAACCAGGGATCATATCTTTCACCTGGTCAGTCTGTGTCATGGAAAGAGTAGGTAATCAGAATGTTTTGTACACTCAGTGTATATAGGTCCATTATTCTTTCTACATATTTTATATCTGCTTTTAGTCATTTAAGTTTACGATTTAATTGTTTTTCCATCACCAAAATTCATAATATAAAAACAGTTTGGAGCTAGGCGAACAGTTTAGGCTGCCTGCCCAATGATTACAATGGAAGAAAAATCCCTGCAATACAACGGTGGGTAGAGGCCACTGTGAAGCAGGAAGCAAAAAGAGAGCTTTCCATCCTCTCTGAAGCCGACGTCATGGGAACTCTGTTGGGGGAATATCTAGGCCGCAGCCGGCTTCCTGCTCTGCTCCACAGCTGAGTCCACTACAACCAGACACTCAGCCCAACTGCGTTCTGATGGCTACAGACACATTGTTCACTTAGTGTAGCCGAGTGTCACGCTACACTGGAATGTCAGCTTCCAGAGTAGTTTAGGCCTCAGGGACCGTGAAGAGTCAATGTTACAGTAGGACAATCTGCGTGATGAACATCAGTGTACAGTGTGGAGTTAAAGATCTGAAGGCATGTCAGTATCTCAGTGGTCTTGTCTTGCTAAAGCCAACCATTGCTGCAGGAAGCACATTTGGCCTTAAGGTTGTAAACATTACAAAGGCGTCAATGTGTACAAGAGGAGAGGCTAGATAGACTTTCTAATAGGTTCATTGTAGAATGATGTGTGGAGAAGAGCCCAAATCACCACTAAATTCATGTTTATCATTGCAGCTTAAAATGTCCAGCCATAAACCCCAAATAGTTTTGTGAAAGCTGGAAAGGCCAAGGCTCTCATTGTAAAGGTTTGACCCACAGCCACTGTTAACACAAATCAACACCTAGATATCACAGCACAGCTACACTGCCACTGTGAAGCGAAGGGAACTCTGCATTCCAACACTGAATGAAGCACCACAACAATGGCAAGTCATGTGACCTGTCCTTGTCAAGACAATGGTCGTCAGGTCCTGTGTTAATATACACAAACCCTTGGACCCGGAAAAATACTGTTTTTCTACTTGGCTGAGGAAGACTGTTACTTTTGGTCTCTGCACTACATTTATGCCAGTTACCATGGGGTTCCAAGGCCATTATCACACCATGCTCCACCATCAGGGTTGTGTTCATTAGGTATTAAATGGAAGGAAACAGATTGAAACAAGGAGGGACTACCTGAACTTGTCCAATAAGAAACACTAATTTTCATTTTGTTTACCGCTGTGTGTCTTATTGAACACAACCCAGACCATAATCAAGAGATCAGACATAATGGATATGTGTTTCACTACTCAGACCTGATGACTTGGGTGACAGGTTTCTGACACCATGTACAGGAACCATCGTGACAAATCTAGACTGGATTCCTCTCAAAAGGTAGCATGACGCACGGCATGCAGATGGTGGATGAAAATAAGAACTGGCAGTCAAACGAGTGCATCTACAAACGGGACTAATAGCCTATAGCGACAGTGGTAGCCTGGAAGCGTGCGGTAGGCTCGCTTAACATAGATATGACAGAGTCCCTCTGCTCAAAATGTCTACAAATAGTGTCCCTTTAAATAAAGTCAGTCAGGCCTCTTGAGGTGAGCCAGTGTTTACTTGCTAGTCAACTCAACGACCCCAGGCGGGGGCTTTCTACTCAGACTGCATTAGAAGGTGGAGGATGAGGACTTTTACACACACAAATCAATAGAAACGGCCATTTGAATAAATGACCAATAGCGTGTCTGAAGAGATGGACATCATTGTAACACAATTATGAGATGGAAGAATGTCACTATCAGTTTGTTCAGATGCAGAGAGAGCAGCCTACTTGGAGGACATGGGCTTGTTATTATCACTGACTAACGTGTCTCAATTCAACCTCTTTGCCTTGAAACGGATTTGAATAATCCTCCTGGTAACATCATTATCGTTCGGCTGAGGAAAAGTGTCCCACCACAAGATACCTGGCATTGCCACCATATCTTAATCATATCCATTAGAACAGGGCGTGTGACATCTATATTGACATCAAAACGTCACAATCAAGCTTCCTTTCATTTACAAAATAGGGACTGGGGGCTAAGTGAGGATGAAAGTTTCAGTCCCTGTAGCTTCAAGCAATAACAACAGTATAACACTAAATGTAAACTTATTCAGAAACTTGAAAATCGAGGCCCGTGGAATTTCCCCAGAAAGCCTTGGTGTGCTTGATAAGCAGGGCAGCCTAGAAGAAGCACCACAGAGGGCTGACAGTCAGTCTGCAGAGCAGTGAAGAAGAGACACAGTCACTCACCCTCTTTGGAACAGGTCCACATTGTAGAACTTGTGGAGCTCAACAGAGAACTCCACCGTGGCCTGCACCTCACTCATGTTTGGCTTCAGAGGCAGACAGAAGGCTTACATCATCTGGGACATTATGACCCCTGTGGAAGGAGGAGAGCATCCATGTGAGTTACCTGAACTGATGTGAAGAGGAGTTATCATCACACTGGACACAAATACAGGAACAACCTTGAGGCCTTTCTCTCTTCACACTAGTAGAGAATTACAGTGGAGCATGTGTTCTCATCACACACACCCTCAGGCGGTCAGGCAGTCACCTACACACACACACAGCGAAAGTACAAATCACGCAGGCACACACACACACACACCTAGTCAACAGCAAACAAACAGTCGCACTTGGCTCAGCTGTTTCCAATAACAAGCACCGAACACCCAATCCAAACAGACCCATGAGGGCTGCTGCCTGCTGGGTTCTCTGCTTCAGATGTAAATAACATGTCTTTCCTAATTGGCTGGCAGCTCAGCCAAACAGAGAGAGAAGGTGGGGGGAGACAGAGAGAGAGGGAGATGGATGGGGGAGAGCGAGAGTATGGGGGGGGAAGGAACAGCTATGAATCACACGCTAAAATAGTCCTGAAATACTATATCAACTACTGGACAATACTAGAAATACACTAAGTACGTGTCTACAGGCCTCCAACAGGTCTCCAACAGGTCTTAAATTAATTCAACTTAGTCAAGCCAAGTCTTAGGGGCAGAGGAGAATTGAACCTAGTCTGAAACACACAGGTGGAACGAAGACCCAGAGGGCAGATTCGGCGCAATGGAGCTGAGAGAAATTGGCATAGCAAAATCACCCAGAAGCCCTATAAATGACTCATGTGAGGAATGAATAAATGACAGTCTTGTAGAGCTAATGGTGCCATGTTCCTGGCAATGAAAGCAGACGAGTTGGAGGGGGAAGACAATATGGCCGGCTGCAGATTTGAAGGAGATAGATGGCTTAGATGTGACTGAACTAAAGAGACCTGGGCTGGGTTATTTAGAAAACACACAGGAAAGAGGCCAAGTAGGGCAGAGAGGGTACAGCTAGCAGGGTTGTTATGATATCTAATGCCAAGGAAGCCTTGAATACAGACTGTTTAGATCTCTCCCTAACACTCTCTTTCTCCCACCAAGTCTGTCATGTTCTGTCTCTCTGATCTCTGACTCTCTCTCTCTCCGCCTCGACCGCTCTCTCTGGCCCTCTCTGTCAGTTTCTCTCTTCCCTTCTCTCGTTTTCCTCTCTCTCTATCCCCCTGCCCCCACTCTTTCACTCAGAGATGAAGGAGGGAGACAAACAACAAGACTGGCATGGTTTTCTCAGGCAGATAACCAGAGAGACTCTTATGTATTCATAAACAACCAAAGCAAGCCACCATACATAACAAGCTCTCCATCTTACAGCAAGGAATGCTGTAAATTATTGAGTGAAAACGCAGGGAATTTACTTTAATCATATCAACACCGTATTCATAAAGCTTCTCCTCAGAGTAGGAGTGATGATCTGGGAACAGTTACGCATTTTAGATTATAATGAATGGACAGGGAGGACCTGATCCTAGATCAGCACTCCTCCTCTAGGCAATGCTTTACTTATTAATATAGGCACATAAATTATAGGATAGACAAGAATATCACTGTCTAACTAACAGTAGCATCATCCATAGACAGGCTGCAAGAAAATGAGAACACTGTGTTGCATGAGAACACAGTCTCTGGGTTTCCATAGTTTCCAAAGCCATGTCATAAAGTGGAGGTGCTGGGAGCAGGGCATGTTAAAACCTGTTGCACATTTCTCTTATATGGGACAACACCAGTACCTGCATCTGCACGCTTCACAAAGCAAAGTGCATTCAAACGGAGATGGCATGGCTATCTGAAACAGGGCCAGAGATAGTGGTGCCAAGCCAACTTTAATTAGAACAAGTGTCATATTTCTCAACTGAGTGCAACGTTTCCGTTTGAGTGATCAAACGGGTTCCTTTAAGTTGGTAATAGTTTGAAAACGCTGTGGTGGTGAGCTGCTCCGAGTACAGTTACAAAGCCTAGATCCACTAAGTTATGTCTACCAGTAGGGTCTACCTGTCCAGCAGGGTATTTGCTTTGCATAGCAGAGTGTGCATGCTGGTTTAGGCTACTGTTTGCATGGCCAGCTACCCATTTACTAACTGAACAAACAAATAGTCAAATGACTGAGATTTAGCAACACAATCACAATTCACAACTGAACTGACAGAATGATGCAAAACAATACAGTCTAGATCTAAGACAACATTACCGATTGTACTGATGAGGAAACAGGGGAATGTAGCCTACTTAAGATAAACCGGAGAGTCACCCTTATTGTTCTTCCCTCATAACTCAGCATGATGCAGACTAGAACACATTTAGGTTACAGTATAGTACAGTATAGTTAGCTAGTATGCATGTGCTTTTCTAATCCACTGTGTAGTGTGGTGCCAACCCGTTTCCTTCCTGAGTGCAGCTATGTGTGCTTTCTGATTAATAATGCACCTTATAATAATCTATGGAATTCACACTCCACTCCCTGGTCTTTTGAAGCCAATGCTACTCCTGGTCTTTTGAAGCCAGTGCTACTCCTGGAAGTTAAATGATTGTAGAGAAACAGTAAGCTCCATTCATGACAGTTTCAGTTTATTGATCTTTGCCAAGCAAAACAACTTTGCTACCTGTGTCTGCTCTCTGAGTGTCTTTAACAATCATACCTGTAGTCTACCTGCCTCTTTTTCCAACCTAGTCACACTCTTGACAGTGAGTCTATGAGGATACTTCAACATTGTGTAGGTAGCTTGCAAGCTAGCTAGTTACGCAACTGAACAGCAATAACATTTTGACAACTTACTGAGAAGAAATAGCCCAAGTCATGTCTGAGAAGAGATATAACAACATGGTATAGCTAGTTAGCTAACGTTAACTAGTTACCTTGACTGATGGAACGTATGACAGTTCAGGGGAGAGTAACATTTATATCCCAGGGTCTAGGAACATACTAATTAAGGGTTCTGGTTCAGTAGTTAGTTAGCTATGTAACACATGCAGAAAACACTTCGTCTATGTAGGTCCTGTTGATTGAGCAACTTACATAGGCCTACTATTTCCTCAAAAGTTTCACAGGATCATTCTCAGATGTTGAAATATTCTGTGACCATCCCCTACTACTGCAAACAAGGACAGAATGAATCACCACACATCATCTGTCTCGCAAGTGTAGTTAGTTACCTAGCCAGCTTCTACCATCAAAACGCCATAGCAAGATAACTAGTTAACTGGGAATTCTGTCAACTAACTAACTAGCTGGGGTTTCTTCAGAAGAAACAGACAAATAGTTGAGTCAACAACGCACAGTAGTTATATAGATAATGTGTTGGCTACAGTAGTTAACGTTAGTTAAATTAGCTGTCAGTCTCACCACATAACGTTAGCTAGCTACTGTTAGCTAACGTTACATTGCTAGTTTTGCAGTAACTAGCTAGCCGTCCTTACTTAGCTAGCCAGCACGATAGCTAGCTACGAGTTTAAAGTTAACTAGCTAATCTTTCAAGTACTAAAGCAGCAGCCAATGGCTTTATTTTCACACATCGGATCTGACGTTGCCGTTATCTAGTAGCTAGCTAGCTAGCTCGTTGGCGCGTTGATCTACTCAGTACTCACCAGATTCTGTGTCGACAGATCACTTCTCCTGATAGTTAAAATACGAAATACTATAACAAAACAGCATTAAGCCGACTTCAAAACCAAACGGGACAACGACATGGGTAGTCAATCCAGTCCCTTGATCTTGCACACAGCCTCCGCAGCCTGACAAGGCTAGCGACGATCCGCTGGAAAAAAGGAAAACAGTGGAAGCGACCACGCACGTTGTCGAACATAAAAACTGCGCAGTTGCTGCGCAGATCCTGTCAAGTGGTCCTCTGACGTCCTTGCCGGTGACTCTTTTGGTGCTTTCAAGACAACTGAGAACTCAAATAACCGATGTCAAATCATGAACTTGCCCTTCACACCTCTAGCCATAGCCAAACCGATTGGTTGCTAGGGCTCATGGTTGCCAGGGGCCTTATCACACAGTGGGGTCAGCCAATCACATCTTTGGTTCCAGATCCCCAGATCCTGCCTCTCTCTCAGTCTCCTTCAAGCAGACACAGAGAGACCAGCAAGCTCATCTCTGACCTGCACAACAACAGCTGGACTCCCTCATATCTCTTTGGACATGTGGGATGGTGTACTTGCACAAAGTGAGTGTGTAACATGTGTATAATTATTGCTTGTTGTTCTTTATAGTTTTTACTATTGCCTATTGCATTCTGCCTGTGTGTATATCGTTGGTAGCATATCCATTTATACAGTCCTTTATTACAATGATCATTGCTCTCGTGCTATCACACAGTTTGTACAATGTATTCATTACCCCTGTTTTCTGCCCAGTACAGAACTACTACCATTCCACTACCTTTCCATGTACATTTCATCTGTGCGTGTGTGTGTGTGTGTGTGTGTGTGTGTGTGTGTGTGTGTGTGTGTGTGTGTGTGTGTGTGTGTGTGTGTGTGTGTGTGTTAATAAAGTATCCTTGTGTGTAACTCTGAGGTTGCCTTATTCCCCTCTTACCTGGGGAGGTGCTAGCAGGTTAAAGATTAGCCCAAATGGAGAGTCGCTCTCTTTCAGGTACCATAGAGAATGATAGAGGACTCTAGTGCCCAAAAGCTTGTTTTAGCATGGGCAGGGTCAGTGAGGACTTTCAACATTTAAGTCGTTTACTGGGTGGGACTTCCTATGTGTCGAGGAGGGATCACACAATGCCATCCAGGTCAGCAGGAGGGTTCATCCAATGAATTATACCTGTGAGCAAATATGCCATACCTGCAGGTGGCAGTAAGTCCCCAACCTTGCCTTTATAGCTGTTCAAACACACTCCAGGTGGTAGCATGCACACTTTCAGTTTGTTTTTCAACTCATAGAAAATGGACTACTTCAAAACGGAGATGGCCTCAATGGCTCGCTCACAGACTCCATAATGGGACAGATACAAAGAAGAGTCCTCTATCATTCTCTATGAGTGGTAATTGTTACGACTGATGTGACAGATCCAGATTCTTCAGTGATTGAGTTTAGATGGATTGCTTGGTCCATATCCCACCTGGATATGGTTGGAGATGAGGCATGCCAGGGTAAATGTGAAATAATCTTTTATAACTACCATCTATTATAGTGGTTGAGGGGGAACTGGCAGAACAGGGCTTGAACCAGTGACCCTGTAGGGCGGAGACCACCTGTGCCATAAAAGCCCTGGCCTCTTTGCAGACGTGCAGTAGTCTTTATACTACTCTGTTAACTTTCTGTTGACATGTGATCTCTGGCACCTATTGGATACTGTGAAAAGGGAATGATGCAACTCCCAAAGATATCTGTAATGGTATAGTGTAAACCAGGGGTAGGTAACCCTGGTCCTGGAGGGCCGCAGAAACTTCATGTTTTTGATTTAACCGACCTGGAAGACCAAGTGTGTTGAATTTAGGCAATCACTGAGCCGATACATTTTTAACTAAGTTGCTCAGTGTGCTGCCTCTTTGGGATAGAATCCTGCAGTACCTGTGGCACACCAGGTACAGGGTTGTCTACCCCTGATGTAGGCTATGTATTACATATTAATGCAGGTGGCAGGCTATAAGGCTACAAAATAAATATCATATTGCGAGCCAATAGTCTATTTACTTCCTGCTTTAATTTGATCTCTGACTTGTATGAACACGGTAATGCATTTGATAAAGACATGGAGTATGTCCCAGATGGCACCCTATTGTGCATTTATTTTGACCAGAGCCCAATGGGATAACCTATGGATATCCTATGGGATGCTCAATGGGATACCCTTTGGATACCCTATGGGATGCTCTATGGGATAACCTATGGATACCCTATGGATCCTCTATGGATACCATATGGATACTCTATTGACACCCTATGGATACCCTATGGACACCCAATGGGCCACCCTATGGGCCACACTATGGGATACTTTATGGATGCTCTATGGAAACCCTATGGAATACCCTATGGGATACCCTATGGATATTCTATGGAAATCCTATTGGATACCCTATGGATACCCTATGGAAACCCTATGGATACCCTATGGGCCACCCTATGGATACCCTATGGATAACCTATGGGCCACACTATGGGATACCCTATGGATACCCTATGGGATACCCTATGGATACCCTATGGGCCACCCTATGGGGTGCTCTATGGGCCACCCTATGGATACCCTATGGAATACCCTATGGAAACCCTATTGGAAACCCTATTGGATACCCTATGGAAACCCCATGGGATACCCTATGGGATGCTCTATGGGATAACCTATGGATACCCTATGTGATACCCTATGGATACCCTATGGATACTCTATTGATACCCTATGGATACCCAATTGGATACCCTATGGGCCCCCCTATGGATACCCTATTGGCCACCCTATGGATACCCTATGGATGCCCTATAGGATACCCTATGGATAACCTATGGGCCACCCTATGGATAACCTATGGGCCATCCTATGGGATACCCTATGGGCCACCCTATGGATACCCTATGGGCCACACTATGGGATACCCTATGGATGCTCTATGGAAACCCTATGGAATACCCTATGGATACCCTATAAATACCCTATGGATACCCTATGGATACTCTATGGAAACCCTATTGGATACCCTATGGAAACCCTATGGGATACCATATGGGGTGCTCTATGGGATAACCTATGGATACCTATGGATACCTTATGGGATACCCTATGGATACCCTATGGATACCTTATGGGATACCCTAGGGATACCTTATGGGCCACCCTATGGGCCACCCTATGGGCCACACTATGGGATACCCTATGGATGCCCTATGGAATATCCTATGGATACCCTATGGGATGCTCTATGGGATAACCTATGGATACCCTATGCGATACCCTATGGATACCCTATGGGATGCTCTATGGGATAACCTATGGATACCCTATGCGATACTCTATGGATACCCTATGGATACTCTATTGATACCCTATGGGATACCCTATGGATACCCAATGGGATACCCTATGGGCCCCCCTATGGGATACCCTATGGATACCCTATAGGATACCCTATGGATACCCTATTGGCCACCCTATGGATACCCTATGGATACCCTATTGGCCACCCTATGGATAACTTATGGGCCATCCTATGGGATACCCTATGGGCCAACCTATGGATACCCTATGGATACCCTATGGGCCACCCTGTGGGCCACCCTATGGGCCACACTATGGGATACCCTATGGATACTCTATCGATACCCTATGGAAACCTTATGGGATACCCTATGGAACCTATGGAATACCCTATGGATACCCTATGGATACCCTATGGAAACCCTATGGAAACCCTATGGATACCCTATGGGATACCCTATGGGCCACCCTATGGGCCAAAAGTAGTGCACTATAAAGAGAATAGGGTGCCATATGGGACACAACCATGGGCTATAGAAACATATAACATTGTTAACCCTTATTAGCTCTTCCTGACCTTCAAAACTGAGTGCTTGTTGAAGAGTCTTTCTTCACATTACCTTCACCAAACAACGGTTTTGTTGGTGTCCTAAGTGTGAATCTATGGTGTGAACTGTGTGGAAATGTTTCAGTCAGGCTTGTATGGGAACAGATCACAGAGAATGAAGAGGACAGAAATATTGGGAACACTGACTGTTCAAATAGGTCACCAGATAGGGGTGAGGGTGGTGTGGGTGGGGCTTGTCCGTCATACCATAACACCAAACGTGGATTCGGTTGATCCATTTTTCTCCTTCAATACATGCTCAGTATTAGTTGCATTTTTGGGGGGCCTACTACATGACATCTACCATCTGACCGACGATTAGTCATCATGATAATCAATGGTTTTAATCAATCTCATGTGACAGGAAGATGGTAATGAAATAACTAAACATGAAGACACACAGGTTCTTTCTTATCAGGGATGGAGCACGGGACACTTGCGTTATAATCCCTCTGAGATAAACATGTACATCATATTTGGCATGGCCCCTCAGGAACTTCTATAGATGCACCGTTGACAGCATCTTGTCTGCATCCCCACCTGGTATGGCAACTGCACTTCCATGAACTGCAAGGCTCTATAGAGGGTGGTGTGGACTGTCCAATACATCACTGGGGGTGAGCTTGCTGCCCTCCAGGACATTTACACACAGTCAACGCTGTTGTTCTATTTACACACTATTTATTCACCTGTGTGACCAAGACACTATCCACTTTATAATGATAAAAACAGTCATAATTGACATAGTACATTCATCATTTTGACTGTATATCTGATCGTGTACATAACTGTTTGATTACTATGCATAATACCTTCTTACTACTTCTTGACGTTTGATTATTATGGAGATTGATATTGTACTGCACTGTGGAAGGAGCACCTTTATACCCGCTGTAAACTGTGTATATGACGAATACAATTTGATTTGAAATGGGAAACTAACCCTAGTACAGTGTTTAACCACCGGACCCACTCCCCACCCCCGGAGAACAGTTTCAGTCACGCCTCAAAGAAAACCTCCTCAGTTTGCTAGTCCTACCAGAGGTGTTATTTTGTAGGTTCGTCTTGTTCCTCACACAGCTGGGACCCCTGGACAGACTTGACCATCCACAGAAAACCTGCTAAAGGCCTACTGAATGGGTGGATTAAAAAGGTATACATTAATTTATTGATTGATGTATGGAGGTATTGCTTTGCATTATCATGCTGCTATTATACAGTCATTCATGTATTAATGTTCACAGACTAAGCTATACATTTTAAACTGAACTGCAAATCTGTAGATCTTGGGTCTCCGACCTTGTTCCTGGAGAGCTCCCCTACTGTAGGCTTTTGCACCATCTCCTGTTGTAACTAACCTGATTCATTTTATCAACCAGCTAATGATTCAAATCAGGTGCACTAGATTAGGGTTGGAAGTTAAAATGTGCAGGACGGTAGCTCTCCAGGAAGAGGGTTGCAGAGCCCTGCTGTTGATGATATAGGATTCTATATATAGGATTCTGTTTTTGGTACAAAGAGGGCTTATTCATCTGCTAACATCTGTATTCCTAACATTTGTGTTCCTAACCTAACATCTGTGTTCCTAACCTAACATCTGTGTTCCTAACATCTGTGTTCCTAACCTAACATCTGTGTTCCTAACCTAACATCTGTGTTCCTAACTTAACATCCGTGTTCCTAACCTAACATCTGTGTTCCTAACATCTGTGTTCCTAACCTAACATCTGTGTTCCTAACCTAACATCTGTGTTCCTAACATTTGTGTTCCTAACCTAACATCTGTGTTCCTAACCTAACATCTGTGTTCCTAACATCTGTGTTCCTAACCTAACATCTGTGTTCCTAACATCTGTATTCCTAACATCTGTGTTCCTAACCTAACATCTGTATTCCTAACATCTGTGTTCCTAACATCTGTGTTCCTAACATCTGTGTTCCTAATATCTGTGTTCCTAATATCTGTGTTCCTAACATCAGTGTTCCTAACAGCTGGGTTCCTAAAATCAGTGTTCCTAACATCTGTGTTCCAACATCTGTGTTCCTAATATCTGTGTTCCTAATATCTGTGTTCCTAACATCAGTGTTCCTAACAGCTGGGTTCCTAAAATCAGTGTTCCTAACATCTGTGTTCCTAACCTAACATCTGTATTCCTAACATCAGTGTTCCTAACATCTGTGTTCCTAACATCTGTGTTCCTAATATCTGTGTTCCTAATATCTGTGTTCCTAACATCAGTGTTCCTAACAGCTGGGTTCCTAAAATCAGTGTTCCTAACCTAACATCTGTATTCCTAACATCAGTGTTCCTAACATCTGTGTTCCTAACATCTGTGTTCCTAACATCTGTGTTCCTAACATCTGTATTCCTAACATCTGTATTCCTAACATCTGTGTTCCTAATATCTGTGTTTTTAATATCTGTGTTCCTAACATCAGTGTTCCTAACAGCTGGGTTCCTAAAATCAGTGTTCCTAACATCTGTGTTCCAACATCTGTGTTCCTAATATCAGCGTTCCTAACATCTGTGTTCCTAACCTAACATCTGTGTTCCTAACCTAACATCTGTGTTCCTAACATCTGTGTTCCTAACCTAACATCTGTGTTCCTAACTTAACATCTGTGTTCCTAACCTAACATCTGTGTTCCTAACCTAACATCTGTGTTCCTAACCTAACATCTGTGTTCCTAACCTAACATCTGTGTTCCTAACTTAACATCCGTGTTCCTAATCTAACATCTGTGTTCCTAACATCTGTGTTCCTAACCTAACATCTGATTTCCTAACATCTGTGTTCCTAACCTAATATCTGTGTTCCTAACATCTGTGTTCCTAACCTAACATCTGTGTTCCTAATATATGTGTTCCTAATATCTGTGTTCCTAGCATCTGTGTTCCTAACATCAGTGTTCCTAACAGCTGGGTTCCTAAAATCAGTGTTCCTAACATCTGTGTTCCAACATCTGTGTTCCTAATATCAGCGTTCCTAACATCTGTGTTCCTAACATCTGTGTTCCTAACATCTGGATTCCTAACATCTGCATTCCAACATCTGTGTTCCTAACATCTGGGTTCCTAACATCAGCGTTCCTAACATCTGCGTTCCTAATATCTATGTTCCTAACATCTGCGTTCCTAACATCTGTGTTCCTAACATCTGTGTTCCTAACATCTGGATTCCTAACATCTGCATTCCAACATCTGTATTCCTAACATCTGGGTTCCTAACATCTGCGTTCCTAACATCTGCATTCCAACATCTGTATTCCTAACATCAGCGTTCCTAACATCTGGGTTCCTAAAATCTGTATTCCTAACATCTGTGTTCCTAACATCTGGATTCCTAACATCTGCATTCCAACATCTGTATTCCTAACATCTGGGTTCCTAACATCTGCGTTCCTAACATCTGCATTCCAACATCTGTATTCCTAACATCAGCGTTCCTAACATCAGCGTTCCTAACATCTGTATTCCTAACATCTGTGTTCCTAACATCTGTATTCCTAACATCTGTATTCCTAACATCTGTGTTCCTAACATCTGTGTTCCTAATATCTGTGTTCCTAATATCTGTGTTCCTAACATCAGTGTTCCTAACAGCTGGGTTCCTAAAATCAGTGTTCCTAACATCTGTGTTCCAACATCTGTGTTCCTAATATCAGCGTTCCTAACATCTGTGTTCCTAACCTAACATCTGTGTTCCTAACCTAACATCTGTGTTCCTAACATCTGTGTTCCTAACCTAACATCTGTGTTCCTAACTTAACATCTGTGTTCCTAACCTAACATCTGTGTTCCTAACCTAACATCTGTGTTCCTAACCTAACATCTGTGTTCCTAACCTAACATCTGTGTTCCTAACTTAACATCCGTGTTCCTAATCTAACATCTGTGTTCCTAAAATCTGTGTTCCTAACCTAACATCTGATTTCCTAACATCTGTGTTCCTAACCTAATATCTGTGTTCCTAACATCTGTGTTCCTAACCTAACATCTGTGTTCCTAATATATGTGTTCCTAACATCAGTGTTCCTAACAGCTGGGTTCCTAAAATCAGTGTTCCTAACATCTGTGTTCCAACATCTGTGTTCCTAATATCAGCGTTCCTAACATCTGTGTTCCTAACATCTGTGTTCCTAACATCTGGATTCCTAACATCTGCATTCCAACATCTGTGTTCCTAACATCTGGGTTCCTAACATCAGCGTTCCTAACATCTGCGTTCCTAATATCTATGTTCCTAACATCTGCGTTCCTAACATCTGTGTTCCTAACATCTGTGTTCCTAACATCTGGATTCCTAACATCTGCATTCCAACATCTGTATTCCTAACATCTGGGTTCCTAACATCTGCGTTCCTAACATCTGCATTCCAACATCTGTATTCCTAACATCAGCGTTCCTAACATCTGGGTTCCTAAAATCTCTATTCCTAACATCTGTGTTCCTAACATCTGGATTCCTAACATCTGCATTCCAACATCTGTATTCCTAACATCTGGGTTCCTAACATCTGCGTTCCTAACATCTGCATTCCAACATCTGTATTCCTAACATCAGCGTTCCTAACATCTGTATTCCTAACATCTGTGTTCCTAACATCTGTATTCCTAACATCTGTATTCCTAACATCTGTGTTCCTAACATCTGTGTTCCTAATATCTGTGTTCCTAATATCTGTGTTCCTAACATCAGTGTTCCTAACAGCTGGGTTCCTAAAATCAGTGTTCCTAACATCTGTGTTCCAACATCTGTGTTCCTAATATCAGCGTTCCTAACATCTGTGTTCCTAACCTAACATCTGTGTTCCTAACCTAACATCTGTGTTCCTAACATCTGTGTTCCTAACCTAACATCTGTGTTCCTAACTTAACATCTGTGTTCCTAACCTAACATCTGTGTTCCTAACCTAACATCTGTGTTCCTAACCTAACATCTGTGTTCCTAACCTAACATCTGTGTTCCTAACTTAACATCCGTGTTCCTAATCTAACATCTGTGTTCCTAACATCTGTGTTCCTAACCTAACATCTGATTTCCTAACATCTGTGTTCCTAACCTAATATCTGTGTTCCTAACATCTGTGTTCCTAACCTAACATCTGTGTTCCTAATATATGTGTTCCTAATATCTGTGTTCCTAGCATCTGTGTTCCTAACATCAGTGTTCCTAACAGCTGGGTTCCTAAAATCAGTGTTCCTAACATCTGTGTTCCAACATCTGTGTTCCTAATATCAGCGTTCCTAACATCTGTGTTCCTAACATCTGTGTTCCTAACATCTGGATTCCTAACATCTGCATTCCAACATCTGTGTTCCTAACATCTGGGTTCCTAACATCAGCGTTCCTAACATCTGCGTTCCTAATATCTATGTTCCTAACATCTGCGTTCCTAACATCTGTGTTCCTAACATCTGTGTTCCTAACATCTGGATTCCTAACATCTGCATTCCAACATCTGTATTCCTAACATCTGGGTTCCTAACATCTGCGTTCCTAACATCTGCATTCCAACATCTGTATTCCTAACATCAGCGTTCCTAACATCTGGGTTCCTAAAATCTGTATTCCTAACATCTGTGTTCCTAACATCTGGATTCCTAACATCTGCATTCCAACATCTGTATTCCTAACATCTGGGTTCCTAACATCTGCGTTCCTAACATCTGCATTCCAACATCTGTATTCCTAACATCAGCGTTCCTAACATCAGTGTTCCTAACATCTGTGTTCCTAACCTAACATCTGATTTCCTAACATCTGTGTTCCTAACCTAATATCTGTGTTCCTAACATCTGTGTTCCTAACCTAACATCTGTGTTCCTAATATATGTGTTCCTAATATCTGTGTTCCTAGCATCTGTGTTCCTAACATCAGTGTTCCTAACAGCTGGGTTCCTAAAATCAGTGTTCCTAACATCTGTGTTCCAACATCTGTGTTCCTAATATCAGCGTTCCTAACATCTGTGTTCCTAACATCTGTGTTCCTAACATCTGGATTCCTAACATCTGCATTCCAACATCTGTGTTCCTAACATCTGGGTTCCTAACATTAGCGTTCCTAACATCTGCGTTCCTAATATCTATGTTCCTAACATCTGCGTTCCTAACATCTGTGTTCCTACCATCTGTGTTCCTAACATCTGGATTCCTAACATCTGCATTCCAACATCTGTATTCCTAACATCTGGGTTCCTAACATCTGTGTTCCTAACATCTGCGTTCCTAACATCTGTGTTCCTAACATCAGCGTTCCTAACATCTGGGTTCCTAAAATCTGGTTTCCTAACATTTGTGTCCCTAACATCTGTGTTCCTAACTTCTGCGTTCCTAACATCTGTATTCCTAACATCTGGGTTCCTAATATATGCATTCCTAACATCTGGGTTCCTAATATCTGCGTTCCTAACATCTGGGTTCCTAAAATCTGTGTTCCTAACATCTGTGTTCCTAACATCTGTGTTCCTAACATCTGCGTTCCTAACATCTGTGTTCCTAACATCTGTGTTCCTAACATCAGCGTTCCTAACATCTGTGTTCCTAACATCTGCGTTCCTAACATCTGCGTTCCTAACATCTGAGTTCCTAACATCAGCGTTCCTAATATCTATGTTCCTAAAATCTGCGTTCCTAACATCTGGGTTCCTAAAATCTGGATTCCTAACATTTGTGTCCCTAACATCTGGGTTCATAAAATCTGGGTTCCTAACATCAGCGTTCCTAACATCTGTGTTCCTAACATCTGCGTTCCTAACATCTGAGTTCCTAACATCAGCGTTCCTAATATCTATGTTCCTAAAATCTGCGTTCCTAACATCTGTGTTCCTAACATCTGCGTTCCTAACATCTGAGTTCCTAACATCAGCGTTCCTAATATCTATGTTCCTAAAATCTGCATTCCTAACATCTGGGTTCCTAAAATCTGGGTTCCTAACATTTGTGTCCCTAACATCTGCGTTCCTAACATCTGGGTTCCTAACATCTGTGATGACATGACATTTGTATTTTAGGGAGGTCCTCCTCTACTTGTTATGCCATGTGATCCCACAATGCCTCAGCACAGGCCTTCAATCGCAGAGTAAGTATTGTTTAATACTCTGTAGAAGACATACAAACAGTAGGGTAGTACATGTAATTATCTTCTTAAACTCTGGCAAAAGCTTAATGTATAAGCGATGTGAATAGTTCTTATAGAAATGTATGGCTTACACTGCTGCCTTAGGAGATGTTACTAAAGATGTGAGGTCAGGAATGAGGGATGCTGACGATGATGATAATGATGATGATCATGATGGTAATCTAATTTCAACATTTCATTATGGTAAGAAACTGATTGATACAATGGTGCAGCTAGGTATGACTGCATCAGTGAGCCAAGATGTCAAGTCTCGAGCCAGGGTGTTAGGCTTAAGAGGAAACAACCGACACTCATAGATAATATTTATTCAGTGCTCACAGCAGGGCTACGTACAGCAGTGCAGCAGCTTTCCAAACACTGGGTGATTGGATGTCTGTCTGTCCACGTACTGTAATCACTGCAGTGGCAGCTTCTTTCAGTGTGAAGGTCAGGCTACAAGGCAATCAGCACTGGTGCAGGCTAGGAAGAAGGTGGCACTTGGATGTGCACACTCACACACACGCACGCACGCACACACACACGCACGCACGCACGCACGCACGCACGCACGCACGCACGCACGCACGCACGCACACACACACACACACACACACACACACACACACACACACACACACACACACACACACACACACACACACACACATCCTACTTCAGCCTTGACAAGTCAGTCTGTCTCTTCCTCTTTGCAGGGGTGTATTTTTCCTCTGGAGCTGACATTCAAACTGAGCAGGGCCTGTGTCCTCCGATTAAGGTCGGAGAGGATGGTTTCCCAGGTGAGAGTTCAAATTACTGGGAACAAAACAACCGTTCAAAAACGAATTAAAAATATCCACGTCAACAAGTATCCCTGATGTACTGTAACCTACCAACAGGTTTTTATATCATGTCCCAGTTTCACATTGCTGAGCTGGCCAGAAGAGGAACTGTTCAAAAGGGGCCTGGATCAACCTCTCAGCATGTTGCCTACAAAATAGGGCCAGCATTCAACTTCAGAATTAACACAAGGTAAATAGCACTGATCCAGTGGGAGGCTAGCGCTGTAGATGTAATGGATTATTATTTTAGGATGATTATTCTTTATTTATTCAGGGAAAACCCATTGAGACCATGGTCTGGATCCCAAGGGTGCCCTGATCACAGCAATACAACAACCAATACAATGTCAAACAAAACAACAATCAATCCCGAGCGGACCCAGAACATCTAATTGTAAACAAGCTTTGTAAACAAACAGGGAGTAATGAATTGATCTACGGGACTTCAATGAGAACCAGCCAACCTTTTGATACAGGATGCAGTTGTGAGTATTAAAACTGTCACCTGTGATAAAGTGAAGGGCTCTATGGTAGACAGCATCCTAAGGGTTAAAAGTAGTTAGTGGCTGTTTGTTGTATTCTGGGTATTGTGTCACCATAGTTAAGAACTGTCAGGAAAGTTGACTGTACAATCTCTTTCCTGCTGTTTAGGGAGAGGGAAGATCTATTTTTTTTTAAATAAGCCCACTTTATATCTTAGCTTTTTAACAAGTTTATTTTAATTTAACTAGGCAAGTCAGTTAAGAACAAATTCTCATTTTAAATGACAGCCTAGGTACAGTGGGTTAACTGCCTTGTTCAGGGGCAGAACAACAGATTTTTACCTTGTCAGATCGGGGATTCAAACTTGCAACCTTTCAGTTACTAGTCCAATGCTCTAACCACTAGGCTACCTGCCACAGTATGTTTTTTAAACGATAAATCCTTGTCAATCCAAAAGCCCAGATATTCATAGGCAGGAACCTGATCAATGGGAGAACCATTCAATTAATAAATATGTAGTCCATTGGAGAAAAAAAGTGTGAGAATTAGAGAAAAACATATATTTAGTGTTGCCCACATTAAGTCCACCTTTAAAAAAACCAGGGCATTCTGTAAGGCAACAAAGTCAGATTGCAGCTCTAACAACACCTGGTCAACAGTTGGGGCAATGGCATACATAACAGGATCATCTGCATACAGATGAATATTACAAGTTGGAACAAATAGACCAATATTATATATAGAAATAGTGAAGAGAACAGATCTCAGTACCGACCCCTGTGGTACACCTTTCCTAATATCCAGGAACCTAGACTTTGACACTATCACAAATCACACACTGTACCCTGTCTGTCAGATCATTCTCAAACCACTTGCAAGAAGCCTGATTCAGGCCTATGTCAGTCAACCTTTGAATGAGAGTGTGATGGTCAACAGTGTCAAAGTCCTTGGAAAGCTCTATAAATAAGGCAGCACAATGATTTTTATGATCCAAGCAACTTAACGCTTTATCTAAAAGGAGCGTAGCGGCTGAAACGGTGCTACTGTATGACCAGCTCTGAAACTCAATTCACATTAAGAGTAGAACGAGAAGTTCTTATCTGACAGTTGGTCAGGGATTCTAAAAGTTTGGAAAAGCAAGATCATTTGGAGATTGGACGGTAGTTATCTAAGGCAGAAGGATCTCCTCCTTTTGGTAGGGGGAGGACATGTTCCACTTTCCAGATCTTAGGGATAACACCAGAAACAATAGTAAAATTAAATATATACTGTTGGTTAACGGTTCTGCAATATTTGGCCAAAGAGCTGCAGTATTGGTGAACACTGCCATCTACCGGTCATGTTTGGTACTGTCCCTGTCCATGGTGCTGAATCTGGGTAACTCACAGCACATTGCAGTATCTCATCTAGAGCAACTAACAAGAGCAATTAGGGTTAAGTGCCTTGCTCAAGGTCACATCGACAGATGTTTCACCCAGTTGACTCGAACCAGCGACCTTTCAGTTACTGGCCCAAAGATCTTAACCGCTGGGCTACCTCCCGCGCTAATAGGCCACATGAAGGGCCACTGCTCACTTTAGAAGAATTCTACATTGTTTTAGGCATATCATCACTTGTGTATAATTTAACTACAATTATATACGCTTTTTTGTAAATTACTCTGGACTCGATGTGTAAAGCATGTAGATGAAGAGACAACTAGGCCTTAACATTTAGGCCTATTATGCATGGCGATGTTTGCCAACTTATCAAAGGCTAATATGTACAAGATAGGTGACTATTTCTCTCCCATGTTTCAGATCAGCGTATCCCCTTGGACTACCGGTTGAATTTGCGTTTGTGACAGTTTTACGAATGAACGGCAGTACCGTAACCAAGAACTGGAATATTTGGCAAATGCTAGATTTGAACGGCGAAGAGCAGCTTGCCGTTAGACTGAACGGAGAATCGCTCTCTCTTGAATTCACCTTCACAACATTGAATAAAACACGAGAGACGGCCGTTTTCCCTTTCCTACCGTTCCTCTTCAACTCTCAATGGCACAACATCTTACTGAAAGTCAGCAAGCGTTCTGTAACTCTGTTCGTGGATTGCATTATGGTGGACTCTCAGAACACACCCCAGAGAGGTATAGTCAACCTGGATGGATACACGTTGATTGGAAAGCTGAAGGATAACCCCGTTTTAGCAGTGCCAGTAAGTTGATTCTTTTGTAAACTTGTGCTTAGCCTCATTTCATAAGACTAGTCCTATGGCAAGTACAAGAGGTTTGGGACTTTAAGGCACAATAGTGACTGCGCTTGTTAAGTAACGGCAGGGCCACTCCAAATATTCAAACCTAGCTTTTCGGCATACACTCTAGCCTACATTGGAGAGTTTTACTGTAAATGACCTACACCGAGAGTGACTTTTTAGCTGAATGCGGCCTATGTGGAATGCGTGGCGCTCCGCCATGTCAATTTCTACAAATAAGTGGGAATTGTAACACAGAGGTTCTAGTCCAGAAGATGACCTGGCTGTGTCTAGGGAAGACCAGGCAAAGTTTCTATGATGGCAGCGCAATATTATAGGGAGATGTTTGTAATATAGTCCCAAAACTAAATCACAGAGTAAAAGTCCGCGTAATATCGCGCTTAATTGCCCTTTGATAATAATTGTCCAAGTGGTTTGGGATGTCTTTAAACAAATATATTTATCATCAGGCAGGTTCACTCTATTCGTGGTCACAGTAAAGAGATATTAATAACATTACAATCAGTAGTTATCTTACTGCTAGGGTCAAATTAGTATGATTAGTTGAGAATCAAGCATGTGATGTGATGTGAGGACTAGGCCTACATGATGATTTAGCCGATTGAGGATTGGTGACGATACCTAATGATTTAAATTAATAACATTACAATCAGTAGTTATCTTACTGCTAGGGTCAAATTAGTATGATTAGTTGAGAATCAAGCATGTGATGTGATGTGAGGACTAGGCCTACATGATGATTTAGCCGATTGAGGATTGGTGACGATACCTAATGATTTAACTATCACTATTTTGCCAATTATAATATTTATAGGTTGTGAATGTGACTTATGTCCGAGTGATTATTATTATTGTATGTCTTTTTCAGTTTGAACTCCAATCGATGCACATTGATTGTGATGTGGGGCGACCACAGACCTGCAATGACCTACCAGCCAGGACGTCGGTAAGAACCATTGACAAAACAGACTGCAACCACGGTCAAATTATCAGACTTAATTATCAAAATAGCCAGTACAGAGGCTGGTATTATCTAGTCCAGGCAACCATTGTAAATAAACAACATGAAAGATGAACAATTAAATCCCAAGCCAATAAATCACAAGCCATTTAAATCGCCCGCAATTATTTTCCATTTTCCATTTGCCCTCTGCACCCATAATAAACCCTCCCAGTCTGTTCGGGCGCAGTCCGTGAATTCTGCCAATCACTTCCTATAACTAAGCAGGTCATGAATATGCATAAGGCTTTGATGCCTATGGTACCTCTGGCGGTTCAGTTGGTAGAAACGGATTCAGCCGGGTGACTTTTTTTGTCGGGGTCCGTCAACCCAACTCATCCAAGAAAAAGGAAAACATTTTTACCCGTTCTTGCTGTCCGGGAGAGGGAAGAGCAGGAGAGACCATGGCTCACGGGCAACTTTTTTGGGTACTTTTGGTGCAGATTGTCCTTATTTGCTCCACACAGGTAAGTCCTTCTCTGTGTACCTCTGTTTTCAGGTTGACGAAATAGTACTTCAGGTGAGTGTATCTACATTATGTTATTCTCATGGATTTATTGTTGTGGAATCAACTAGCAGAATGTCCAGATTCTAGTTGGTCTACTCATGCAAGAGAATTTGTTCTATAAGAAAGACTGAAACAAATCAAAGGATGATAATTTCATTTTTGTAGCTGGGTGACTGTGACTGAGCATACAGTATTTATTTACATAGTGTACTCACTGGGTACACACTGGTTGAATCAACGCTGTTTCCACATCATTTCAATGAAATGATGTTGGAACCTAAATGTAATAGATGTTGAATTGATGTCTGCCCAGTGGGTAGCTACTATCACATGGATTCAACCCATTTCTCAGAACAAAGGGTATTTGCTTCAGTTGTGTTGGTGTCTTATGTTTGCTTTGCTGTGGTGGTTATGCACCTGTTGTTCCTTGAATTAATTATTTTTGGCTAAGCCTAACGGAGACTTCTGCTTCATTTTCAGACATACAGTATGTCCCATACAGATGTATGTTCATTATGTATAGCAATAATATCCATAGCTGATTGCGTTGTTTGACCGTCTCTTTGTCCAGAGGGCCTCGGGCCCCGTCGGCCCTCCAGGACCCGCAGGTGTCCCAGGAATTGATGGTGTCGCTGTAAGTTCTCTCCTCTATTAACTTGAATTATCTTCCAAATGATAAAGAGCATTATCACAACTCATGTTCATAATTATGCGTTTATGTGATTTGAATGGTGGGCGAGCACAACCCTTTTTCACAAACATAACCAGCTGCATGCTGAAGAGTTGGAATTAGACCAATTATGTATAAACACATATGTATACATTTGTGAATATATATAGATATATGTTTATATATTTATCTATGCATTTCACATGTAGGCCTTTTTTTATTTCAGGGTGAGAGGGGAGACGACGGAGAGGATGGCCCTGCTGTAATTATACACTTTTTATTACATATTTTATTGTTAACACAATACTATGTCATTATCATCTAGTAATTCTGATGTATTTGACTGTCAGTATGTTGTTCTGCTTTCTATTGTGGTTGTGTTGTTAGGGTCCTGATGGAGATGCAGGTAAACTAGGCTCAGCCGGGTTGCCAGGTGTGCCCGGGGCTGATGTGAGTATCCTGTTTCAAATCATTCATCCTTTTTGCCTTCAATTTCCTGTTTGTCGTCATTGGCGCCTTTTTTGTCATCTTTGATGATAGCAATAGTGAACTAGTCATGATGACTGTCATACTCAGGTTATAGCAGCAGTACATTTGCTAGGGGGTGGAACTTCTCAATATGTGCACCTTCTACCCTTAAAATTATTATCTTGCTTCATCAAGTGGTAATGACCACTTCTTTACCTAAGAGAGGCGCCAATCAATCAACCAGGGTGTCTGTAGAGATGCCTCTAGCACTGAGATGCAGTGCCTCAGACCGCTGAACCAGGGTGTCTGTAGTGATGCCTCTAGCACTGAGATGCAGTGTCTCAGACTGCTGAACCAGGGTGTCTGTAGTGATGCCTCTAGCACTGAGATGCAGTGCCTCAGACTGCTGAACCAGGGAGTCTGTAGAGATGCCTCTAGCACTGAGATGCAGTGTCTCAGACCGCTGAACCAGGGAGTCTGTAGAGATGCCTCTAGCACTGAGATGCAGTGCCTCAGACTGCTGAACCAGGGAGTCTGTAGAGATGCCTCTAGCACTGAGATGCAGTGTCTCAGACCGCTGCACCAGGGTGTCTGTAGAGATGCCTCTAGCACTGAGATGCAGTGCCTCAGACTGCTGAACCAGGGAGTCTGTAGAGATGCCTCTAGCACTGAGATGCAGTGTCTCAGACCGCTGCACCAGGGTGTCTGTAGAGATGCCTCTAGCACTGAGATGCAGTGTCTCAGACCGCTGCACCAGGGTGTCTGTAGAGATGCCTCTAACACTGAGATGCAGTGTCTCAGACCGCTGAACCAGGGAGTCTGTAGAGATGCCTCTAGCACTGAGATTCAGTGTCTCAGACCGCTGAACCAGGGAGTCTGTAGAGATGCCTCTAGCACTGAGATGCAGTGTCTCAGACCGCTGAACCAGGGTGTCTGTAGTGATGCCTCTAACACTGAGATGCAGTGCCTCAGACCGCTGAACCAGGGAGTCTGTAGAGATGCCTCTAGCACTGAGATGCAGTGTCTCAGACCGCTGCACCAGGGAGTCTGTAGAGATGCCTCTAACACTGAGATGCAGTGTCTCAGACCGCTGAACCAGGGTGTCTGTAGAGATGCCTCTAGCACTGAGATGCAGTGCCTCAGACTGCTGAACCAGGGTGTCTGTAGAGATGCCTCTAGCACTGAGATGCAGTGCCTCAGACCGCTGAACCAGGGTGTCTGTAGAGATGCCTCTAGCACTGAGATGCAGTGCCTCAGACCGCTGAACCAGGGTGTCTGTAGAGATGCCTCTAGCATTGAGATGCAGTGCCTCAGACCGCTGCGCCACTCGGGAGCAAAGAAAAGGCTAAGAATCTGACAGTTTCCTTTGTAACACAACAGTCTCTTTGTTCAGGCAGAGAGAAGGAAGGCCTGCACTTAATTAACTGTAGCTTCCATCCAAATTGGAGGGAGAGAAGAGGGTTAGGAAAACACTCGTAGGATATTAGTTTGTACTGATATCCTAAAGCATACTGTTAAGTGTACATGATCCATGTATCACTTTGTACGCAGTTTGCATTTCAGTCACACTTCTGCTGTAGGTTCACAAAGTGACTGTAGTAGGTTTATAGAGGGTGAACAAAGGCATACGGATGAGATATCAAACACTAGGAACACCTAATATTCCTAGTACTTTTGCCAGTACTGCCTCAATTTGTCAGGGCATGGACTCTACAAGATGTCCAAAGCGTTCCACAGGGTTGACGCCAATGCTTCCCACAGTTGTGTCAAGTTGGCTGGATGTCCTTTGGGTGGTGGACCATTGTTGATACACACAGGAAACTGTTGAGAGTGTCAAAGCCAGCAGCGTTGCAGTTCTTGACATAAACCGGTGCGCCTGGCACCTACTACCAGACCCCGTTCAAAGGGAACTTAAATATTTTATCTTGCCCATTCACCCTCTGAATGGGACACAATATTTTTTCTCACGCCCGTAAAGCCTTAGTGAAACAGGACCCAGCAGTGTTTGTGCTGTGGGTGTCTCCAGTCCCAGTTGGATCCTCAGGCTGCTGTGGAATGGTACCTGTCAATGGGGCTTGTTTGAGTTGGACCAGAGGAATGTGGGTTAGGGTTAACCACTCTCCCAGTAACTGTCTCAGAGAGATGTCTCTGTAGTGTCCTGACCGTGGTGTCTGTGGAGATGATTCCTATTCCAGACTAGATGCCATCATCTATTCCAACTAAACATGATCTATCTTAAATCAATATAATCCAAGGAAGCATTTGTTGAAACTATTTTGAAAATGCCAACATAAGTCAGAGAATGGAAAACTGCATGTATTTCACAGCTTTGCCATTCTGTCAAGCTGTGCTGAAAAGTACTGGATACCTGTTTCTGCTAATGCACAGCATTTACCGATTCATTCATTGTGGGTGGGGCATCGTTTAGTCCTGCCCACGTACACACGCCTACTTCTGAGCTCCTCCCACTCCATTAGCTGTGTGACATACGCAACTTTTTTGTGACATCATGTACGTATACAGCTGGAATTATTATGAGATTAGGATGACTTAAAGCACACCTTAAAGTTGGTAAAGTTGCAAAAACATTTCTTAGAGAAAGGTACTTTGTTATGATCGCGTATGAAAAGGTAACTAACTCTTATGGTTTTCTAGCGTACAGCTGATCTCCTACTGACGTTGGACAACATTTCTGTCTTTGTTGTGATGGATTAGTGAAGCCTGGTCTCTCGCTCCTCTCTTCCTGTCTCTGCAGGGTTTGACTGGTCCTACTGGAGACGAAGGTCCCGATGGTCCCCTTGGACAGAAAGTGAGTAACTAATCACTAATGAGCCCTTTAATGTTTCTGCTTCATAGACTCTCAGACAGTCTGGTCCCAGGTGTGTTGGTGCTGTCTTGTCAATTCCTTTGGTCATTGTCACACCAGACAGTCTGGTCCCAGATGTGTTGGTGCTGTCTTGTCAATTCCTTTGGTCATTGTCATACCAGACAGTACAATCAGATCTGGGACCAGGGTAACTCTCAGCCGGGTGACTGCGCCAAGCTGCTGACCGTCCATTCGCCCACTGTGTTGGCAGGCAAGACAGCAGGAATTACAATTACAACGCGTAAAGCAATTCCTCATGACAAATGAGCTTTAATCCCTGATCCCTGATCCCTCCCTGCCAGAGTTCTGGGTAATCTCCGTGGGGAACCAGGCCCAAGCATCATAGTCGTGTTCATTAGGAAAAGCAAGGAAAACATTTTAAAAACGTTTTGCAACGGAGAACAAAATTAGAGTTTCTTATTGGACGAGTTCACTAAGTCCCTCCCAAATTTTTTTCTTCATTTTGGTGCATAATGAACAGGACCCAAGCCTTGGGGGAACATTTGCTGGGCCAAGTGCACCCTGCCTGGCTCAGGTTCTCAGTCACAGGATTAAACTGAAAGAATGTTAATTCAGTCTGTGAAGTCTCTAGTTAAGTAATTACTCAGACGGCTTCATTTCTCTGAGAAGGAAATTGTCCAGTATATTTGGTGGAAGTGGCAAAAGGATATGGAGTAGGATCCTGTTGGTCTGTGTTTCTGATGAGATGAAAGGATACGGAGTAGGATCCTGTTGGTCTGTGTTTCTGATGAGATGAAAGCATGTCTTTATGGAGAAATACTTTTGATGTTTTACACATACATAGTTTGTTGAGTCTCTAGTTAATGATTTTACTCAGATGGCTTCATTTGTCTAAGAAGGAAAATAAATTGTGGAGAATATTACAGCACAGGAACCAAACACCGGCAAAATTTAGTTGGTGTGTGTTTGGTGTGTGTTTGGTGTGTGTTTAGTGTGTGTTTGGTGTGTGTTTGGTGTGTGTATTGTGTGTGTTTGGTGTGTGTTTGTTGTGTGTTTAGTGTGTGTTTGATGTATGTTTGCTGTGTGTTTAGTGTGTGTTTGGTGTGTGTTTGGTGTGTGTTTGGTGTGTGTTTAGTGTGTGTTTAGTGTGTGTTTGGTGTGTGTTTAGTGTGTGTTTGGTGTGTGTTTAGTGTGTGTTTGGTGTGTGTTTAGTGTGTGTTTGGTGTGTGTTTGGTGTGTGTTTAGTGTGTGTTTAGTGTGTGTTTAGTGTGTGTTTGGTGTGTGTTTAGTGTGTGTTTGGTGTGTGTTTGACAATGTCTAAGGATTTGGAACAGTCGCTAGACTATTACAGTATAAGAATACAAGTCGTGTGAATACATGCAACAGAGGCTTTTATCCAAAGCATCTTAGATCTTTAGTATGTGTCTGTGGTCCTGGTAGAAATAGGAAAGGATACTGAATTCTGTTTGTGTTTACATGACAAGCTAAAAACATGTCTTCATGGAGAAAATACTTGTATGTCTTCTACATGCATAGTTTGCTTTGGGTGCTGGATGGGGGATGATTAACTCACAGTATATATTAGATATTCTCTTTACTGTTGTCTCATGTTCACTGTGTTTTCAAACTGACATGAAACTTTGTTTCAGGGTGAACCCGGGAAACCAGGACCTCGTGGACTAGCTGTGAGTTACATTATTCTCTATGAACCACTCATTCATTAGTGGAATCAGTCCACACTGAAGACTCAGAGGGCCCAGCTATAGAGCATTCAGCTTTCTCACATCACATGAAACGTAGCTTCTAAGGCTTATTAATTAAGCCTTCATAGAGCCTTCATAGAGCCTTCATAGAGCCTATAAAGATGCTGTAGTATCTTATGTCATTGACTCGTCTGGTGCTTCTGTTTTCCTCCATAGGGCGTTGGAGATGATGGACCCCCTGTAAGTATTTTACAGTATTATTAATTAAACATTCACACATGACACATGTATTACATCTTTATAGTACAGTATCTAGCAAAATGTCTGAAAACGTTCACATTAGCCATGGTAAGATACCTTTGATGCATTGGGAAGACATTTTGTTGAAAAACTTTCAAAACTATGAAAAATGCAACAACAAAAAAAAGTATATGATAAATTAGTACAAGTCATAATTTTCAGTGAATTAATACGTGTTTCTCTGAACAGGGACCCCCGGGGCCAGGAGGACTTCCAGGTGATTTGGGCAAAGGTGGACCCCCTGTGAGTATCAGTTACAGACCCTCATAACCTAACGATCCTCATCAACTAACGATTCTCATTACCTAACAATCCTCTTGCCTTAATGATCCTCATGACCTAACGATCCTCATCACCTAACGATCCTCATCACCTAACGATCCTCATGACCTAACGATCCTCATCACCTAACGATCCTCATCACCTAACGATCCTCATCACCTAACGATCCTCATGACCTAACGATCCTCATGACCTAACGATCCTCATCACCTAACGATCCTCATCACCTAACGATCCTCATGACCTAAAGTTCCTCATCACCTAACGATCCTCATCACCTCACACTCCTCATGACCTAACGATCCTCATCACCTCACACTCCTCATCACATAACGATCCTCATCACATAACGATCCTCATCACCTCACCTCACACTCCTCATGACCTAACGATCCTCATCACCTAACGATCCTCATCACCTCACACTCCTCATCACCTAACGATCCTCATCACCTAACGATCCTTATCACCTCACGATCCTCATCACCTCACACTCCTCATCACATAACAATCCTCATCACCTAACGATCCTCATCACCTAATGATATCAGGACATATAGATCCTCAGGACACAATGATTCTCTATGCGGACAGAGCATGAATTGGGCCGGAACAGACCGGTGCTTTTCTCCTGCTTGATATCCGCCAGGTGAAAATAAACAGTACTGGACCCTAAAATCCTGAGTACCAGCTCCTATTTCAGTCCTCTTCAAGCACTGCATGTAGATAGTTTGGGAGCTGGAGTCTTAGGGCCAATTATGGCTGATTGGATGTACAGCATAAGAGGCTGCTGAGGGGAGGATGCCTCATAATAACGTCTGGAACGGAGCGAATGGAATGGCATCAAACGCCTGGAAAACATTGGAAACCACGTGTTTGATGTATTTGATACCGTTCCACTAATACCGCTCCAGCTCGTCCTCCCCAAATAAGGTGCCACCAACTTCCTGTGATGTACAGTACCTCCTCTGTCAGGAACGTCAATCAAAAGGTGAATGAAAATGGACCATGTTTGTTTGATCTGCTTTCTATGTCCGTTACCACAGGGTGCTATGGGAGTCAGAGGACCAACAGGACCCGGTGGATCAGCAGGGCCGAGAGTGAGTAGTACATCTGTGGATCAGCAGGGCCGAGAGTGAGTAGTACATCTGTGGATCAGTAGGGCCGAGAGGGAGTAGTACATCTGTGGATCAGTAGAGCCGAGAGGGAGTAGTACATCTGTGGATCAGTAGGGCCGAGAGTGAGTAGTACATCTGTGGATCAGCAGGGCCTAGAGCGAGTAGTACATCTGTGGATCAGTAGAGCCTAGAGTGAGTAGTACATCTGTGGATCAGTAGAGCCGAGAGGGAGTAGTACATCTGTGGATCAGTAGAGCCGAGAGGGAGTAGTACATCTGTGGATCAGTAGGGCCGAGAGTGAGTAGTACATCTGTGGATCAGCAGGGCCTAGAGCGAGTAGTACATCTGTGGATCAGCAGGGCCTAGAGTGAGTAGTACATCTGTGGATCAGTAGGGGCCGAGAGTGAGTAGTACATCTGTGGATCAGTAGGGCCTAGAGTGAGTAGTACATCTGTGGATCAGTAGGGCCTAGAGTGAGTAGTACATCTGTGGATCAGTAGGGCCTAGAGTGAGTAGTACATCTGTGGATCAGTAGAGCCGAGAGGGAGTAGTACATCTGTGGATCAGTAGGGCCGAGAGTGAGTAGTACATCTGTGGATCAGTAGGGCCGAGAGTGAGTAGTACATCTGTGGATCAGTAGAGCCGAGAGGGAGTAGTACATCTGTGGATCAGTAGGGCCGAGAGTGAGTAATACATCTGTGGATCAGTAGGGCCTAGAGTGAGTAGTACATCTGTGGATCAGTAGGGCCTAGAGGGAGTAGTACATCTGTGGATCAGTAGGGCCGAGAGTGAGTAGTACATCTGTGGATCAGTAGGGCCTAGAGTGAGTAGTACATCTGTGGATCAGTAGGGCCTAGAGCGAGTAGTACATCTGTGGATCAGTAGGGCCTAGAGTGAGTAGTACATCTGTGGATCAGTAGGGCCTAGAGTGAGTAGTACATCTGTGGATCAGCAGGGCCTAGAGTGAGTAGTACATCTGTGGATCAGTAGGGCCTAGAGTGAGTAGTACATCTGTGGATCAGTAGGGGCCGAGAGTGAGTAGTACATCTGTGGATCAGTAGGGCCTAGAGCGAGTAGTACATCTGTGGATCAGTAGGGCCGAGAGTGAGTAGTACATCTGTGGATCAGTAGGGCCGAGAGGGAGTAGTACATCTGTGGATCAGTAGGGCCTAGAGTGAGTAGTACATCTGTGGATCAGTAGGGCCTAGAGTGAGTAGTACATCTGTGGATCAGTAGGGCCTAGAGCGAGTAGTACATCTGTGGATCATCAGGGCCGAGAGTGAGTAGTACATCTGTGGATCAGTAGGGCCGAGAGTGAGTAGTACATCTGTGGATCAGCAGGGCCTAGAGTGAGTAGTACATCTGTGGATCAGCAGGGCCTAGAGTGAGTAGTACATCTGTGGATCAGCAGGGCCTAGAGTAAGTAGTACATCTGTGGATCAGTAGGGCCTAGAGTGAGTAATACATCTGTGGATCAGTAGGGCCTAGAGTGAGTAATACATCTGTGGATCAGCAGGGCCTAGAATGAGTAGTACATCTGTGGATCAGTAGGGCCTAGAGTGAGTAATACATCTGTGGATCAGCAGGGCCTAGAGTGAGTAGTACATCTGTGGATCAGCAGGGCCTAGAGTAAGTAGTACATCTGTGGATCAGTAGGGCCTAGAGTGAGTAATACATCTGTGGATCAGCAGGGCCTAGAATGAGTAGTACATCTGTGGATCAGTAGGGCCTAGAGTGAGTAGTACATCTGTGGATCAGTAGGGCCTAGAGTGGGTAGTACATCTGTGGATAGTACATCTGTGGATCAGTAGGGCCGAGAGTGAGTAATACATCTGTGGATCAGCAGGGACTAGAATGAGTAGTACATCTGTGGATCAGTAGGGCCTAGAGTGAGTAGTACATCTGTGGATAGTACATCTGTGGATCAGTACAGCCTAGAGTGAGTAGTACATCTGTGGATCAGTAGGGCCTAGAGTGAGTAATACATCTGTGGATCAGTAGGGCCTAGAGTGAGTAGTACATCTTTGGATCAGTAGTGCCGAGAGTGAGTAGTACATCTGTGAATAGTACATCTGTGGATCAGCAGGGCCTAGAGTGAGTAGTACATCTGTGGATCAGTAGGGCCTAGAGTGAGTAGTACATCTGTGGATCAGTAGGGCCGAGAGTGAGTAGTACATCTGTGAATAGTACATCTGTGGATCAGTAGGGCCTAGAGTGAGTAATACATCTGTGGATCACTGTCCCTGTGTATCGTCCCTAGTTGATGATACGTTGACAAGCACATCCAGAGAATGTCGTGAGCTGTTTGTGTGTCACGTTGAACAGTCATCTACTCTTCCTAATCAACTGATTAACAATTCTCAAAATTATGTGTTTTTCAGGGTGCAGCAGGGATGCAGGATTTGAGTGCCGAGCTGGTAAGACTTTGTTCGTTCAAGTTCACACAACTCAGTGCCTGGCATTACACGTATGAGTCATAATCTGACCCTGTTGATTTATCCTGCTGCTGTCTAGTGCCCTGGTGCCTGTCCACCTGGGACACCTGGTCATCCCGGCCTCCCTGGCATGAAGGTGAGTCAAGGGTCAAGGGTCAGGGGCCAAGGAGAGTGCATGCCCTCACTAGTGTATCATATGAAGTTATGTAATGGATAAACGTTCTCAGTGGTGTGCTAGGAAGGGCATTGGAACATAACCAGTGGTGTATTGATAGCTTGGTCTCATAAGGTATCATATATTGTGCTAATGGTAACCATAGCTGCTTCAACCTACAGCCTCACAGAAGTCATTGGTTTAAATCTATTCTATTGTCTTCACAGTTAGTATAATGATAGTCTAACAGTGATATGTGATAGAGATTGGGGAGGGTGTTTAAGCTTCATGTTCCTCTGTTTTCTAGGGTCACAAAGGAGTAAAAGGGGAAGGAGGAGAGCCTGGGAAACAAGGGCACAAGGTAAGGGCTTACCTTTTAGACACATTCAGAGAACTGAACAAAAACCTACACGGCATTAAAATGACTTGGTCCAGAACTAGGTTTAGTCTGTTTCTTGGAAAACCAGACCAGATCAGATATTTCCATGACATAAAATAAGCTTGGAGCTTTGTAGCTCCTCTGGTCTCATTGCTTCATGTGATGCGTCATGAGATCAGCTTTACATCTTGACTGACCAAGATATTCAGATTAGACATTACAAGAAATACTCTCACGGCTACTTCTTAGCTGTCAGTATGCGTCCAGCATGGTCAGGGCCTGTGATCCATGTGGTCAGGGCCTGAGATCCATGTGGTCAGGGCCTGTGATCCATGTGGTCGGGCCTGAGATCCATGCGGTCAGGGCCTGTGATCCATGTGGTCAGGGCATGAGATCCATCTAGTCAGGGCCTGTGATCCATGTGGTCAGGGCCTGTGATCCATGCGGTCAGGGCCTGTGATCCATGCGGTCAGGGCCTGTGATCCATGCGGTCAGGGCCTGTGATCCATGTGGTCGGGCCTGAGATCCATGCGGTCAGGGCCTGTGATCCATGTGGTCAGGGCCTGAGATCCATGCGGTCAGGGCCTGTGATCCATGTGGTCAGGGCCTGAGATCCATGCGTTCAGGGCCTGTGATCCATGCGGTCAGGGCCTGATATCGATGCAGTCAGGATCTCTACCTGCTATAGGATCTCTACCTGCTATAGGATCTCTGCCTGCTATATGATCTCTGCCTGCTATACGATCTCTACCTGCTATAGGATCTCTACCTGCTATAGGATCTCTACCTGCTATAGGATCTCTACCTGCTATAGGATCTCTGCCTGCTATAGGATCTCTACATGCTATAGGATCTCTACCTGCTATAGGATCTCTACATGCTATAGGATCTCTACATGCCATAGGATCTCTGCCTGCTATAGGATCTCTACCTGCTATAGGATCTCTACCTGCTATAGGATCTCTACATGCTATAGGATCTCTACCTGCTATAGGATCTCTACCTGCTATAGGATCTCTACATGCTATAGGATCTCTACCTGCTATAGGATCTCTACCTGCTATAGGATCTCTACATGCTATAGGATCTCTACCTGCTATAGGATCTCTACCTGCTATAGGATCTCTACATGCTATAGGATTTCTACATGCTATAGGATCTCTGCACAACATAAACCTCACACTTTTTCATATTTTTGCCTCATTGCATTTAGAAAGGCTGTGAGTGATATGTTGCCTGAAAGTAATATATTTCCATGGCTATAGGATCTCTATCTGCTATAGGATCTCTGCACAACATAAACCTCACACTTTTTCATATTTTTGCCTCATTGCATTTAGAAAGGCTGTGAGTGATATGTTGCCTGAAAGTAATCTATTTCCATGGCTGCGTCCCCAATGACACCTCATTCCCTACATAGTGCTCTACTTATGAACACAGCCCTATGGGCCCTGGTCAAAAGTAGAGCACTTTATAGGGATTAGGGTGTGATTTGGGACGCAACCCATGTTAGTGATGCAGGGGTTATGGTTGATGTGGAATGCCATGCTAACACAGCCACACTCAGCCCTGTAATGGTTCCATACATCCATATATAAGGAAATAAGTTCAGTTCTATACCCAAGTCACTTCATCACCTAGTGGCCTATAACTCCATTCACTGTCTGTCTGTCTGGATTCAAGACTCCATGTATCCATATGGACTGTAAATGACTTTCTCCATGTATAGAATTCAGCCTTGCTTAGTGGCTCTATTGAAGGGTGTCTGGTGTAGAACATGCAGGCTTTTCACTCACAAGTCAAAGCGTGTAGTCTCTGACAGCTGACAGCACACACACCTTTGGCAATGTGATCAGCGGTAGAGTCAATTTCATTGAAACGTGTGTCATGTATCTGAGTCAACGAGGCTGTAGGAACATTGATTTAAAGTCCATGGGAGTTGTTTTGCGGCCATTAAAGTTGTTTTGAAACAGCTTACATTTGAAATCCATCTTTCTATCCTCCTATAAATGTACCTACTTATGTTTTAATGTCTCTGTCATACGCAGCTGTTCATCTTACTGATGTCTGCATGTTACCTCTCTCTCTCTCTAGGGTGAAGAGGGTGACCAGGGAACCACAGGGGACCTCGGATCCCAGGGCCCAACGGTTTGATACTCTCATTAACCTACCTTTAACAGATAATATAACAGACTGTCTGTAGTGATAATATAACAGACTGTCTGTAGTGATAATATAACAGACCGTCTGTAGTGATAATATAACAGACTGTCTGTAGTGATAATATAACAGACTGTCTGTAGTGATAATATAACAGACTGTCTGTAGTGATAATATAACAGACCGTCTGTAGCGATAATATAACAGACTGTCTGTAGTGATAATATAACAGACTGTCTGTAGTGATAATATAACAGACTGTCTGTAGTGATAATATAACAGACCGTCTGTAGCGATAATATAACAGACTGTCTGTAGTGATAATATAACAGACTGTCTGTAGTGATAATATAACAGACCGTCTGTAGTGATAATATAACAGACTGTCTGTAGTGATAATATAACAGACCGTCTGTAGCGATAATATAACAGACTGTCTGTAGTGATAATATAACAGACTGTCTGTAGTGATGATATAACAGACTGTCTGTAGTGATAATATAACAGGTTGTCTGTAGTGATAATATAACAGACTGTCTGTAGTGATGATATAACAGACTGTCTGTAGTGATAATATAACAGACTGTCTGTAGTGATACTATAACAGGTTGTCTGTAGTGATAATATAACAGACAGTAGTGATAATATGACAGACTGTCTATAGTGATAATAGAACAGACTGTCTGTAGTGATAATATAACAGACTGTCTGTAGTGATAATATAACAGACAGTAGTGATAATATGACAGATTGTCTATAGTGATAATAGAACAGACTGTCTGTAGTGATAATATAACAGACTGTCTGTAGTGATAATATAACAGACAGTAGTGATAATATAACAGACAGTAGTGATAATATGACAGACTGTCTATAGTGATAATAGAACAGACTGTCTGTAGTGATAATATAACAGACAGTAGTGATGATATAACAGACTGTCTGTAGTGATAATATAACAGGTTGTCTGTAGTGATAATATAACAGACTGTCTGTAGTGATGATATAACAGACTGTCTGTAGTGATAATATAACAGACTGTCTGTAGTGATAGTATAACAGACTGTCTGTAGTGATAATATAACAGACTGTCTGTAGTGATAATATAACAGACTGTCTGTAGTGATAATATAACAGACTGTCTGTAGTGATGATAGAACAGACTGTCTGTAGTGATAATATAACAGACTGTCTGTAGTGATACTATAACAGGTTGTCTGTAGTGATAATATAACAGACAGTAGTGATAATATGACAGACTGTCTATAGTGATAATAGAACAGACTGTCTGTAGTGATAATATAACAGACTGTCTGTAGTGATAATATAACAGACAGTAGTGATAATATGACAGATTGTCTATAGTGATAATAGAACAGACTGTCTGTAGTGATAATATAACAGACTGTCTGTAGTGATAATATAACAGACAGTAGTGATAATATAACAGACAGTAGTGATAATATGACAGACTGTCTATAGTGATAATAGAACAGACTGTCTGTAGTGATAATATAACAGACAGTAGTGATAATATAACAGACTGTCTATAGTGATAATAGAACAGACTGTCTATAGTGATAATAGAACAGACTGTCTGTAGTGATAATATAACAGACAGTAGTGATAATAGAACAGACTGTCTATGGTGACAGTTAGTGACAGTTTGTCTTTCTGCTGTTGTGTGATTCCAGGGTCCTCAGGGAATCAGAGGCTCCACTGGAATGATGGGGCCCAAAGGTGGACTGGTAAGAGTCACTCTTTGAAGTTAATTGTATTTCCACCCTCTCTGTCATCTTAATGCTAATATACCCCTGGTGTTGTGACAGGGAGCACGAGGACATGATGGAGATCCAGGTCCCCAGGGTGTTGAAGGAGCCACTGTAAGTATTCTCCCATAATCCCCTTCTCCTGTTCATTATGATTTCACTAATGTTAGACCTCTGGAAAGGTGAGTGTTTCAGGAATACGGCACTGTGTTGTGTTCTCAATGAAGGACCTGATTAAACATCTGTAAAAAGGTTTTGTCTTACAATATGTTGATGCTGTCTCTTGTTAGGGTGACCAAGGCCAGAGGGGCGTGATGGGCGAGTCTGGTCCTAAAGGTGATGAGGTGGGTTTCAGAGTAAAAAAATACACCTACCATGGTTTCACATGGTTGATTCTTGTCTTTAGTCACTGTCTGGGGTGGTGGTGATGGTGTAATGCTGATGCCCTGATTGGTTCCTTATCCTATTGTGTTGTTATCTAGGGATCTCAAGGTGGAAGAGGAATCACAGGTCTTCCTGGGCCCAAGGGAAAGGGTGTAAGTATTACTGTGACTATTGTATCACAGCTTAAACAATCAGTCTTGGTGGTGCAAAATGTAAGCATATCCTGTCTGTTGTGTATTCATAGACTCTTAGAATCGTTTAAGCCACAGAACCATTCATAGAACCATAGAACCTTCTTGGAACATTAACACTTGTCATGGAATAATTGTCGTGGTTCTTTTTTCATGTCTAGGGTTTGTCAGGAGTAGATGGCCGTGAAGGTATTCCTGGATTGCCAGGTGGAAAGGTATGGACAGGATCTACTGTAAGATGTTTAGATGCATCGTTCTAGTTTTGCTGTGCCCTCTCATAGGTCTACAGTGATTATTTTCTGCAGCGATTTCTATTGGCTTGGCAATGGAGATCACAGCATTCTGAAAAGTCTACTATAAAATGGGATTCATACTGTTTGAACGGAGGAATCAGCAGGAGTTGTCAAATCAAGTTAAGATTACAACTGTGATGTCAAAAGTTCATCTTAACTCACATAACTCTCTTTCTCCACAGGGCACCATTGGCAAGGCTGGGTCTCCAGGGGAGGTGGGGCTTCAGGGACTTCCTGTAAGTATGACCTTTGACCTCACACTAACAGGTGTTCTGATTGGTTGCGCCTGTGTAATCCTCCTCAGCCTCCCGTATTCTAATCCTGATGTGAAATAACATAATAATAATAATAACATGAGATAATTGTTTCTGATTGACAACCACCATTGTGTAGGTTCTTTTGTTTTACAAACATTTGAGATTTTCATGTTTTCAACAACTTCTTTGAAATTGATAACAAATGCATGAGTGGTTTGGTCAGATGTATTCTAGGTATTTACATGATAATTCTTGTTACTGTAGATTGATTTTGATTGACAATGTTGTGTTTCCTCTCTAGGGATTACCTGGTTCTCCTGGCTCTAAAGGAACTGGTGGAGAGAAGGTAGGCATCATAGAGATCCTATTAAAATAGTATTCTAATTCCTAATTCACCCACAATGCACCACTTACATCAATTCATCTACAGCAAATGGGCATTAATTACTCTGTGCCATAAACTCAACCCTTTTGACAAATAGAGCTAATCTATGTCACTGAGGAGCTGCAGCTGGATAAGAACATGGGTACTGACCTACAGTGAGGGGAAAAAGGATTTGATCCCCTGTTGATTTTGTACGTTTGCCCACTGACAAAGAAATTATTGGTCAATAATTTTAACAACAAACAACAATTTTAACAACAACAAAAAATCCAGAAAAACGCATGTCAAAAATGTTATAAATTGATTTGCATTTTAATGAGGGAAATAATTATTTGACCCCTCCAAAACATGACTTGGTACTTGGTGGCAAAACCCTTGTTGGCAATCACAGAGGTCAGATGTTTCTTGTAGTTGGCCACCAGGTTTGCACACATCTTAGGGGGGAGTTTGTCCCACTCCTCTTTGCAGATCTTCTCCAAGTCATTAAGGGTTCGAGGCTGACGTTTGGTAACTCAAACCTTCAGCTCCCTCCACAGATTTTCTATGGGATTAAGGTCTGGAGACTGGCTAGGCCACTCCAGGACCTTAATGTGCTTCTTCTTGAGCCACTACTTTGTTGCCTTGGCCGTGTGTTTTGGGTCATTGTCATGCTGGAATACCCATCCACGACCCATTTTCAATGCCCTGGCTGAGGGAAGGAGGTTCTCACCCAAGATTTGATGGTATTTGGCCCCGTCCATCGTCCCTTTGATGCGGTGAAGTTGTCCTGTCCCCTTAGCAGAAAAACACCCCCAAAGCATAATGTTTCCACCTCCATGTTTGACGGTGGGGATGGTGTTCTTGGGGTCATAGGCAGCATTCCTCCTCCTCCAAACACGGCGAGTTGAGTTGATGCCAAAGAGCTCCATTTTGGTTTCATCTGACCACAACACTTTCACCCAGTTGTCCTCTGAATCATTCAGATGTTCATTGGCAAACTTAAGACGGGCATGTATATGTGCTTTCTTGAGCAGGGGGACCTTGCGGGCGCTGCAGGATTTCAGTCCTTCACGGCATAGTGTGTTAACAATTGTTTTCTTGGGGACTATGGTCTCAGCTGCCTTGAGATCTTTGACAAGTGTAGTTCTGGGCTGATTCCTCACTGTTCTCATGATCATTGCAACTCCACGAGGTGAGGTCTTGCATGGAGCCCCAGGCCGAGGGAGATTGAGAGTTCTTTTGTGTTTCTTCCATTTGCGAATAATCACACCAACTGTTGTCATCTTCTCACCAAGCTGCTTGGCGAGGGTTTTGTAGCCCATTCCAGCCTTGTGTAGGTCTACAATCTTGTCCCTGACATCCTTGGAGAGCTCTTTGGTCTTGGCCATGAGAGTTTGGAATCTGATTGATTGCTTCTGTGGACAGGTGTCTTTTATGCAGGTAACAAAATGAGATTAGTAGCACTTCCTTTAAGAGTGTGCTCCTAATCTCAGCTCGTTACCTGTATAAAAGACACCTGGGAGACAGAAATCTTTCTGATTGAGAGGGGGTCAAATACTTATTTCCCTCATTAAAATGCAAGTCAATTTATAACATTTTTGACATGCGTTTTTCTGGATTTTTGTTGTTGTTGTTGTTGTCTCTCACTGTTCAAATAAACCTACCATTACAATTATAGACTGCAAACGTACAAAATCAGCAGGGCATCAAATACTTTTTTCCCTCACTGTAACTGTCCTGACACTGACCTGACCTGACTGTCCTGACACTGACCTGACCTGACACTGACCTGACTGTTCTGACACTGACCTGACTGTTCTGACACTGACCTGAACTGACTGTCCTGACTGTCCTGACACTGACCTGACTGTCCTGACACTGACCTGACTGTCCTGACCGTCTTGACACTGACCTGACCTGACTGTCCTGACACTGACCTGACTGTCCTGACACTGACCTGACCTGACTGTTCTGACACTGACCTGACTGTTCTGACACTGACCTGACTGTCCTGACACTGACCTGACCTGACTGTTCTGACACTGACCTGAACTGACTGTCCTGACACTGAGCTGACCTGACTGTCCTGACTGTTCTGACACTGACCTGACCTGACTGTCCTGACTGTTCTGACACTGACCTGACCTGACTGTCCTGACTGTTCTGACACCGACCTGACCTGACTGTTCTGACACTGACCTGACCTGACTGTCTTGACACTGACCTGACTGTCCTGACTGTCTTGACACTGACCTGACTGTCCTGACACTGACCTGACTGTCTTGACACTGACACTGACCTGACTGTCCTGACACTGACCTGACTGTTCTGACACTGACCTGACCTGACTGTCTTGACACTGACCTGACCTGACTGTCCTGACACTGACCTGACCTGACTGTCCTGACACGGATCTGACCTGACCTGACTGTCCTGACACTGACCTGACTGTCCTGACACTGACCTGACTGTTCTGACACAGACCTGACTGTCCTGACACTGACTGTCCTGACACTGATCTGACCTGACCTGACTGTCCTGATACTGACCTGACTGTCTTGACACTGACCTGACCTGACTGTCCTGACACTGACCTGACCTGACACTGACCTGACTGTCTTGACACTGACCTGACCTGACTGTCCTGACACTGACCTGACCTGACTGTCCTGACTTGACCTGACTGTCCTGACACTGACCTGACTGTTCTGACACTGACCTGACCTGACTGTCTTGACACTGACCTGACCTGACTGTCCTGACACTGACCTGACTGTCCTGACACTGACCTGACTGTCCTGACACTGACCTGACTGTTCTGACACTGACCTGACTGTCCTGACACTGACCTGATATACTTCATCTCAGACACACAGAACTAAGTTGTGGGAGGAAATTTGTTAGAAAAGATTCTACAATGGGGATGGAATCAGGGCAGTAGCTCCACCCCCTGCTCTCTGTAAGTTTCGGGCAAGTCTACGGGCCAAATGTCCCAAATCAGTGATGGAAAAATCTGCACATTGGACAAAGTTCCTTGTTAGTTGTGGCATACCATCCTATGGTACGTGTATCTGTCCACGAGAGATTATGACACTAAACTCTGTTTCTGTTGCTCTACTTCAGGGTAGCTCTGGAGAGGCAGGTCTTCTTGGAACAATAGGATCTGCTGGTAAAACAGTAAGTCCAAATCAAATCCAAGTTGATTTAAAATGCATTTCAAGTTGTCCATCCAGTAACGACCTGTTCACTGTGATGTCTCTGTGTAGGGAGAGCAAGGCAAAGCAGGAGGTCTAGGACCCATTGGACCCATTGGCGGACCGGTGAGTATCTTGTCATTTATTTTATTTCCCAGCAGGCAAAGCTGTTTTTATGACGCCATCACAACCAGATTACAACTGGTAGTAATTTGGTTACAATGATGTCGGTGATGTCAATGCAACCAGTTTTGCCCTCTGGGTTCCATTTTAATGTCCTTTATCGTCCTTTATTAATGTGTCATAAAACAAACCTCTTCTTCTCTCTTGTAATTCCCTTTGACACCTCTCTAGGGAGACAGCGGAGTACAAGGACCAGCCGGTCCACCGGGCAAACCAGGGGCCAGGGTGAGTTATTGTTGTTGTTGTTGTTGTTGTTGTTGTTGTCTGGTTGCTGTGTGATGCTGTGTGTCTTCGTGTCAGGTATAATATAAGGATTAATGAAAGGAAACATACTTTGTAACAACGACTCAAAGATGACAAAGTTAGGCTGGAACACCAAGATGTTTCACAGTGAGAGAGAGAATGAGAGAGAGAGAATGAGAGAGAGAGGGAGAGAGAGAGAGAGAGAGAGAGAATGAGAGAGAGAGGGAGAGAGAGAGAGAGAGAGAGAGAGAGAGAGAGAGAGAGAGAGAGAGAGAGAGAGAATGAGAGAGAGAGGGAGAGAGAGAGAGAATGAGAGAGAGAGAGAGACAATGAGAGAGAGAGGGAGAGAGAGAGAGAGAATGAGAGAGAGAGAATGAGAGAGAGAGGGAGAGAGAGAGAGAGAGAGAGAGAGAGAGAGAGAGAGAATGAGAGAGAGAGGGAGAGAGAGAGAGAGAGAGAGAGAGAGAGAGAGAGAGAATGAGAGAGAGAGAGAATGAGAGAATGAGAGAGAGACTGAAACAAAGAGAAGATGAAGAATGAGAAAAAGAAGAGAAAGAGAGGGGGAGAGTGGACCTGGCTGTGGTTACAGAGAGTGTGGACCTGGCTGTGGTTACAGAGTGGGGACCTGGCTGTGGTTACAGAGAGAGTGGACCTGGCTGTGGTAACAGAGAGGGGGGACCTGGCTGTGGTTACAGAGAGAGTGGACCTGGCTGTGGTTACAGAGAGAGTGGACCTGGCTGTGGTTACAGAGAGAGTGGACCTGGCTGTGGTTACAGAGAGTGTGGACCTGGCTGTGGTTACAGAGTGGGGACCTGGCTGTGGTTACAGAGTGGGGACCTGGCTGTGGTTACAGAGAGAGTGGACCTGGCTGTGGTAACAGAGAGGGGGGACCTGGCTGTGGTTACAGAGAGAGTGGACCTGGCTGTGGTTACAGAGAGAGTGGACCTGGCTGTGGTTACAGAGAGAGTGGACCTGGCTGTGGTTACAGAGAGTGTGGACCTGGCTGTGGTTACAGAGTGGGGACCTGGCTGTGGTTACAGAGAGAGTGGACCTGGCTGTGGTTACAGAGAGAGTGGACCTGGCTGTGGTTACAGAGAGAGTGGACTTGGATGTGGTTACAGAGAGAGTGGACCTGGCTGTGGTTACAGAGAGAGTGGACTTGGATGTGGTTACAGAGAGTGTGGACCTGGCTGTGGTTACAGAGTGGGGACCTGGCTGTGGTTACAGAGAGAGTGGACCTGGCTGTGGTTACAGAGAGAGTGGACCTGGCTGTGGTTACAGAGAGAGTGGACCTGGCTGTGGTTACAGAGAGAGTGGACCTGGCTGTGGTTACAGAGAGTGTGGACCTGGCTGTGGTTACAGAGAGTGTGGACCTGGCTGTGGTTACAGAGTGGGGACCTGGCTGTGGTTACAGAGAGAGTGGACCTGGCTGTGGTTACAGAGAGAGTGGACCTGGCTGTGGTTACAGAGAGTGTGGACCTGGCTGTGGTTACAGAGTGGGGACCTGGCTGTGGTTACAGAGAGAGTGGACCTGGCTGTGGTAACAGAGAGGGGGGACCTGGCTGTGGTTACAGAGAGAGTGGACCTGGCTGTGGTTACAGAGAGAGTGGACCTGGCTGTGGTTACAGAGAGAGTGGACCTGGCTGTGGTTACAGAGAGTGTGGACCTGGCTGTGGTTACAGAGTGGGGACCTGGCTGTGGTTACAGAGAGAGTGGACCTGGCTGTGGTTACAGAGAGAGTGGACCTGGCTGTGGTTACAGAGAGAGTGGACTTGGATGTGGTTACAGAGAGAGTGGACCTGGCTGTGGTTACAGAGAGAGTGGACTTGGATGTGGTTACAGAGAGTGTGGACCTGGCTGTGGTTACAGAGTGGGGACCTGGCTGTGGTTACAGAGAGAGTGGACCTGGCTGTGGTTACAGAGAGAGTGGACCTGGCTGTGGTTACAGAGAGAGTGGACCTGGCTGTGGTTACAGAGAGAGTGGACCTGGCTGTGGTTACAGAGAGTGTGGACCTGGCTGTGGTTACAGAGAGTGTGGACCTGGCTGTGGTTACAGAGTGGGGACCTGGCTGTGGTTACAGAGAGAGTGGACCTGGCTGTGGTTACAGAGAGAGTGGACCTGGCTGTGGTTACAGAGAGAGTGGACTTGGATGTGGTTACAGAGAGAGTGGACCTGGCTGTGGTTACAGAGTGGGGACCTGGCTGTGGTTACAGAGAGAGTGGACTTGGATGTGGTTACAGAGAGAGTGGACCTGGCTGTGGTTACAGAGAGTGTGGACCTGGCTGTGGTTACAGAGAGGGGACCTGGCTGTGGTTACAGAGAGGGGACCTGGCTGTGGTTACAGAGAGAGTGGACCTGGCTGTGGTTACAGAGTGGGGACCTGGCTTTTGTTACAGAGTGGAAACCTGGCTGTGGTTACAGAGTAGGGACCTGGCTGTGGTTACAGAGTGGGGACCTGGCTGTGGTTACAGAGAGTGTGGACCTGGCTGTGGTTACAGAGAGAGTGGACCTGGCTGTGGTTACAGAGAGTGTGGACCTGGCTGTGGTTACAGAGAGTGTGGACCTGGCTGTGGTTACAGAGTGGGGACCTGGCTGTGGTTACAGAGAGAGTGGACCTGGCTGTGGTTACAGAGAGTGTGGACCTGGCTGTGGTTACAGAGAGTGTGAACCTGGCTGTGGTTACAGAGTGGGGACCTGGCTGTGGTTACAGAGAGGGGACCTGGCTGTGGTTACAGAGAGAGTGACCCTGGCTGTGGTTACAGAGTGGGGACCTGGCTGTGGTTACAGAGTGGGGACCTGGCTGTGGTTACAGAGTAGGGACCTGGCTGTGGTTACAGAGTGGGGACCTGGCTGTGGTTACAGAGTGGGGACCTGGCTGTGGTTACAGAGAGGGGGGATCTGGCTGTGGTTACAGAGAGGGGGGACCTGGCTGTGGTTACAGAGAGAGGGGACCTGGCTGTGGTTACAGAGTGTGGACCTGGCTGTGGTTACAGAGTGGGGACCTGGCTGTGGTTACAGAGTGTGGACCTGGCTGTGGTTACAGAGAGGGGGGACCTGGCTGTGGTTACAGAGAGTGGGGACCTGGCTGTGGTTACAGAGAGTGGGGACCTGGCTGTGGTTACAGAGAGTGGGGACCTGACTGTGGTTACAGAGGGGGGACCTGGCTGTGGTTACAGAGAGGGGGGACCTGGCTGTGGTTACAGAGAGGGGGGACCTGGCTGTGGTTACAGAGAGAGGGGACCTGGCTGTGGTTACAGAGGGGGGACCTGGCTGTGGTTACAGAGTGGGGACCTGGCTGTGGTTACAGAGTGGGGACCTGGCTGTGGTTACAGAGTGGGGACCTGGCTGTGGTTACAGAGAGGGGGGACCTGGCTGTGGTTACAGAGAGGGGGGACCTGGCTGTGGTTACAGAGAGGGGGGACCTGGCTGTGGTTACAGAGAGTGAGGACCTGGCTGTGGTTACACAGAAATTCCCTAGAGAATAGTTCTGAACGGGATCTCAGGATCTCACACAGAGGCTATTTTCACAGTAAGGAGAGAATGAGGGCCAGGGCCAGCTGGCTGAAAGAGCCTTCTGTTGCTTTGGCATTCCTCACACACACACGGTCAGCAATCAAAGGTGTGCCCAGCACAGAGAACAAAGACACACACACACACACACACACACACACACATAAGCATACTAAATAAAAATTGCAGCCAGGTTTTTAGAAATTCTCTTTCTTTTGTGCACGTTTTGAGTCACGACCCTGATATAGCCGTCTCATGAACAGTTAATTCACCAGTGTATGTTGCCCTAATGACTGAAGAGCTTGTGGTTAGTTTCTTCATACTCTGCTGTCTTATCTGAGGTTTCCACTACTTTCTGCTGTCGTGTTCTGTAGGTTTAGATATTTACATACAGTATTCCATTCAGCAGAGGCTTGTATTCCTACAGTCATGCGTACAGTCATGTTACATATGGTCTGTCCCAGGAATCTAACCCACAATCCTGGCACTGCAAGCACCTTCCTCTAAGGACATACAGTAGTGTGGTGTTGACCTCTGACCTCCTTGTTGTCGCTCTACCTTTGTTTTGTAGGGACCTAAAGGGGATCTTGGTCTTCCTGGTGTTCCCGGACCCCCAGGCCTCCCCGGAGTGAAGGGAGAGAGGGTAAGATAAGAGGACGTTCTATTCTGACTGGTATCTATCCCCTCTGTAGAGACCTGCTGTCCATTGGGGAAACAATCACTGATATTATACAACTAAACTACTGATATTATACAACTAAACTACTGATATTATACAACTAAACTACTGATATTATACAACTAAACTACTGATATTATACAACTAAACATACTACTGATATTATACAACTAAACTACTGATATTATACAACTAAACATACTACTGATATTATACAACTAAACATACTACTGATATTATACAACTAAACTACTGATATTATACAACTAAACTACTGATATTATACAACTAAACTACTGATATTATACAACTAAACTACTGATATTATACAACTAAACATACTACTGATATTATACAACTAAACTACTGATATTATACAACTAAACATACTACTGATATTATACAACTAAACTACTGATATTATACAACTAAACTACTGATATTATACAACTAAACTACTGATATTATACAACTAAACTACTGATATTATACAACTAAACATACTACTGATATTATACAACTAAACTACTGATATTATACAACTAAACATACTACTGATATTATACAACTAAACTACTGATATTATACAACTAAACATACTACTGATATTATACAACTAAACTACTGATATTATACAACTAAACATACTACTGATATTATACAACTAAACATACTACTGATATTATACAACTAAACTACTGATATTATACAACTAAACTACTGATATTATACAACTAAACATACTACTGATATTATACAACTAAACTACTGATATTATACAACTAAACATACTACTGATATTATACAACTAAACTACTGATATTATACAACTAAACATACTACTGATATTATACAACTAAACTACTGATATTATACAACTAAACATACTACTGATATTATACAACTAAACATACTACTGATATTATACAACTAAACTACTGATATTATACAACTAAACTACTGATATTATACAACTAAACATACTACTGATATTATACAACTAAACTACTGATATTATACAACTAAACATACTACTGATATTATACAACTAAACTACTGATATTATACAACTAAACTACTGATATTATACAACTAAACATACTACTGATATTATACAACTAAACTTACTACTGATATTATACAACTAAACTACTGATATTATACAACTAAACTACTGATATTATACAACTAAACTACTGATATTATACAACTAAACTACTGATATTATACAACTAAACTACTGATATTATACAACTAAACATACTACTGATATTATACAACTAAACTACTGATATTATACAACTAAACTACTGATATTATACAACTAAACATACTACTGATATTATACAACTAAACTACTGATATTATACAACTAAACATACTACTGATATTATACAACTAAACTACTGATATTATACAACTAAACTACTGATATTATACAACTAAACATACTACTGATATTATACAACTAAACTACTGATATTATACAACTAAACTACTGATATTATACAACTAAACTACTGATATTATACAACTAAACATACTACTGATATTATACAACTAAACATACTACTGATATTATACAACTAAACTACTGATATTATACAACTAAACTACTGATATTATACAACTAAACTACTGATATTATACAACTAAACATACTACTGATATTATACAACTAAACTTACTACTGATATTATACAACTAAACTACTGATATTATACAACTAAACTACTGATATTATACAACTAAACTACTGATATTATACAACTAAACTACTGATATTATACAACTAAACTACTGATATTATACAACTAAACTACTGATATTATACAACTAAACATACTACTGATATTATACAACTAAACTACTGATATTATACAACTAAACATACTACTGATATTATACAACTAAACTACTGATATTATACAACTAAACATACTACTGATATTATACAACTAAACTACTGATATTATACAACTAAACTACTGATATTATACAACTAAACTACTACTCATTGGATTAAGGCTCCCTGGACCGTTTACGTTCTGCATGCCTGATATTTGATGAAAAGATAGAGAGGAAGCTCAACTGAAGAGCACTGTGGCTTGTGTTTAGTCATTTCAGGTTCCACAGACTTCATATGACAATTTTCCATTTTCATGAAATCACCAGTTTTGATTGGACTTTCCACTGTTCTGTACAATCATGAAGACAGCAATGTATCCTCAATTGCTAATAGAAAGTCAAATTCTTACCATATTCACCTGACAAGGACACACTTTGTGAAATACATCCTTTTGATCCCCTCTAGTGTTACAAGTTCAATCATTCATTCATAAGACTAGTCTTGCTGTTGCATTACATAGCAGTATAACTAGTGTTGTTGTCTAACTGTATAAATCTACTGTATAACTTTACATAGTAGTATAACTAGTGTTGTTGTCTAACTGTATAAATATACTGTATAACTTTACATAGTAGTATAACTAGTGTTGTTGTCTAACTGTATAAATCTACTGTATAACTTTACATAGTAGTATAACTAGTGTTGTTGTCTAACTGTATAAATATACTGTATAACTTTACATAGCAGTATAACTAGTGTTGTTGTCTAACTGTATAAATCTACTGTATAACTTTACATAGCAGTATAACTAGTGTTGTTGTCTAACTGTATAAATATACTGTATAACTTTACATAGTAGTATAACTAGTGTTGTTGTCTAACTGTATAAATCTACTGTATAACTTTACATAGTAGTATAACTAGTGTTGTTGTCTAACTGTATAAATCTACTGTATAACTTTACATAGCAGTATAACTAGTGTTGTTGTCTAACTGTATAAATCTACTGTATAACTTTACATAGTAGTATAACTAGTGTTGTTGTCTAACTGTATAAATATACTGTATAACTTTACATAGCAGTATAACTAGTGTTGTTGTCTAACTGTATAAATATACTGTATAACTTTACATAGCAGTATAACTAGTGTTGTTGTCTAACTGTATAAATCTACTGTATAACTTTACATAGTAGTATAACTAGTGTTGTTGTCTAACTGTATAAATATACTGTATAACTTTACATAGCAGTATAACTAGTGTTGTTGTCTAACTGTATAAATATACTGTATAACTTTACATAGCAGTATAACTAGTGTTGTTGTCTTACTGCATAACTGTACTGTATAACTTTACATAGTAGTTTAATTGTTTAACTGTAGTGTAGTTTAAAGATTTTCAATAGTGAACTGATTTCTCCTCAACTTCAGGGAGAAGCTGGCGAGGGAGGACCTAAAGGGGAGCAGGTAAGAAATCCATCTTTTAAAATGTCTGTTTATCTCTCACAACAATATCTGCCTGTATCTTAAGGTCAATGTGATACTCCAGCAGCAGAGTGTGGATGGGCCCTTTCCAGTTTCAGGTTTTATTAGTCGTATGTTCAGGATACACATGGTAGACACTGTCCGACCAAATGCTTACTGGCAGGTTCCTTCTGGACAACGCAACAACAATAAGAAATAATAAAAGATAAGAATACCAACATAAAATAAATGGTTCAGTAGATTTATAGTCCAACATAGTAGAATAACAATTTATAGTCCAATATTTACACACGTTTTGGTGGGCAAGTGGTTAAATTGTGCAGTATTTAGCAATCATAATAAGAATCTGGTAGCAGCTGTTGAGATGTGTGTGTAGCATGAATGTATGTGTGTGTGTGTGTGTGTGTATGTGTGTGTTTCTAACTTACCCTTGGCATTTGTTATATCCAGAAGAGTGATTTTACCCCAAAATAATTTATATTGGTTTGTTGTGTGTGTGTGTGTGTGTAGGGGGGACAAGGTTCTGAGGGAACCTCTGGAGACAAAGGAGATGTTGTAAGTTATCACTCAAGCAAGGATTCATTGCATCCAACCCAACCTCACATTGGAGCCTTTTAAACAACACCTGTACTAATCCTCTGTGTTTCTCTCATTTGTATAATAGGGTGACCAAGGGGAAGCTGGACCCAAAGGAGTGGTGAGTTCTGTACTTTTCTAGAAGCAGTTCCATGTCTCAAACCAGGAATATAACTTTGAGACAGTTTATCTACACCCATAGAGTAGTAGTGCTAAGTGGTTAACCAACATTTAGGGTTTTTTTTCAACGTTTTTAAAAAAAATAACTAATTGACTGATGTTGTTTCAATTATTTGAATTCCATTTAGTTCGAGCTCCATGTGCAGTTTCTGTAGAGATAAATCAGAGCCTGAAGTGTATTTGGAAACAGGCTCAGCTAATGAATGAAGCCTGAACTGTATTTGGAAACAGGCTCAGCTAATGAATGAAGCCTGAACTGTATTTGGAAACAGGCTCAGCTAATGAATGAAGCCTGAAGTGTATTTGGAAACAGGCTCAGCTAATGAATGAAGCCTGAAGTGTATTTGGAAACAGGCTCAGCTAATGAATGAAGCCTGAAGTGTATTTGGAAACAGGCTCAGCTAATGAATGGAGCCGGAACTGTATTTGGAAACAGGCTCAGCTAATGCATGAAGCCTGAAGTGTATTTGGAAACAGGCTCAGCTAATGAATGAAGCCTGAAGTGTATTTGGAAACAGGCTCAGCTAATGAATGAAGCCTGAAGTGTATTTGGAAACAGGCTCAGCTAATGAATGAAGCCTGAAGTGTATTTGGAAACAGGCTCAGCTAATGAATAAAGCCTGAAGTGTATTTGGAAACAGGCTCAGCTAATGAATGGAGCCTGAACTGTATTTGGAAACAGGCTCAGCTAATGAATGGAGCCTGAACTGTATTTGGAAACAGGCTCAGCTAATGCAGGTTTTGAGCAGAGTAAGACAGGTAAGGAGGTCGGGCCACAGGACGAGATCTCCAAGGTCCTCCATTTCAGGCCTGTAACATCAGGGGTTTCTGTCATCCAAAGCGAGACGAGATCTCTGCAATACGATCTTACGGGTTTTTCTTGTTCCAGATAAAAGCAGATATTAGTTTATTACATGGCTTGCTCACCAGCACCCCCGGAACTCAGAAGTCTTCATTGAGCATGCTCAGTACCACCCATGTAATGTTGTTCTGATCCAGTTGTCTCTCCCCTCTCTGTCTCCAGGTTGGAAACCCAGGAGAGCCTGGTAACAGAGGGCCAGAGGGTAGCAGAGGGCAGCCTGGCATCGAGGGCCCAGCTGGTACTCCTGGACCACGTGGCATGCAGGGCAACAGGGGCGCACCAGGAATCAGGGGGTCACAGGGACCGGCGGTAGGTACCCCCAAACCACCTCCACCCAAAACTCTGAAGACTGTACACCTGAACTTACTTACAAACTTACTAACTTACATACTTACTTACTAATTAACTTACGTGCTTACTTATATACCTACAAACTCACTTACATAGTACTTACTTATTTACATAAATACCTACTTACTTACATACTTTCATACTTACTTACATACTTAGTTACTAACCTACATACTTACTAACTTATTTGCATACTTACTTACTTACAAATGTACTAACTTACTGCTAGGCCTTTCCCTCCTGGACCTAGATCATGGACAACAGCTTTCCAGTGTGTCCAGCACAACACAACTAGGGCTTACATGATGCATTTCAGAAGCTAAATCTATGTTTATTAAAGCTGTTTTCTCATCATAAACCTTTTCTTATGTTATCCTTCAGGGTAAAGAACCAAGCGATCAACACATCAGACAAGTCTGCATGAGAGTTATGCAAGGTAAGAATATTGCACACTGTCATTCCTTCAGTGTCTTTAAAATCAATGTATCCCACTCTACCTTTAAGTATAAACACTCTGTAATATCCCAAACCTCATTGTTTATACTATAGACTAGAGGTATTCAACTCTGACCCTATGAGGTTTGGAGCCTGCTGCTTTTCTGTCCTACCTAATAATGAATTGCACACAGCCAGTGTCCCAGGTCTAAATCAGTCCCGGATTAGAGGGGAACAATGAAGAAATGCAGTAGAACTGGCTTCCAGGTCCAGAGTGGAGTTTGGGGGATATAGCCTATCTGGCTTGACAGTTTGAAGAGAGGGAAGCAGAAAAAAACCATCATAAATACGCTTCAACCTTTGTTAGTTTGATGGATAACAGACACCTGAACCCCAGAAATGCTGAAGTGGCAGCCTGTTTTTTTGTCTCTCTCCCTGGGCCCTCTTACAGTATCCCACCCCCTCCTCCCACTACCACTACTCTCCTCCTAAACTCATGACTTTTTTATACCCAATGTGCTGAAAAATGTATTTCACCTCCAGAGGACCTGCACTTTTGCTAAAAGCAGAAAAGCAAAGACTGGAATTTGGAGTGTAAAATACCAAGCCAAAAGCCTTAGGAGTTTTATGTTGAACTCTTGGCACCATAAATACACATATATATTTTTCAGTTTCTTAACGATCGTACCCTTTTTTTAAATTTTCGCCTCAAATGACATACCCAAATCTAACTGCCTGTAGCTCAGGACCTGAAGCAAGAATATGCATATTCTTGATAGCATTTGAAAGGTAACACTTTGAAGTGTGTGGAAATATGAAAGTGATGTAGAAGAATATAAAACATTAGATCTGGTAAAAGATAATATAATAAAAAAATCATACATTTTCTATTTATTTTTGTGTTCCATCATCTTTGAAATGCAAGAGAAAGGCCATACATTAAGGTAGGATCCTAGGTGTAATTTAGAGTCTGCCCACAAGATGGCAGCAGTGTGTGTGCAAAGTTTCAGACTGATCAAGAGAACAATTACCTCACTACACAATATTTTGCATCAAGTCTGCCAGGAGTTTGCCCAAATGTGCCGAATTGGTCAATGTATACATTTTCAAGTACATTATAGAGAACATACAAAAATGCTATGGTAATAAAATATTAAAGCTTAACACTCCCAGGAATGTTATACATGGTGGATCTAGATCATGATGGATCTCGATGGCCAAGCGGGGTGGTTGTGGAGCCAGAGACAGCAGTGGGGTCAAACTATAGAACTCAGTTCCTACATTTAAATATAAAAAAAACAACACCACATTTTATCTCTGGAACCCTCAGGATGACAAATCAGAGCAAGATTACTGAATGTAAGTATATTATTTACCTTCAGAGGTGAATGTATCAAACCACCAGCCGTGATAAAAGTGTTTTGTTGTGCACTATCCTCAAACAATAGCAGGGTATGTTTTGTGTGTAATAGCTACTGTAAATTGGACACTGCAGTTAGTTAACAATAATTTAAGCTTTCTGCCCGAATAAGACATGTCGCTGTCCCGGAAAGTTGGCTGTTGTATACACTGTTTTCTAGTCACATTGTCACATATTGAGCAACAACTGTCCCGGTTTAGGGACACCAATCTCGTAGAGTTGAATGTTTTCCAATAAGTATTTTCACTCTGCACAATTTACTGAGGCAGACTTGAATGTGTAAGAATAAGGAGGACTACAATTTTTATACAATTTATAAAAAGGCCTTCATTAAAGTTCCATTTTCCTCTCAATATCAAATAATTTCTGGGAAAACAATTGAGTACCTTATTGTGATTTTTTAAAATTGAAATGGTCAAAAATAAACAAAAATAGCTATTTAGCAAAGAGACATTTCTCAAGCAAGAATTTTGCTAACACTGTCTGGGAGTGGTCTAAGTGGGGAGGGGAAAGCTGGAACCTAGCTGTTATGGCAAAGAGGTTTGGAACTCTCTTTCTTATTGGTCTATTAACTGATTTACCACCTGGTAATGTCACCAGGCAGGCCAAAACTCCATCCCACCAAAAGAGGCAGAAATCTTAGGCGGTCTTTTCAAACAGCCCCTACACTAAAAGGAAATTATCCAAATTTTCACAATTTCACAGTATTATTCCAACATTAAAGTGTGGAAATATATATAAAACAAAGGAAAATCACATTTTGGACTGCACTGGGCCTTTAATACATTTGATTGATTAATTGTTTGCTCATCATTCCCTTTCCTCTTGCTCCAACAGAGCAGCTAGCCCAGTTGGCTGCCAGTCTAAGGAGGCCGGAGTCTGGAGCAGCGGGCCTGCCTGGTAAGCCAGGGCCTCCTGGTCCTGCCGGACCCCCAGGGGACAGTGGCTTCCCTGGGCAGGCTGGAGCAAGAGGACTGCCTGGCCTCAAAGGACCTCCAGGACTCCTAGGACTCAAAGGACCCAAAGGTGGGGAGAGGATTTTTAATGTTACTGTTATTTGAAAATGTGAAAGCAAAATTCAGCTCATGCACCCAAAGGAGTTTTAGAATAACCCTTGTAATTAACATGCTGTGTGGCGCAGGTGAATTGGGCGACAGAGGAGACCGAGGTCCCACGGTGCGAGGGGCCAAGGGCCAGCCAGGACCTCCCGGTCTACCAGGTGAGTGACATCGACCTTGATCCCCATGGAGAAGCGAACCATCAGTAGCTTACTTTTTATTTATGTTCTAATCCTAGTCTTGGTCTTGGTTGTAGATATTCTAGTCTTGGAGGTTGTAGATATTCTAGTCTTGGTCTTGGTTGTAGATATTCCAGTCTTGGAGGTTGTAGATATTCTAGTCTTGGTCTTGGAGGTTGTAGATATTCTAGTCTTGGTCTTGGAGGTTGTAGATATTCTAGTCTTGGTCTTGGAGGTTGTAGATATTCTAGTCTTGGTCTTGGAGGTTGTAGATATTCTAGTCTTGGTCTTGGAGGTTGTAGATATTCTAGTCTTGGTCTTGGAGGTTGTAGATATTCCAGTCTTGGTCTTGGAGGTTGTAGATATTCTAGTCTTGGTCTTGGAGGTTGTAGATATTCTAGTCTTGGTTTTGGAGGTTGTAGATATTCTAGTCTTGGTCTTGGAGGTTGTAGATATTCTAGTCTTGGTCTTGGAGGTTGTAGCTATTCTAGTCTTGGTCTTGGAGGTTGTAGATATTCTAGTCTTGGTCTTGGAGGTAGTATTTTCTTAATAGCACTGACTTGGACAAAAAATACTTTTTTGAGGGAAAATGTACTTGATATGATTGTGATGTGTTGTTGTCTCACCTAGCTATCTTAATGCACTAATTGTAAGTCACTCTGGATAAGAGTGTTTGCTAAATGACTAAAACGTCAAATGTACACATTTTCTAGAATGTTTTATTCTTGGTCTTGGCGGTATTAGATGTTCTATTCTTGGTCTTGGCGGTATTAGATGTTCTATTCTTGGTCTTGGCGGTATTAGATGTTCTATTCTTGGTCTTGGCGGTATTAGATGTTCTATTCTTGGTCTTGGAGTTTCTAAATGTTATAGTCTTGGAGGTTATAGATATTCTAGTCTTGAGGTGAGTTGAACAAGGAAAGAGTTTGCTAACATACTGTATTCCATTTGGTTTTGTGTTTGGCCGCAACCGTTCGTTATCATTAGCAAAAGATCTGAGAACATAAGTGTCTGTTTTAGGTCTAAACTGCTTTCTAAAAATAATCAAGTGGCCATGTAGACTTTATACAATATTTAGTAGGAATAGCTAAGTCATTTCAGTTAGAATATTCTAGCTAAAAAGTCGCAGTAATCCTTTAAAAAAGTAGCTGTTTGATGTTTCACAGTAACATTTTGGAATGTTCATTCAAGTCATTCAACTGTAATTGTTACTCTGGTAACATGTTTGCCACAAACTGAAGATTTATTGATCTCGCCTTTGGACTTAGAGTCTCTAGAATGTTCTAGTCTTGAGTCTTTGAGGTTCTAGTCTTGAGTCCTTGAGGTTCTAGTCTTGAGTCCTTGAGGTTCTAGTCTTGAGTCCTTGAGGTTCTAGTCTTGAGTCCTTGAGGTTCTAGTCTTGAGTCCTTGAGGTTCTAGTCTTGAGTCCTTGAGGTTCTAGTCTTGAGTCTTTGAGGTTCTGGATGTTCTACTTTGGTGTAAGATGGTTTAGCTAACTCTTCTCTAACTCTAACTCCACAGGTGAGCCCGGAAAGCCTGGTTACGGCCAGGAGGGACGTGACGGCGAGAGAGGACCTCCAGGTGTTCCTGGCCAGGCTGGTGTACCTGGGCCTCCTGGTAATGCTGGCCCCAACGGCTACTGCGACCCATCGTCTTGCAACCTCAGACCGGGGGACATTGACACCAGCATCAAGGGCCCGGAGGGAACTAGAAACTAGAGCCACCATCCAGTGGAGGCTGGTGTCACTTTAAATCTGAGGACTGGATCTAATGGCTGTAATGGAATGAATGGAAAAGTTTCAAACACCTTGGATTCTGTTCCATTTATTCCATTAGAGCCATCACTATGACCCATCCCCCCTTCACCAGCTTCCACTGCCCAACACCCAGAGAGGGGTAGAGACAGAGACAGAGACTAAGATGGCAGATGGACAGCTCTCCCACCCCAACCCTGGGAGCACACAACATCCTCACAGCCTCTCTACTCTGAAGGCTGTTGCTGTAAAGAGGTCCATTCTAACGTATCTGCAGTGTTTTGTGAGAGTGTTCTGTGCTAGCCAGATCTCTATGGGATATGAAGGAGTCTTCCACTTCCACAAATGCGAAACAAAACTAAGTATTTTGTTGCAAAACAATAATAATCCTGAACCTGTTTGGACGTGTAACAGTTTTTTACATGACAGATTTTCTTTTTATTTTGTTGTTTTCAGAAGTGGGTGCCCTATTTTAAGATATTCATGTTTTGAAGACTATATTTGTTTTTATTCCACCGTCCCTGTAAACCTAGATGTCCTTAATAACCACCAGACAAATATCTGTCCTTAATAACCACCAGACAAATGACCTGTCCTTAATAACAACCAGACAAATACCTGTCCTTAATAACCACCGGACAATTAACCTGTCCTTAATAACCACCGGACAATTAACCTGTCCTTAATAACCACCAGACAATCACCTGTCCTTAATAACAACCAGACAAATACCTGTCCTTAATAACCACCGGACAATTAACCTGTCCTTAATAACCACCAGACAATCACCTGTCCTTAATAACCACCAGACAAATACCTGTCCTTAATAACCACCAGACAAATCACCTGTCCTTAATAACCACCAGACAAATCACCTGTCCTTAATAACAACCAGACAATCACCTGTCCTTAATAACCACCGGACAATTCACCTGTCCTTAATAACCACCAGACATGCACCTGTCCTTAATAACCACCAGACAAATACCTGTCCTTAATAACCACCAGACAAATACCTGTCCTTAATAACCACCAGACAATCACCTGTCCTTAATAACCACCGGACAATTCACCTGTCCTTAATAACCACCAGACAAATACCTGTCCTTAATAACCACCAGACAAATACCTGTCCTTAATAACCACCAGACAAAACACCTGTCCTTAATAACCACCGGACAATTCACCTGTCCTTAATAACCACCAGACAATTTACCTGTCCTTAATAACCACCAGACAAATCACCTGTCCTTAATAACCACCAGACATTCATTCACCTGTCCTTAATAACCACCAGACATTCATTCACCTGTCCTTAATAACCACCGGACAATTAACCTGTCCTTAATAACCACCAGAGAAATTGCCTGTCCTTAATAACCACCAGACATGCACCTGTCCTTAACAACCACCGGACAATTCACCTGTCCTTAATAACCACCAGACAAATCACCTGTCCTTAATAACCACCAGACAAATCACCTGTCCTTAATAACCACCAGACATCACCTGTCCTTAATAACCACCAGACATGCACCTGTCCTTAATAACCACCGGACAATGCACCTGTCCTTAATAACCACCAGACAAATCACCTGTCCTTAATAACCACCAGACATGCACCTGTCCTAAATAACCACCGGACAATCACCTGTCCTTAATAACCACCAGACAAATCACCTGTCCTTAATAACCACCAGACAATACACCTGTCCTTAATAACCACCATACAATTCACCTGTCCTTAATAACCACCAGACAATTCACCTGTCCTTATTAACCACCCGACATTTACCTGTCCTTATTAACCATCTGGCTGTATTTGTATGTTCCCTTTCCTCCTCTCCTCTCACTGAAACAGCTGTATACTGAAGCCAACATGTTGATTTCAGCAGCGGCTCCATCCACATCAAATCACGCTAATTCCTCCCCAATAAAGTAAAACCATAAAGCAATACCAGGATTGCCTTTAGCCCAAAGTGTATTTTTTTGTATTTGTAATGTACTGCATCATGTTCTATATTGAAGTATCAATTACCAAAGATAGACCTGGTGAAAAACAGTGATATCAGTTTGTACAGAATGTACCTGGGGTATTTCCAGCCCCCTGCTTTCCTTCCAGAAATCTAAATAAAGAGATAGAAGATAGGACTGACACCAAGCCACACTGACTGACGGACCTTCCATATGCGCTGTACATCTCTGTAAATTGTTTTCAATTGTGGTTAATTATATTTCCTACAAAAAATAACTATCCTAATGATTGAATGTGAGGTTTGTTCTCATTGTACAGTGTGAGGAGGATTCTGAGAGATGATTATTTTGAAAATAAATGGAATATTCCCTTTCACAGTATTCTGTTCACTGTTGAGTACTATGTCACCACCCATAGAAATGAAGTCACTAGAATGGCAATTCCAATGCGATTCTATTTCTATGTGAAATCCTCTCAGGGTTTGGAGAGATGGAGAAAAGTAAGTCAGTTGTTTCTATTTTATTATATGATGATGATGATGATGATGATGATGATACTATTTGAGGGTGACATCACAGTTTGTACAAATATCTATGAGGAGGATCTAGAAATTTCAAATAAATTCTCTTTTTTTTCTGTGACTTTTTTCACTCCAAATAAAGCAATGCTGCGTTCAGTTTTAAAATATATTTCCAACTTTTTAAACATTGTACTCAAATGTACTGCTGGAATACAGAAAACATAACCTCGATGAAGAGAATATAAAAACATATATCTTAAAATGCTCTTGAAACAGTTTATTGACATAAATAATAGACAATCTGGTTTTCAAAACATAGTTTCATATAACCCAAACGTGTGACAGTTAATTAAGGAATTGACCACGCAGAGAAACATTCAGTCAATTCTACCTTTCTAGAAATATGTGATGACAATATCATCCAAATTACCAATTATACTTTTCTCCGTCTCTTTATGGATAATGCATACGGAGCGCCAAGAAAGCAGATATTCTCATTTATAAACTTCACATCAGTAAGATATCGTATTGTATTCACATGTTGATAGTGACACACCAATGTGTAATCTGAGTAGGTCATTACAAGCAAATGAAACACATGAAATGTAAGAAATTATTGTTGTACAGATTTAAGGCAGGTATCGGTAATCAGAGTGTAAAATCAACAGTGTTTTCATAGAATGCTGTAAAGTCAAAAGATTTGTTGGAAAAACATTACCCTTCATACACATTCAACTTGCTGTACAACCTCCATTATATGGTCAAACAGTGGTTCACAACTTCTAAGTATAGGCTTTCATAAATGATCAACAAAAGATGACTAGCTTGGCACCAACTCAATAGGCCTATAGTTAACACCATTTTCTATCCATTACGTTTAGCATTTTAGTCTTGAGGTAAATCTAAACCGTTAGCTTTAAAGTAGCAGTGTAGTAGGATAGTGGTAAGGCTAGAGTGTAACATCACGCTGACTAAACTAGTGTGTGTACAGTATAGCCGTATGCCTCAGATGAGGTAGACCATCAAATTAAAATAACAATTATCACACTCAAACACAAATAACAAAGTACATAAATGACCAAGATAATGAGATAAAACACGCTGTTAAAAGGAAATACTAAATACATGGAGAGGTCTTCTTCTCCACAGAGGGGCAACTGACAAGGGTAAAAAACCATGGCCATAATAGAACAGTGAGAATGAATCGGTTGTTGAGTTGAACAAACTTCTCTGTATGAAGCTTTTGATGTGTTTGTATGGTGTCCATATTAGGACAGACACGCCTGACGAGACCGAGGCTGTCCTAATATGGACACCGTAGAGGTGTTTTCCCGACGGCAACAAGGTTAGGTAGCAGGGTTGGGGCTAATCCCATTTAAATTCACCCAGTTCAGGAAGTAAACAAATAAAATGTATTGTCATTGAAATCCATCTCAGTTTACTTCCTGAAATGAGAGCATTGTCATGGAGTTGACACCAACCCAGGTAGGTAGTGCTAGTAGAGCTGTTCTGTTTCTATCCCTATCATTAGCCCTGCTACACAGCAGCAGCCATGGTAACTAGGGCCCCTTGCTTTACTACTGTGGTAGTAACGACCCTGGGTTTATAAGTACGGACATCGACTCTGCAGCACAATCAGGTGAACCTAGAACTCATGGTAACCGTTCAGAGTATAAATGGCCTTGTATTGAGACTGGAAGCTGCTTGTAAAGTGTACAACAATGTACTGATACTTCAGCTTCAATATGAAGGCAGTCATCTTGATGTTACAAGAGTAAAAACAACATCCATGACTGTCTTGACCAATCTACTTCAATGGATAAACATTGAAGCTGATTTCTTTTTCAAATGACAACATCTATTACAACATGCTTCCGCAACTCAACATAACAAGAGGAAAACCATTCATGACTATGAAGTAAAGGCCCACTGCAGTCAAATATATATATATAGTCCTAGCAAAATTAATCCTTGAGAAATGTCTGTTTGCTAAAAAGCTTTTTTTGTTTCTTTTTGACCATTTTAATTGAAAACAATCACAGTAAGGTACTTAATTGTTACCCAAAAATGATTTGATATTTAGATAAAAACAGGTGCATTGGACCTTTCACCGATCTCCTTCAAGAGAGTTCGCTCTGAAAACACACACACCAAAACATACTACTAGCCTGGAATCCACAATGGTGAAAGGATACATCTCAGCTTGGTTTCAAGGCTAACAGACTAACCACATCACCATCATCATTCATCTAAGGACGGGTGTTGGAATGTGGAAATTAGCACATGTAAATACAACACATCAGAGGATTCATTATTTGAAATAAAATGTTAATCAGTATCGCAAACAATCTTCTAATGAACACTAGAGGGCCCTGTCCACTTACAAATGAAGTAAGGACACGAGACACAGCTCACCATATTCTGTGTCATTCTGCCTATGGCTGTGTTTACACAGGCAGACAATTCTGATATTTTGCTGTAATATTGGTCTTTTGACCACTAAGATCTTTTGCCAATAATTGGGCAAAAGAATCAGAATTGGACTTCCTGAGTAAACGCAGCCTTTGTGTCTTACTTCCGGCAGTATCATTTAGCCACATAAAATGTTCACGTTGAGATGCCAACAAAACGAGCAAGCAGTAACAGTGTGACATGGAAATAAAGAAATGCCTCAATGTTGTTAACCAATTAGCTAATGTCTTCTGTAAAAGTCAAAGGGTTGAATATGCAGTTACCTCATTGACATATGACCTGAGCCATACATATCACCAATCACAGGAGGTTGGTGGCAACTTAATTGGGGAGGACGGTCTCATAGTAATGGCTGGAGCGGAATGGTGTCAAATACATCAAACACATGGTTTCCATGGTTTCCATGTGTTTGATGCCATTCCATTTGTTCCGTTCCAGACATTATTATGAGCCGTTTTCCCCTCAGCAGCCTCCACTGTCACCAAGCTATCTTCAAAGACCCTCAATCAATTTGATGCTCTGAAATACTAAGAGAAAATCTCCAACTCAAAGAAATGGGAGCGCAGGAGTGTGACATTGTTTTTAACCCCAATTTCGTCATATCCAATTGGTAGTTACAGGCTTGTCCCATCACTTCACTGCAACTCCGGTATGGACTCGGGAGAGGTGAAGGTCTAGAGCCATGCGTCCTCCGAAACACAACCCTGCCAAGCTGCACTGCTTCTTGACACACGGCTCGCTTAACCCGGAAGCCAGCCGCACCAATGAGTCGGAGAAAACGCTGGGCCAAATTGTGTGCCGCCTCACGGGTCTTCCGGTCACGGCCGGCTGTGACACAGTCTGGGTTCAAACCCGGGTCTGTAGTGACGCATCAAGCACTGTGAAGCAGTGCCTTAGACCGATAAAAGAAGGCAAAAGAGACAATTTAAACATCACAAAGTGTCAGCTCCACCCATGTACTTTCTCCAACTTAAATAATTGCCTTTGAGGGTCCAGATCTAATCAAACCTACATTAGTATTAGTCTCCCAAGGCAGACGGATTGCCTTCCACCATGTATCCCGTACTGCCTAGGGTCGGTTTAAGGAGACGACAATAATATAGCTATTGTATAGTACCTTTGTTTAACTACAGAATGCGTCTGGAAACACACATCTTATCGATCTCTATGACGACAGTCTACCGGGTGTTTTTCCTGGGTTTTAGGTCACTGGGTCAAAATGAAACACCTAAGGGCATGTTTGTTTGAATTGAGGCCTGAGTGACAGAGAGAGCACTCTGATAACATTGGAGAAGTACAGAGATATTTAATGAATGTCCTTGATTCTTAGCTTATTACTTTCCAATCAGAAACACAACAAATAAATAACTAAATAACTCCAGTCTTAAAACACACCAACATAATATATATGTATACAGTGACAAACAATGCTACATGGGTCAAACAGTTGAGGGAGAAATATGTATCTGAGCCGTAATGTACAGATATTGTCAAAATAAAAAATAAAAACACTTTCAGAAAATAAGAGTTCAAGTAAAGACCCACCAAGAAAACAAAGAAAGAAAACTCAGAAGTAAAATATTGCAGTGTTGTTATTAGATAAGAAAGATCACCTCTTATGGCTTCAAAATCTAAATATACACATAGCACCCATGTAAACTGATGTACACACAGTTCTGATAGAGGAATCAGCTGTATACTCCATGTAGACTGATGTACACACAGTTCTGATAGAGGAATCAGCTGTATACTCCATGTAGACTGATGTACACACAGTTCTGATAGAGGAATCAGCTGTATACTCCATGTAGACTGATGTACACACAGTTCTGATAGAGGAATCAGCTGTATACTCCCATGTAGACTGATGTACACACAGTTCTGATAGAGTAATCAGCTGTATACTCTCCATGTAGACTGATGTACACACAGTTCTGATAGAGGAATCAGCTGTATACTCCATGTAGACTGATGTACACACAGTTCTGATAGAGTAACCAGCTGTATACTCCATGTAGACTGATGTACACACAGTTCTGATAGAGTAACCAGCTGTATACTCCATGTAGACTGATGTACACACAGTTCTGATAGAGTAACCAGCTGTATACTCTCCATGTAGACTGATGTACACACAGTTCTGATAGAGGAATCAGCTGTATACTCCATGTAGACTGATGTACACACAGTTCTGATAGAGTAACCAGCTGTATACTCCATGTAGACTGATGTACACACAGTTCTGATGGAGGAATCAGCTGTATACTCCATGTAGACTGATGTACACAGTTTTGATAGAGGAATCAGCTGTATACTCCATGTAGACTGATGTACACACAGTTCTGATAGAGTAACCAGCTGTATACTCTCCATGTAGACTGATGTACACACAGTTCTGATAGAGGAATCAGCTGTATACTCCATGTAGACTGATGTACACACAGTTCTGATAGAGTAACCAGCTGTATACTCCATGTAGACTGATGTACACACAGTTCTGATGGAGGAATCAGCTGTATACTCCATGTAGACTGATGTACACACAGTTCTGATGGAGGAATCAGCTGTATACTCCATGTAGACTGATGTACACACAGTTCTGATAGAGGAATCAGCTGTATACTCCATGTAGACTGATGTACACACAGTTCTGATAGAGGAATCAGCTGTATACTCCCATGTAGACTGATGTACACACAGTTCTGATAGAGTAACCAGCTGTATACTCCATGTAGACTGATGTACACACAGTTCTGATAGAGGAATCAGCTGTATACTCCCATGTAGACTGATGTACACACAGTTCTGATAGAGTAACCAGCTGTATACTCCCATGTAGACTGATGTACACACAGTTCTGATAGAGGACTCAGCTGTATACTCCCATGTAGACTGATGTACACACAGTTCTGATAGAGTAACCAGCTGTATACTCCCATGTAGACTGATGTACACAGTTTTGATGGAGGAATCAGCTGTATACTCTCCATGTAAACAATAAAAGCTGACACATCATGAATCTGACCCCATAAGCAGACGTTATAGTGACATATAAGTAGCTAATATGTCATCATAAGTGACGTCTAACTTAGTGACATATCAGTAATATGTCCACATATACCTATGTAGTTAAATGGCACTATTTGTTTGACATATTCTAATGAGACCATGTTGCCAAAAGAGCAGCGATGTAACAACATCTCTGATCCTACCATATTCTATTGGTTTCATTGTACTGGGCAATTTCAATCAATCACTGTAGTATTTGACATGTATTTGTTTGCCCTCTTTGGAGACAAGACCATGGATAAAGGGAAACTGTCCTACTTCATGTTAGCCATATGTATGACTGCAAGAAATCTACATTGAAGTCTTCGCGGCTAACTTCACGTGAACGTGAGGTGATACGACATTAGCATAATATACACACTTACACACAAACTGTACATGGAAGAAATGTCAACTTGACCAAGCCGTCACAAACTACATTCAGTTGGCATTAAGATAGTGTTTAACCCTTGATCATGTTGTGCTGGTTGTCTTGAGATATGGCAACAGTCAGGCGATGTTACCTGTTGAATAATATCAGAACTCAGAACCCAATCTAGCAGGCTACTCAATTAGTCTGTTATGAACACTACATGTTGAGGTGTATAGTATGTGGAGAGATCTCACTGAGTAACACCTCACATAAAGTACCTAGAGTGTAGGGTGACGAGAGAGGAAGCCAGTATTCTGTTTTGATACAAGACCATCCCTTTACAATTACAACAGTATCATGCAATATATCTGACTGGTAGTGTTTGAAACACAGAATATTTAGCATTCTCAAAACTTCATAAAATTCATAAACAAAGCTCTAGTACTGAATTACACGAGAAGATATTCATTATGTTATGTAAATGGATCAATTCATGTAGCTAGCTTCCTTCTAACACGTTTCACAAATATCCCATTCATTGAGGAAATATATATTGGGGCGGCAGGGTAGCCTAGTGGTTAGAGCGTTGGACTAGTAACCGGAAAGTTGCGAGTTCAAACCCCCGAGCTGACAAGGTACAAATCTGTCGTTCTGCCCCTGAACAGGCAGTTAACCCACTGTTCCCAGGCCGTCATTGAAAATAAGAATTTGTTCTTAACTGACTTGCCTGGTTAAATAAAGGTAAAATAAAATAAAAATATTAATATATGAAATATATATTCAGAACTATATTTCGTGTTACATGATCCTCCTTCACTTTGCATAAACAGTTCACACAAAGAATATTGATTAGTCATACACAAACACACACATTTCAGACTGCCTGTTTACCAGCTCACACACACACAACGAAAACATCAAATGAGACCAAACGTGTGCATAGCTATCCCCATAAACAAGCATTATTAAATCATTAAGAAAATGTTTTCTCCCGACAGTATTATTTAAAGAAACAAATTAATTTACGGCCTCAAAAGACTTCATGTGAATGAATATGGAATGCATCAGGTCACAGCAGGGGAGTTGTGTGAAAACAAGAAATACATGAAACAGTACTTCATATGATCATTATAGCTACAATGACAATAATAATGGACTGTAACACATTTCAAATGAATAGAACAACCATCAACGTAAAGTAACACATAATTGCATTTCAATGCTTCTATGGTCATAAGAAAACCGAAAGGCGGTTGTGAGCGCTCCAGGGTGAAGTTTCCACTAGGTACAGATCTAGGATCAGCTTCCCCTCCCCCAAACCTAACCTTAACAATTAGTGGGGAAAATGCAAAACGGACCCAAGATCAGCATCTATGGGCAATTTCATCTTACACCATTGTGTTGAGATACTTGTTGTATCTATTTCTGGTTGAGTCTTTCCCATGTAAAGCAGAAACAGAGGATGTGTGTTTTCAATGTAAAACTGTCCACAAGGACGATACTGTCTGTCTGATATGAGCTGACTGAGTGATCAGGCTCCATACGCCCGGCTCCTGTGCCTGCTGTAGAGAGATGGAGGCTGGATGGGTGGAGGGGGCCCCTGGGCCCTAGCCATTGAGAGAGCCCTTATTCATTGAAGGGTCCCCTCAGTTGAGGGGGGGGCCCTAGCCGTTCCGTCTGGAGTGAGAGGATGGATGGAGACAGTCACTGGGATCACATTTACCATGAGGTCCCTGGGGACCTGAAGGGCCCGATGGCCCCTGGATACTGCTTCCAGGTTCACCTGCAGACAAAAACACTTTCACATTTGTGGGGAGTAGTGAACTTCAGGAGGAAGTAGAGATGATTGGGACGCAACCATTGGGTGATTGTTTAATCAATCAAATAAACCATGAAGGAAAACAGGATGTTATCAGAGGAGCAGTATATTACTGGGAACAGTATTATCTAGTCAGCTAACAAAACTGCTTTCATGTGCCAAACTGCAACTCTTAAAAAGGAGATGAAAACACCCACTCTCATGCATACTTTACACACAAACCCTTCCTCAATACAGATCACAATAAAAAGTTAATGTTCTGCACAAAAAGATCAGAATGAAAGATTTTGCTGCTTCGCTCCCGGCAGAGAAGAATCTCTCTGAGATCATGCTGAAAAGTGAGAGAGTTGATCAAATGGAAATAAGAGATGTAAGTGTATGTTTCTTTTATATCCGCCCTATCAGTGATGACGTACTAATTGTTTCATGTCAGCTTGGTACCTCAGCGTAAGAGAGAGTCATTATGAGTAGCTCTGCTCATTAGTTCTGTTGGCTTACTAATTACTAGTGTTTTTAAACTGAAAACATCAAACGACCTCAGGACGAACTGTTGTCCATGTTAGAGCTGGTGGTTACACTTTACTTGAACCCTCACTCATAAGGGCTACATGACACTGTCATAACCATGACATAACTGTCATAACATGACATAACTGTCATAACCATGACATTACACTGTCATAACATGACATAACTGTCATAACCATGACATTACACTGTCATAAACATGACATTACACTGTCATAACCATGACATTACACTGTCATAACCATGACATTACACTGTCATAACATGACATAACACTATCATAACCATGACATTACACTGTCATAACATGATATAACACTGTCATAACATGACATTACACTGTCATAACCATGACATTACACTGTCATAACATGACATAACACTATCATAACCATGACATAACAGTCATAACATGACATAACACTGTCATAACATGACATAACACTGTCATAACATGACATTACACTGTCATAACCATGACATAACTGTCATAACATGACATAACTGTCATAAACACGACATTACACTGTCATAACCATGACATAACTGTCATAAACATGACATTACACTGTCATAACATGACATTACACTGTCATAACATGACATAACTGTCATAACCATGACATTACACTGTCATAAACATGACATAACTGTCATAAACATGACATAACAGAGTTTATAAACAGTCATGACACTGGTGTCAGCTTTTTATTTGAATGAATGTTTGACTTGTATTTAATCAGGGGAGCCCATTGAGACCAGGGTGTCATTTTCGATGGTGCCCTGAGGACAACAAGTTTATAACGGAGGGTTCAAGATATAAAGTTTTACCCAATTTAAGTGTAGGATTCTACAACTACAGCCGTACAATGATGGTATACTGGTATTTCCCCCCTTTCATAAAGCATCAGGTTCAAGTGTAAATATGAAATAACTTCATACGAAACACAATGATGTAATGGTTGCTCCAAGTTTACATTACATTTTCCTTTTTGTGCTTCAATGGCTATAGGGCTTAACATAATTTCACCACTCCTTCAAAGCAATGTGCAGTGTGTGTGTGTGTGTGTGTGTGTGTGTGTGTGTGTGTGTGTGTGTGTGTGTGTGTGTGTGTGTGTGTGTGTGTGTGTGTGTGTGTGTGTGTGTGTGTGTGTGTGCGTGCGTGCGTGCGTGCGTGTGTGTGGTGTCTAGCTGTTACCTGGTGGTCCTGCCAGACCTGGAGCTCCTGGTATCCCCAGACCTAGCTGACCCCTCTCTCCTTTCTGACCTCTGTACCCTGGAAAGAAACACAAGACAATAAACCGACTGGACTGGACTCCCAGCCTAAGACAACAGACTGGACTGGACTCCCAGCCTAAGACAACAGACTGGACTGGACTCCCAGCCTAAGACAACAGACTGGACTGGACTCCCAGCCTAAGAGAAACAGACTGGACTGGACTCCCAGCCTAAGACAGCAGACTGGACTAGACTCCCAGCCTAAGACAACAGACTGGACTGGACTCCCAGCCTAAGACAACAGACTGGACTGGACTCCCAGCCTAAGACAACAGACTGGACTGGACTCCCAGCCAAAGACAGCAGACTGGACTGGACTCCCAGCCTAAGACAGCAGACTGGACTGGACTCCCAGCCTAAGACAGCAGACTGGACTGGACTCCCAGCCTAAGACAGCAGACTGGACTGGACTCCCAGCCAAAGACAACAGACTGGACTGGACTCCCAGCCTAAGACAACAGACTGGACTGGACTCCCAGCCTAAGACAACAGACTGGACTGGACTCCCAGCCTAAGACAACAGACTGGACTGGACTCCCAGCCAAAGACAGCAGACTGGACTGGACTCCCAGCCAAAGACAGCAGACTGGACTGGACTCCCAGCCATAGGAGGGCAACAGGTAGCCTGGTTCCAGATCAGTTTATGTTGCTTTGCCAACTGTGATGGTCATTGTCATGCCAAACATAGCACCACGACAGTTGGCTATACAACGAGATGGACAGATCTGGGACCAGGGTTTTGAAGAACAGGACCAGAGGTAGATGAATCCCAACGTGTTTATGCATAAAGAGTTTGTGATGAGTGGTTTATGATGAGGTGAGGAATAAGTCATCTCATGTCCGCTCTACGCAGCCTGAATACTCTAGTGTACATCTGGTACCAACAGTGCTGCTTCTCTCTCTCAATACTGGACTGTTCCTGTCAACATCACAGCAACACAAAAGTCTCAACACTGTGGACGGCCTTCAACTGCTCTCTATGTGGTTTCCAGGAAGCCCGATGGCCTATCTCATCAAGGCAACTGATGTCAGGAGATCTGAGTACCTTAACTGTTCATGTGAGGTGTATCCACTACTACAGTAGTTACTGTAACTGTTCCTGTGAGGCGTATCCACTACTACAGTAGTTACTGTAACTGTTCATGTGGGGCGTATCACTACTACAGTAGTTACTGTAACTGTTCATGTGAGGTGTATCCACTACTACAGTAGTTACTGTAACTGTTCATGTGAGGTGTATCACTACTACAGTAGTTACTGTAACTGTTCATGTGAGGCGTATCACTATTACAGTAGTTACTGTAACTGTTCATGTGAGGTGTATCCACTACTACAGTAGTTACTGTAACTGTTCATGTGGGGCGTATCCACTACTACAGTAGTTACTGTAACTGTTCATGTGAGGTGTATCACTATTACAGTAGTTACTGTAACTGTTCATGTGAGGCGTATCCACTACTACAGTAGTTACTGTAACTGTTCATGTGAGGTGTATCACTATTACAGTAGTTACTGTAACTGTTCATGTGAGGTGTATCCACTACTACAGTAGTTACTGTAACTGTTCATGTGAGGTGTATCCACTACTACAGTAGTTATTGTAACTGTTCATGTGAGGCGTATCCACTACTACAGTAGTTACTGTAACTGTTCATGTGAAGTGTATCCACTACTACAGTAGTTACTGTAACTGTTCATGTGAGGCGTATCACTACTACAGTAGTTACTGTAACTGTTCATGTGAGGTGTCTCCACTACTACAGTAGTTACTGTAACTGTTCATGTGAGGCATATCCACTACTACAGTAGTTACTGTAACTGTTCATGTGAGGTGTCTCCACTACTACAGTAGTTACTGTAACTGTTCATGTGAGGCGTATCACTACTACAGTAGTTACTGTAACTGTTCATGTGAGGCGTATCCACTACTACAGTAGTTACTGTAACTGTTCATGTGAGGTGTATCACTACTACAGTAGTTACTGTAACTGTTCATGTGAGGTGTATCACTACTACAGAAGTTACTATAACTGTTCATGTGAGGTGTCTCCATTACTACAGTAGTTACTGTAACTGTTCATGTGAGGTGTATCACTACTACAGTAGTTACTATAACTGTTCATGTGAGGCGTATCCACTACTACAGTAGTTACTGTAACTGTTCATGTGAGGTGTATCCACTACTACAGTAGTTACTGTAACTGTTCATGTGAAGTGTATCCACTACTACAGTAGTTACTGTAACTGTTCATGTGAGGCGTATCACTACTACAGTAGTTACTGTAACTGTTCATGTGAGGTGTCTCCACTACTACAGTAGTTACTGTAACTGTTCATGTGAGGCGTATCCACTACTACAGTAGTTACTGTAACTGTTCATGTGAGGTGTATCCACTACTACAGTAGTTACTGTAACTGTTCATGTGAGGCGTATCCACTACTACAGTAGTTACTGTAACTGTTCATGTGAGGTGTATCACTACTACAGAAGTTACTATAACTGTTCATGTGAGGTGTCTCCATTACTACAGTAGTTACTGTAACTGTTCATGTGAGGTGTATCACTACTACAGTAGTTACTATAACTGTTCATGTGAGGCATATCCACTACTACAGTAGTTACTGTAACTGTTCATGTGAGGTGTCTCCACTACTACAGTAGTTGCTGTAACTGTTCATGTGAGGCGTATCCACTACTACAGTAGTTACTGTAACTGTTCATGTGAGGCGTATCCACTACTACAGTAGTTACTGTAACTGTTCATGTGAGGCGTATCCACTACTACAGTAGTTACTGTAACTGTTCTTGTGAGGTGTATCCACTACTACAGTAGTTACTGTAACTGTTCATGTGAGGTGTATCACTACTACAGTAGTTACTGTAACTGTTCATGTGGGGTGTATCACTACTACAGTAGTTACTGTAACTGTTCATGTGAGGTGTATCACTACTACAGTAGTTACTGTAACTGTTCATGTGGGGCGTATCACTACTACAGTAGTTACTGTAACTGTTCATGTGAGGTGTATCACTACTACAGTAGTTACTGTAACTGTTCATGTGGGGTGTATCACTACTACAGTAGTTACTGTAACTGTTCATGTGAGGCGTATCCACTACTACAGTAGTTACTGTAACTGTTCATGTGAGGTGTATCACTACTACAGTAGTTACTGTAACTGTTCATGTGAGGCGTATCCACTACTACAGTAGTTACTGTAACTGTTCATGTGAGGTGTCTCCACTACTACAGTAGTTACTGTAACTGTTCATGTGAGGTGTATCCACTACTACAGTAGTTACTGTAACTGTTCATGTGAGGTGTATCACTATTACAGTAGTTACTGTAACTGTTCATGTGAGGCGTATCCACTACTACAGTAGTTACTGTAACTGTTCATGTGAGGTGTCTCCATTACTACAGTAGTTACTGTAACTGTTCATGTGAGGCGTATCCACTACTACAGTAGTTACTGTAACTGTTCATGTGAGGTGTATCACTACTACAGTAGTTACTGTAAATGTTCATGTGAGGTGTATCATTACTACAGTAGTTACTGTAACTGTTCATGTGAGGTGTATCCACTACTACAGTAGTTACTGTAACTGTTCATGTGAGGCGTATCCACTACTACAGTAGTTACTGTAACTGTTCATGTGAGGTGTCTCCACTACTACAGTAGTTACTGTAACTGTTCATGTGAGGTGTATCCACTACTACAGTAGTTACTGTAACTGTTCATGTGAGGTGTATCCACTACTACAGTAGTTACTGTAACTGTTCATGTGAGGCGTATCCACTACTACAGTAGTTACTGTAACTGTTCATGTGAGGTGTCTCCACTACTACAGTAGTTACTGTAACTGTTCATGTGAGGTGTCTCCATTACTACAGTAGTTACTGTAACTGTTCATGTGAGGCGTATCCACTACTACAGTAGTTACTGTAACTGTTCATGTGAGGCGTATCCACTACTACAGTAGTTACTGTAACTGTTCATGTGAGGTGTATCCACTACTACAGTAGTTACTGTAACTGTTCATGTGAGGTGTCTCCATTACTACAGTAGTTACTGTAACTGTTCATGTGAGGTGTCTCCACTACTACAGTAGTTACTGTAACTGTTCATGTGAGGTGTCTCCATTACTACAGTAGTTACTGTAACTGTTCATGTGAGGCGTATCCACTACTACAGTAGTTACTGTAACTGTTCATGTGAGGCGTATCCACTACTACAGTAGTTACTGTAACTGTTCATGTGAGGCGTATCCACTACTACAGTAGTTACTGTAACTGTTCATGTGAGGTGTATCACTATTACAGTAGTTACTGTAACTGTTCATGTGAGGCGTATCCACTACTACAGTAGTTACTGTAACTGTTCATGTGAGGTGTATCACTATTACAGTAGTTACTGTAACTGTTCATGTGAGGCGTATCCACTACTACAGTAGTTACTGTAACTGTTCATGTGAGGCGTATCCACTACTACAGTAGTTACTGTAACTGTTCATGTGAGGCGTATCCACTACTACAGTAGTTACTGTAACTGTTCATGTGAGGCGTATCCACTACTACAGTAGTTACTGTAACTGTTCATGTGAGGCGTATCCACTACTACAGTAGTTACTGTAACTGTTCTTGTGAGGTGTCTCCACTACTACAGTAGTTACTGTAACTGTTCATGTGAGGTGTATCCATTACTACAGTAGTTGCAGCTTATGTAGAAATATGTTGCTCAGAAAGAAATCCCATCATTAAATAATAATACACACAAATGCACCCTATTCTCCTACACAGTGCATTACTTCTGACGAGAGCCCTATGAATCCTGGTCAAAAGTAGTGCACTATATAGTGAATAGGGTGCCATTTGAGATACAGCCTCTGTCTTCTGGCATGCTGTCAAAACAGGCATCATCACACCGAGCCAACGGCGGCTGTGTTGGATGTGTGTGTGTTTGTGTGTGTCGGAAGTGTGTGTGTGTTGGATGTGTGTGTGTGTGTGTTGGATGTGTGTGTGTGTGTTGGAAGTGTGTGTGTGTTGGATGTGTGTGTGTCAGAAGTGTGTGTGTGTTGGATGTGTGTGTGTGTGTGTTGGATGTGTGTGTGTGTGTTGGAAGTGTGTGTGTGTGTTGGAAGTGTGTGTGTTTGTGTGTGTCGGAAGTGTGTGTGTGTTGGATGTGTGTGTGTTTGTGTGTTTTGGAAGTGTGTGTGTGTTGGAAGTGTGTTTGTGTGTGTGTGTTGGAAGTGTGTGTGTGTGTTGGAAGTGTGGCGTTATGGGGTGACATGGCTCTTCCTGACAGCAAGAGAGCTGCCTGCCTGACTGCAAGCAGGCAATTCTCTGAAGAATTAAAAACAGAGAAAGATGCTGTCTGCATCCCAGATGGCACCGTATTCCCAGAAGTAGAACACTAGTTTTGACCAGAGCCCTATGGCCAACAGTAGTGCACTAGTTTTGACCAGAGCCCTGTGGCCAACATTAGTGCACTAGTTTTGACCAGAGTCCTGTGGCCAACAGTAGTGCACTAGTTTTGACCAGAGCCCTGTGGCCAACAGTAGTGCACTAGTTTTGACCAGAGCCCTATGGCCAACAGTAGTGCACTAGTTTTGACCAGAGCCCCGTGGCCAACAGTAGTGCACTAGTTTTGACCAGAGCCCTATGGCCAACAGTAGTGCACTAGTTTTGACCAGAGCCCTGTGGCCAACAGTAGTGCACTAGTTTTGACCAGAGCCCTATGGCCAACAGTAGTGTACTAGTTTTGACCAGAGCCCTATGGCCAACAGTAGTGCACTAGTTTTGACCAGAGCCCTATGGCCAACAGTAGTGCACTAGTTTTGACCAGAGCCCTATGGCCAACAGTAGTGCACTAGTTTTGACCAGAGCCCCGTGGCCAACAGTAGTGCACTAGTTTTGACCAGAGCCCTATGGCCAACAGTAGTGCACTAGTTTTGACCTGAGCACTGTAGCTGCCTCTAGAAGTGGTACTGTAACTGCCTCTAGAAGTGGTACTGCAGCTGCCTCTAGAAGTGGTACTGTAACTGCCTCTAGAAGTGGTACTGTAACTGCCTCTAGAAGTGGTACTGTAACTGCCTCTAGAAGTGGTACTGTAACTGCCTCTAGAAGTGGTACTGTAACTGCCTCTAGAAGTGGTACTGTAACTGCCTCTAGAAGTGGTACTGCAACTGCCTCTAGAAGTGGTATTGTAACTGCCTCTAGAAGTGGTACTGCAGCTGCCTCTAGAAGTGGTACTGTAACTGCCTCTAGAAGTGGTACTGTAACTGCCTCTAGAAGTGGTACTGTAACTGCCTCTAGAAGTGGTACTGTAACTGCCTCTAGAAGTGGTACTGTAACTGCCTCTAGAAGTGGTACTGCAACTGCCTCTAGAAGTGGTATTGTAACTGCCTCTAGAAGTGGTACTGCAGCTGCCACTAGAAGTGGTACTGTAACTGCCTCTAGAAGTGGTACTGCAGCTGCCTCTAGAAGTGGTACTGTAACTGCCTCTAGAAGTGGTACTGCAGCTGCCTCTAGAAGTGGTACTGTAACTGCCTCTAGAAGTGGTACTGTAACTGCCTCTAGAAGTGGTAGTGTAACTGCCTCTAGAAGTGGTACTGTAGCTTCTTCCACTGCCTGGAATTTCACATCACACTTTATAAAGGTAGACCCCAAAATGTAATGAATTGAACAAGCAATTCTAACTCCTTAACCAACTAAAAGCCATCCAACCATTTACACCCTCAAACAGTGTCTACTTCAAATCCTTTCATAGGGATGGGGAACGAATAAATAGACATATACTGAATACATGATTACATTTTAAATTCTGAACAGACGGTTCCTAAGACAGTGAAAGCTCATGCACATTATGCATCACGACAGAGGCTGGTCAAGCAGGCCAGAGAAATTAAAGCATTTTCAGAGGCTGGTCAAGCAGGCCAGAGAAATTAAAGCATTTTCAGAGTCTGGCAAGTGAGTTAGTATCCTTTTGTACTCTTTTCTCATTGAAATTCACAAACACATACAGTACACACATGCAACTGTCATGTCTCCATGCAGACAGGTTGATATTATGACAAGCACTGGTGAGAATAGGAGAACTAGCCGATAGAACAGCACTGCAATAGCAAAACGTGAGAGGGGCTGAGGAGCTGGAGGACTGGTTTATCCAAAAGGCATCTTCAAGTAACTGAGCCCCAGAACCAGAGAGCTGGTTGGTTGGTTGGTTGGAGGGAGGGAGACAGGGTCTGCCTCCAAAATGGCACCCATATTCCCTATATAGTGAACTACTTTTGATAGGGCTCTGGTCAAAAGTGGAGCACTATATAGGGAATAGGATGCCATTTGGGACGCAGACCATTTCCTCCCAAAATGCACCTTAAAGTAACTGAGTGTCAGGTCCAGAGAGCTGGTTGGGAAACCATCAGAAACACTGACTGAGAGAAGTATCAAGCAGTGTTTTTCACTGCTGTCCAGCCAAGCCCAAAGGGGAAAGTGTGAAATGCTCTGCTGCTGCTGTTTACAAGACAGAGAACATCTCAGAGAGAAAAGGCTTGTAAAATGCCCCCGAAATGCATTCCTGGAGAGAGACATTCCACACAGAGCAGACTATCATGAGTCTCCTTTCAAACACGCACGGCGCCTCCAACCCTCACTCAGGGAGCCGGCATACTGTAGCATTCCATGGGAAAGAATAGCACTGTACCTTAAAGCTGTAGTCCGTCATTCAAACAACAACAAAGCAGATGCTCCAGCCCCGCCACTTTTGTTGGTATACAGCTGAGAGATGTGTCTGAATAAATGTAACCACTCTTAAATTCATAGACGGAGCTATGGATGAAAGAACTGACCATCCAGGAGATCAAAATTATAGTTTAACCACATTCTGAAGCTACACAGTGTTTGTTTACCATTACACTGACGGTGTAAGACAGTTCTACTAAGCTCATGAGGCATTCATAACTTATATTCTTTAGGAATCAATGGCTATAAATGATTAACTGAAAATTGAAAAAAAAAAAAAATTTGCTGTACAAATCACAGATTTCACCTTTAAAACATCAAACCACTGCATGGGCCCACGGGGATGAAGAGGATATGACATATTGATCCACTGAGGGGACCGACATCCTACAGATACATTGACAAGCAGTATTGTGTTTCCCAGCTTCATTGACCAACAGAAAGCAGCACAGAGAGCCAGGGGGACACTGCTGTGTAAATGACAGTGATTAAGAAACTGCCTGGATGCTGGAAAGGGAACTGTAGACTGTACTTAGTGGCTGATTCACTAAGCATCCACACCTGCCTCATGGCTTTACAATATAATCAATGCATTCATACCTGCAGGCTACTGACTGTATTCGTTTATTAGCTTTTATGTGTTTTTTACTCTCTCTGAAATAGCAGGTGCAAATGCACAATGAACAAACCCAAGATGTATGGCAAGGTGTAATACACAATCGGAATATGGCAAACCGGCCAAATAAATGTCAACGTAAAACATGATGGATTTATACATTTTCAATATGGTACATGTGTACGGGAAGAAAGCCTATAATGTCTTATAAAATACAATCAAATTTAAACGCAGTGACAGAGGTCAATAAAAATAGTGACATAAGTCAAAAAATGTGAAAAAAATGGCAAAGATGACCCAATAACATCAAACAGTGACAAAGTTATGTAAGAACATCTACAAACCCCCTAATCCCCCATCGCTACAATTAACATCATCTGGAGACTGTATCCATGGATCTATGTCTATGGATGTACTTCAATAGTTTGACAGATCACGGCCCCAAGTCATATCAAAACCATGAGTCAAGAAGAGAGGGTGGATCCAGCAGAGAGGTTATTTTTCTTCATAAACTCTTCATTTTGGCACATTTCAGAGGAAGTCAAATTGGATATTCCAGAGGAGAGATGCTCTCCAGTGGAGGATGACAGACATAATGAGAAAATATTAGCCCAAACTCACTCTCTCCCCCTCTCTCTCCCTCCCTCACTCTCTCCCCCTCTCTCTCCCTCCCTCACTCTCTCCCTCTCTCTCTCCCTCCCTCACTCTCTCCCTCTCTCCCCCTCTCTCTCCCTCCCTCACTCTCACCCTCTCTCTCTCTCTCTCTCTCTCCCTCCCTCCCTCTCTCTCTCTCCCTCCCTCCCTCTCTGTACCTCTCTCCCTCCCTCTGTACCTCTCTCTCTCTCTCTCTCCTTCTCTCTCTCTCGCCCAGCAGCGTGGAGTAGAGGAGGCACAAGTCAACAACGGCAGAATTAAAAAGTTGTTGAATTTCTTTCCGATTTACCCCAAGAGACAAACATTTTCCTCTTGATTTTCCCAACAAATAATTATTTGTAAAGAAGAAGCTGCATTTTGATTAGAACCACTTTAAAGCATTGAAGCATATCAAATCAAACAGACAGGACATTGAAGCATATAAAATAAACAGACAGGACATTGAAGCATATAAAATAAACAGACAGGACATTGAAGCATATCAAATCAAACAGACAGGACATTGAATCATATCAAATAAACCAGACAGGACATTGAAGCATATCAAATCAAACAGACAGGACATTGAATCATATCAAATAAACCAGACAGGACATTGAAGCATATCAAATCAAACAGACAGGACATTGAAGCATATCAAATAAACAAGACAGGACATTAAAGCATATCAAATGAATCAGACAGGACATTGAATCATATCAAATAAACCGGACAGGACATTGAAGCATATAAAATGAACCAGACAGGACATTGAAGCATATCAAATAAACCAGACAGGACATTGAAGCATATCTAATCAAACAGACAGGACATTGAAGCATATCAAATCAAACAGACAGGACATTGAATCATATAAAATAAACAGACAGGACATTGAAGCATATCAAATCAAACAGACAGGACATTGAATCATATAAAATAAACAGACAGGACATTGAAGCATATCAAATAAACAGACAGGACATTGAAGCATATCAAATCAAACAGACAGGACATTGAATCATATCAAATAAACCAGACAGGACATTGAAGCATATCAAATAAACAGACAGGACATTGAATCATATCAAATCAAACAGACAGGACATTTAAGCATATCAAATGAACCAGACAGGACATTGAAGCATATAAAATAAACAGACAGGATATTGAAGCATATCAAATAAACAGACAGGACATTGAAGCATATAAAATAAACCAGACAGGACATTGAAGCATATCAAATAAACCAGACAGGACATTGAAGCATATCAAATAAACCAGACAGGACATTGAAGCATATAAAATAAACCAGACAGGACATTGAAGCATATCAAATAAACAGACAGGACATTGAAGCATATCAAATAAACCAGACAGGACATTGAAGCATATCAAATAAACCAGACAGGACATTGAATCATATCAAATCAAACAGACAGGACATTTAAGCATATCAAATGAACCAGACAGGACATTGAAGCATATAAAATAAACAGACAGGATATTGAAGCATATCAAATAAACAGACAGGACATTGAAGCATATAAAATAAACCAGACAGGACATTGAAGCATATCAAATAAACCAGACAGGACATTGAAGCATATCAAATAAACCAGACAGGACATTGAAGCATATAAAATAAACCAGACAGGACATTGAAGCATATCAAATAAACCAGACAGGACATTGAAGCATATAAAATAAACAGACAGGACATTGAAGCATATCAAATAAACCAGACAGGACATTGAAGCATATCAAATCAAACAGGGAAAACCATTAAATTAATAGAAACAGGTCAGTTGAATTCTGAGTGTTACTTAATATGATGAATACGATTAGCCTAGACCAGCGTTTCCCAAACTGGGTCCTGGGGACCCTAACGGGTGCACGTTTTGGTGTTTGCCCTATTTGAATCAGCTGTGTAGTACTAGGGCATAAACCAAAACATGCACCCCTTGGGGTCCCCAGGACCCAGTTTGGGAAACGTGGTCTAGACACAGTAGATTAAGTACATTCACTTGGTAGTTACATTGTAATTGTTGACAGCCGCATATTATCTTACTCGTAGTCAGTTATACTGTATCAACGTTAACACTGGTAGTTAGATAAATGGAACACTGTGAGGTAGCTAGATGCCCCTGCTCTAAGATAGGGGTGGGCAATTCCAGTCCTCCAGGGCCTGATTGGTGCCACAGTTTTCGCTCCAGCCCAGCTAACACACCTGACTCTAATAATCACCTGATCCTGATCTTCAGTTTAGAATGCCAGGTGATTAATCAGCTGTGTTTGCTAGGGATGGAGAAAAAGTGTGAGACCAACCAGGCCCTGGAGGACTGGAGCTGCCCACCCCTGCTCTAAGATATAAGGACCAACACATTAGGACACATGACACTGCTAGAAGAGATGGTACTATATTGAACCAAAAAGGGTTCAATCGATGACTCTCTTCATAAACATGGCTCTCAAACGGGATCTACATGGAACCGCAAAGCACCTATATGTTTAGCAGTATAATTCATCACTAGAACTTGCATGGCTCTTACAACAGGAACTAGAAGAGATTGCACAGTGGGCGCAGCATGCTAGGTAATTCTATTCAATGTCTTATAGAGGTAGCAAATCAAATTGTTATTGATGAAGGAGTGTGTTTGTGTGAGCTGAGCAGTCAGAGAGTCGTTATTGATGAAGGAGGTTGTTTGTGTGAGCTGAGCAGTCAGAGAGTCGTTATTGATGAAGGAGGTTGTTTGTGTGAGCTGAGCAGTCAGAGAGTTGCCCAGGGTTTGACAAAGGATGTCCACTCTCCACCCTCTCTCCCTCACTCCTTTCCTTTTACGTTTTACCAGAGCTTTGTTTTTCGTGGAGTTGAGGGGAGTGAGGTATCAATCGTGGTGCTCTTTTCTGTCCAAACTGATATTACTTTCTCTTATTCTCCTCCCAATTCTTCATTTGTCTTCATATTATCACAGAGAGAAAGAGCGAGAGAGAGAGAGAGAAAAAAAAGAAAGACAAAAAGAGAGAGAGAGAGAGACGGCTCAGCTATGTTGTTCACCAACAGCACCACACTCCTCCTTTCCTTACCCCCTTCTCTCCATCTCATCCCTTCAGTCTGTATTGATATATCTGGCTAGCAGGAGAGAAATACCTACGAATCCTTACAACACAGTAGTGTCCATTCACTTTCATTGAATCCCCCAGACGTTCACACAAACAACCTCTGAAAGAAAGCAAACATATTTTCCAATTCTCCTCACGCTCTTGTTTCAGCAACACATCTTTCCTAAAAGAGTAGTACTTTTATTTAACTCTCTTGTTTCAGCAACACATTTTTTCTAAAAGAGTAGTACTTTTATTTCACTCTCTTGTTTCAGCAACACATTTTTTCTAAAAGAGTAGTACTTTTATTTCACTCTCTTGTTTCAGCAACACATCTTTCCTAAAAGAGTAGTACTTTTATTTCACTCTCTTGTTTCAGCAACACATCTTCCCTAAAAGAGTAGTACTTTTATTTCACTCTCTTGTTTCAGCAACACATCTTCCCTAAAAGAGTAGTACTTTTATTTCACTCTCTTGTTTCAGCAACACATCTTTCCTAAAAGAGTAGTACTTTTATTTCACTCTCTTGTTTCAGCAACACATCTTTCCTAAAAGAGTAGTACTTTTATTTCACTCTCTTGTTTCAGCAACACATCTTCCCTAAAAGAGTAGTACTTTTATTTCACTCTCTTGTTTCAGCAACACATCTTTCCTAAAAGAGTAGTACTTTTATTTCACTCTCTTGTTTCAGCAACACATCTTTCCTAAAAGAGTAGTACTTTTATTTCACTCTCTTGTTTCAGCAACACATCTTTCCTAAAAGAGTAGTACTTTTATTTAACTCTCTTGTTTCAGCAACACATTTTTTCTAAAAGAGTAGTACTTTTATTTCACTCTCTTGTTTCAGCAACACATCTTCCCTAAAAGAGTAGTACTTTTCTCTCCCTTCTGTCTCCATCACAACACAGAACTACAGGGCCTTTGGATATTGGAAGCTACATTGTTTATTCTATTTAGATTGTAAGATCCTTTTTGTTTCAACTCAGTGACCTGAGCTCCCCTGCTACTGGCTTGAAGGCAGGTACTCAGGTGAGCTAAAGTACACCACCAAACTCAGTAATAACCCATGAATACACCTGCACACAACTTCATTCAAAAAGTAGCTTTGAGCTGTATTAAAGGCTGTGATGTATTACTTCAGGTCAGGTTATAGTGTAGCAGATGTGGTCAGAGTAGAGAGGAGTGGAGAGGAGTGAAGTGGAGTGGGGGGAAGTGGATAGGAGAGGAGTAGAGAGGTGGTAGAGAGGAGTGGAGTGGAGGGAAGTGGAGTGAAGTGGAGTGGAGAGGAGAGGAGTGGGGGGAAGTGGATAGGAGAGGAGTGGAGAGGTGGTAGAGAGGAGTGAAGTGGAGTGGAGGGAAGTGGATAGGAGAGGAGTGGAGAGGAGAGGTGTGGTAGAGAGGAGTGGAGAGGAGAAAATAGGAGTGGAGTGGAGAAGAGAGGAGAGGAGAGGGGTGGAGAGAAGTGGAGAGGAGTAGAGAGAGGTGGTAGAGATGAGTGGAGAGGAGGAGAGGAGAGAATAGGAGTGGAGAGTGGAGTAGAGTGGAGTAGAATAGAATAGAGTAGAGTAGAGCACAGTAGATTAGAGCAGAGCAGAGTAGAGTAGAGTAGAGTAGAGTAGAATAGAGCAGAGCAGAGCAGAGCAGAGTAGAGTAGAATAGAGCAGAGTAGAGTAGAATAGAGCAGAGCAGATTAGATGAAAATAGAAGAGTAGTATAAAAGAAAACAAGAAGAGAAAAGAATAATAGAGTAGAATAGAATAGAAGAGTAGAGTAGAATAGAATAGAATAGAAGAGTAGAGTAGAGTAGAGTAGAATAGAATAGAAGAGTAGAGTAGAATAGAATAGAAGAGTAGAGTAGAATAGAATAGAGCAGAATGGAGTAGAATTGAACAGAATAGAGTAGAATAGAACAGAATAGAGTAGAATTGAACAGAATAGAGTAGAATATAACAGAATAGAGTAGAACCGAGTAGAGCACAGTAGAGTAGAGCACAGTAGAGTAGAGCAGAGTAGAGCAGAGCAGATTAGGGTAGAGCAGAAGAGATGACAATTGAAGAGAAGGGTATAAAAGAGAAGAGAAAACAAGAGTAGAGTAGAGTAGAGTAGAACACAACTTATTTTCTTATATTCTATTCAGATGTAGATCTATTATTCTGGTGTGAGACAGAGTGTGGAGGAGCATTACTTTATGTCTGCAAGTGGTTTCAGCAGCCTGTGGTTCTTACCTTGAGGGCCGGGGGGGCCTTCTTCCCCTGGAAGCCCTGGGGATCCGTCGTTGCCAGGGGGACCGGGAGAACCCTGTCGAACCTGCGCCGCTAAAATGGCCGCCGGCGTCTTCTGCATGGCATGGCTTGATAGTCTCTCTGGTGAGTGACATAAAAATTCTGTATTACAATAATACCAACAATGTCTGCAAGTGATAGACAATTCACATTCTGTATCATAATAATACCAACACTCTCTGCAAGTGATAGACAATTCACATTCTGTATCATAATAATACCAACACTCTCTGCAAGTGATAGATTCACATTCTGTATCATTGTAACAATGTTGCCGGGGAAGAAGGCTGGCGTTTTATGTGTCCCCAACCGATTGTGTTTTTTTGTTTGTTTATTTGCGTTGTTTGTAACTTCTTTTTTTACTTATTTTGTACATAATGTTGCCGCTACTGTCTCTTACGACCGAAAAATAACTTCTGGACATCAGGACCGTGATTACTCACCACGGACTGGCAGAATCTATTTTTTCCTTTAACGACGTGAACGATATACTGCTTCTCGGGAACAGGCCCAGATCCCTGTGATTTGCGTGAAGAAAAGGCAGAGAAAAAGGGGCCAGGGGGCGGGCTGCCTACTGAAATTTCGTAGGCAATCGAAATAAACCTCCACTTCCTTCCATTCTGCTAGCAAACGTGAAATATTTGGAGAATAAAATAGATGACCTACGCGAAAGATTAAACTACCAAAGGGACATTCAAAACTGTAATATCTTATGCTTCACGGAGCCGTGGCTGAAAGACGACACTAACAACATACAGTTGGCTGGTTATAAATAACAGCTGATATCTAAGGAAGTCTCGAGCTATTGCTCGCCTGAGGTAGAGTATCTCATGATAAGCTGTAGACCACACTATCTACTTAGAGAGTTTTCATGTGTATTTTTTGTAGCTGTTTACATACTATGCCACCACAGACTGAGGCTGGCACTAAGACAGCATTGAATGAGCTGTATTACGCCATAAGCAAACAAGAAAACGCTCACCCAGAGCTCCTAATAGCCGATGACTTTAACGCAGGGAAACTTGAATCCGTTAAAAAAAATGTAGATCAGCATGTTAAATGTACAACCAGAAGGAAAACAACTCTGGACCACCTTCACTCCACACACAGAGACGCATACAAATCTCGCCCTCCATTTGGTAAATCTGACCATAATTCTATCCATCTGATTCCTGCAAACAAGCTAAAATTAAAGCAGGAAGCACCAGTGACTAGATCAATAAAAAAGTGGTCAGATGAAGCAGATGCTAACCTACAGGACTGTTTTTGTAGCACAGACTGGAATATGTTCTGGGATTCCTCTGAGGAAATTGAGGAGAACACCACATCAGTCATTGGCTTCATCAATAAGTGCATCGACGACGACGTCCCCCACAGTGACCGTACGTACATACCCCAACCAGAAGCCATGGATTACAGGCAACATCCGCACTGAGCTAAAGTCTAGAGCTGCCACTTTCAAGGAGCGGGACTCTAACCTGGAAGCTCATAAGAAATCCCGCTATGCCCTCCGACGAACCATCAAACAAGCAAAGCATCAATACAGGACAAAGATCGAATCGTACTACACCGGCTCTGATGCTCGTCGGATGTGGCAGGGCTTGCAAACCATTACAGATTACAAAGTGAAGCACAGCTGAGAGTTGCCCAGTGACACGAGCCTACCAGACAAGCTAAACTACTTCTTTGCTCGCTTCGAGGCAAATAACACTGAAACATGCATGAGAGCACCAGCTGTTCTGGAAGACTGTGTGACCACGCTCTCTGCAGCCGATGTGTGTAAGACCTTTAAACAGGTCAACATTCACAAGGCCGTGGGGCCAGACAGATTACCAGGATGTGTACTGTGAGCATGCACTGACCAACTGGCAAGTGTCTTCACTGACATTTTCAACCTCTCCCTGTCCGAGTCTGTAATACCAACATGTTTTAAGCAGACCACCATAGTCCCCGGGCCCAAGAACACTAAGGTAACCTGCCTAAATGACTACCGACCCGTAGCACTCACATCTGTAGCCATGAAGTGCTTTGAAAGGCTGGTCATGGCTCATATCAACACCATTATTCCAGAAATCCTAAACCCACTCCAATTTGCATACCGCCCAAACAGATCCACAGATGATGCAATCTCTATTGCACTCCACACTGTCCTTTCCCACCTGGACAAAAGGAACACCTATGTGAGAATGCTATTCATTGACTACAGCTCAGCGTTCAACACCATAGTGCCCTCAAAGCTCATCAATAAGCTAAGGACCCTGGGACTAAGCACCTCCCTCTGCAACTGGATCCTGGACTTCCTGACGGGCTGGCCCCAGGTGGGAAGGATAGGTAACGACACAGCCGCCACGCTGATCCTCAACACAGGGGCCCCTCAGGGGTGGGTGCTCATCCCCTCCTGCACTCCCTGTTCACTCATGACTGCACGGCCAGGCACGGCTCCAACACCATCATTAAGTTTGCCGATGACACAACAGTGGTAGGCCTGATCACCGACAACGATGAGACAGCCTATAGGGAGGAGGTCAGAGACCTGGCCGTGTGGTGCCAGGACAACAACCTCTCCCTCAACGTGATCAAGACAAAGGAGATGATTGTGGACTACAGGAAAAAGAGGACCGAGCACGCCCCCATTCACATTGATGGGGCTGCAGTGGAGAAGGTTGAGAGCTTCAAGTTCCTTGTTGTCCACATCACCAACAAACTAACATGGTCCAAGACAGTCGTGAAGAGGGCACGACAAAACCTATTCCCCCTCAGGAGACTGAAAAGATTTGGCATGGGTTCTCAGATGCTCAAAAGGTTCTACAGCTCCACCATCGAGAGCATCACTGCCTGGTATGGCAACTGCTCGGCCTCCGACTGCAAGGCACTTCAGAGGTTAGTGCGAACGGCCCAGTACATTACTTGGGCCAAGCTTCCTGCCATCCAGGACCTCTATACCAGGCCCTAATAATTGTCAAAGACTCTGGCCACCCTATTCATGGACTGTTCTCTCTGCTACCGCACGGCAAGCGGTACCGGAGCACCAAGTCTAGGTCCAAGAGGGTTCTAAAACAGCTTCTACCCCCAAGCCATTAGACTTCTGAAAACCTAATCAAATGGCTACCCAGACTACTTGCATTGGCCCCCCCTCCCCCTCTTTTACACTGCTGCTACTCTGTGTTGTTATCATCTATACATAGTCAATTTAATAACTCTACCCACATGTACATATTACCTCAACTAACCGGTGTCCCCGCACATTGACTCTGTACCAGTACCCCCCTGAATATATTCTATTCTATATTCTATATGCTATTGTTTTTTTTACTGATGCTCTTTAATTACTTGTTCCTTTATTTCTTATTTTTATCCAATTTTTTTTTAACTGCATCATTGGTTAAATAAGCATTTCACTGTAACGTCTACACCTGTTGTATTCGGCGCATGTGACTAATAACATTTTAATATTTGATACCAATATTATATATATACCAATATACCAACACTCTCTAGACAATTCAAGAGCTTGTGACTATAAGGTTCTATCTGCAAAAATATGATTCTGAAATAATTGGCTTTAAAATTCCAAACCCTCATTGGTTTGAATGGTGTCAGCAATTTGTATATTTTATTATTTTGAATTTAACAACATGAATTGGGCTATTTAGACTACTATATAGGTAGAAAACATTGAACATTGAACAGAACAACGAAATGTCCATAACTCAGACAGAACCTTACAGGCCCAAGCTCTCAAATTGAAATTCTGTATCAGAAAACATAAAACGGTAGAATAGGTGATACAGTAGCTCATTAGTTAGTTAGGATATGTACTAAACCGAGGCTTGCATACCACTCTGCCATTCAATATCACAACACAGTGGCAGAACAATAAAATACCTTCACCCAGCATCAACTATTAGTTTACTTGGGACTCTTTTACTTCCTGAAGAACTAAGGCAACAATATCCAATTTAGATTCCCCCCCCCCGATTTAGAAATCCTGAAATCCTTAAAAGAGTGAGGAGAAAACAAAGGGACCCCCTGAAGGATAAATTGGGTCGACAACAAGTTAGGATTCAGACGTAACAGCTGTACCTTCAAACAACCGCAATACTTCACTCCGGATAAACATTTTAATTTCCTCCATGGAATTGGCATCATTCTGTGTGAGTGAGAGAGAGAGAGAGAGAGAGAGAGAGAGAGAGAGAGAGAGAGAGAGAGAGAGAGAGAGAGAGAGAGAGAGAGAGAGAGAGAGAGAGAGAGAGAGAGAGAGAGAGAGAGAGAGAGAGAGAGAGAGAGAGAGAGAGAGAGAGAGAGAGAGAGAGAGAGAGAGAGAGAGAGAGAGAGAGAGAGAGAGAGAGAGAGAGAGAGAGAGAGATGTACAGACAGACAGGCATAAGAGAGAGAAACAGAATAACACAAACTTAACCAAAACGTCTTTAACAGATTAAGAAAATGTAATTAGTGAGACAGCAGTAGTTCATGTTTTATTCAGCGTGTTATAAAATTGCAGTGTCTTCAGAGATAAAGAGATGCAATGCTTCATGGCATAATAATCAACTCCTCTCTCCCTGTTTCCCTGTTTCCCTGCCATCTATCTCAGGCTCAAAGTAAGATTGCTGTTTGCTCAGAATGTTTGTGTGGAGAGAGCCTTGAATTGTAGAGGAGAACATTGGCAACAGAATGGAATGGAAATCCTAGCTGTAGAAATGCTCTTTCAGAGTTCCATATTCTTCTGACTGCCCAAGGAAACGACTGAGAAATGCATTATAATACTGTATTTCTGGTGGACTCCAGATTGTGGTACGGATAAAGGAATGAGATTCATGAGTGTGAGGCTCCACTAAACACCCAGTAGTATGAACAACTAGAATAAAACCCAGGGAGAAAAAAAGGGACTTGTGTGTTTGAAACACCTTTGCAATCAGAGCTTAAACCTCATATACTGTTACAATGAACTGTGATCATCTGTGGACCACTTTCTAAAAGGTTATTCGTATTGTCTGTGTCTTGATAGGTAGAGGAGAGGATGAAACCAAACCCGAGGAACTTTATAAAGGTATTAAAGTGACAATATTCAGGGCCATTTTCGAACATCGATATTGATCACTCAAATATTATCGTGTTCTATTGCGACTGGTTTAAAAACAGGGTACTTGTATTTTGGCAGTGCTGAATACCACGGGATGAGTTGCCAATGTACTTTTGTGTTTAATAGGGTCACTGTTCTGTTCTATGAGAGAAAGATATAGGAGGGTAACCCTTTAGTACTTGTTTTCTTGGCATTCAGAAGTCTTTCATCTCTGTTGTGTTATGTAACCCTCTACATGCTGCGTGTAGAATAGCTGTGACACACAGAGGTGTTTTTCCATCCTATCCAGCTCTCTCCTCACTCCCACGCTCTTTCCTTCTCTCTCTCCTCTCTCCCACACTCTCTCCTTCTCTCTCTCCTCACTCCCACACTCTCTCCTTCTCTCTCTCCTCACTCCCACACTCTCTCCTCTCTCTCCTCACTCCCACGCTCTCTCCTTCTCTCTCTCCTCACTCCCACGCTCTCTCCATCTCTCTCTTTCTCTCTATTCCTCTCTCCTTTCCTCGCTCTCTCTCCTTTCCTCATTCTCTCTCCTTTCCTCCCTCTCTCTTCTTTCCTCCCTCTCCCTCCTTTCCTCCCTCTCTCTTCTTTCCTCTCTCTCTCTCATTTCCTCCATCTCTCTCCTTTCCTACATCTCTCTCATTTCTTCCATCTCTCTCCTTTCTTCCATCTCTCTCATTTCTTCCATCTCTCTCTTTCCCTCTCTCCTTCACTCTCTCTCTTTCCCTCTCTCTAGCCCTCTCTCCTTCCCTCTCTCTCTTTCCCTCTCTCTTTCCCTCTCTCTCTTTCCCTCATTCTCTCTCCTTTCCTCCCTCTCTCTTCTTTCCTCCCTCTCCCTCCTTTCCTCCCTCTCTCTTCTTTCCTCTCCCTCTCTCATTTCCTCCATCTCTCTCCTTTCTTCCATCTCTCTCCTTTCTTCCATCTCTCTCCTTTCTTCCATCTCTCTCATTTCTTCCATCTCTCTCTTTCCCTCTCTCCTTCACTCTCTCTCTTTCCCTCTCTCTAGCCCTCTCTCCTTCCCTCTCTCTCTTTCCCTCTCTCCTTCCCTCTCTCTCTTTCCCTCTCTCCTTCCCTCTCTCTCTTTCCCTCTCTCCTTCCCTCTCTCTCTAGCTGTCTCTCCTTCTCTCGCTCCCTCTAGCCCTCTCTCCTTCTCTCGCTCTCTCTAGCCCTCTCTCCTTCCCTCTCTGCGCTCCTCTCTCTCTAGTCCTCTCTCCTTCTCCCTCTCTCCGCCCCTCTCTCTCTAGCCCTTCTCTCCTTCCCTCTCTCCCGACCCCCCTGTGGGTTGAGCTGATCAGGAGTGGGAGGTGAGGAGCAGAAACAACCTAGCTGGCTTCATTATGCCTATCTGTTATCTGCTGTGTCATATGTTGCTCCACACAGCTTCACACAACTCTATGCTACTGCAGTACTGCATTCATTTACAGAGAAAGAGAGATATACGCTAATTACTTAGACCACTAAAGAAAGGAGGACATTTAGATTCTATAATTATGTGTGACTGAGGATAGTCTTTGATTTTATGGGCGGGTATAGACAAACACACACAAAAATGTGGAGCATGAATTTCTATGGGTTTATGGTTGAACTATGAGTGTTGGGAGATCTCTGTTGGGAGATCTCTATAAGTGTTGGGAGATCTCTGTTGGGAGATCTTTATGAGTGTTGGGAGATCTCTGTTGGGAGATCTCTATGAGTGTTGGGAGATCTCTGTTGGGAGATCTCTATGAGTGTTGGGAGATCTCTGTTGGGAGATCTTTATGAGTGTTGGGAGATCTCTGTTGGGAGATCTCTATGAGTGTTGGGAGATCTCTGTTGGGAGATCTCTATGAGTGTCGGGAGATCTCTGTAAAACATACCTTAAAGGGGATAAGACATTCACAACACCTTTATAAAACAGGTCATGACACCTTTATGACAGGATCATTCACAACACCTTTAAAAAACAGGTAATGACACCTTTATGAGTGTTACAGGATCATTCACAACAAACCTGATAACACATTTATTCAACATCATTCAAGATGGGAGTTTGGCTAGACTTGGCCAGTTTGGAGGAGATATAACAACGTACCAGAGGGCTTGGTGTGTTTGGGGGAGATATAACCAGCGTACCAGAGGGCTTGGTGTGTTTGGGGGAGATATAACCAACGTACCAGAGGGCTTGGTGTGTTTGGAGGAGATATAACCAACATACCAGAGGGCTTGGTGTGTTTGGAGGAGATATAACCAACATACCAGAGGGCTTGGTGTGTTTGGAGGAGATATAACCAACATACCAGAGGGCTTGGTGTGTTTGGAGGAGATATTTTTATTTTTTATTTTTTTATTTTACCTTTATTTAACCAGGTAGGCAAGTTGAGAACAAGTTCTCATTTACAATTGCGACCTGGCCAAGATAAAGCAAAGCAGTTTGACAGATACAACAACACAGAGTTACACATGGAGTAAAACAAACATACAGTCAATAATAAAGTATAAACAAGTCTATATACAATGTGAGCAAATGAGGTGAGAAGGGAGGTAAAGGCAAAAAAGGCCTTGGTGGCAAGGTAAATACAATATAGCAAGTAAAACACTGGAATGGTAGTTTTGCAATGGAAGAATGTGCAAAGTAGAAATATAAGTAAGAAAGAAAGAAAAGAAAGATAAGAAAGATATAACAACGTACCAGAGGGCTTGGTGATGCTATGGGACCTGGGGGACCAGGGTCCCCTCGGTGGCCTTGGGGCCCGATAGGTCCCACTATTCCTGGGTCTCCTGTCCTTCCCCTCTCTCCTTGGACTCCCCTCGCTCCAGGTATCCCTGGGTCCCCCTGCAGTAGGAGAATCAGTAAAGAACAATCAAATCAAATTTGTATTGGTCATGTACACATGTTTAGCAGATGTTATCGAAGGGTGTAGTGAAATGCTTGTGTTCCTAGTTCCAACAGTGCAGTAATACCTGACAGTATAAAACAATACATATACATTTCAATATACCAATCTGTATAATGGTTAAATCTAGCTGGCTGGTGAGCTCCCGCCATGTGGTTTACAGCACACCCTCCGGTTTCCCATTCAGATCTACAATCACTTTATTTAACTAGGCCATCATTGTAAATAAGAAAATATTCTTAATTGACTTGCCTGGTTAAATAAAAGGGTGACGGGGTTGTTGTCAGTCCCACTCCAGACTGTACCGGAGGCATTCTGATAGAGCATTGGCATAAGGCCATTCTGGCTTTGGTCTGATACTGTCGCTACCAACGCCTCAGCATTACTCAATCAGTCCTCATCCAGCCATTACCCTGATTGAGCCCACTCAGATACACATCCCCAGGGTCTGTGGCCAATTCTGTCACCATGTATCTTAGCTCTCCTACAAACCGCCATTACTAGCATTTGGGAACAGATTACACTGTAGAAGACTGTGACAGGGCTTTATAAACAGATTACACTGTAGAAGACTGTGACAGGGCTTTATAAACAGATTACACTGTAGAAGACTGTGACAGGGCTTTATAAACAGATTACACTGTAGAAGACTGTGACAGGGCTTTATAAACAGATTACACTGTAGAAGACTGTGACAGGGCTTTATAAACAGATTACACTGTAGAAGACTGTGACAGGGCTTTATAAACAGATTACACTGTAGAAGACTGTGACAGGGCTTTAGAAACAGATTACACTGTAGAAGACTGTGACAGGGCTTTATAAACAGATTACACTGTAGAAGACTGTGACAGGGCTTTATGAACAGATTACACTGTAGAAGACTGTGACAGGGCTTTAGAAACAGATTACACTGTAGAAGACTGTGACAGGGCTTTATAAACAGATTACACTGTAGAAGACTGTGACAGGGCTTTATAAACAGATTACACTGTTGAAGACTGTGACAGGATTTTAGAAACAGATTACACTGTTGAAGACTGTGACAGGGCTTTAGAAACAGATTACACTGTAGAAGACTGTGACGGGGCTTTATAAACAGATTACACTGTAGAAGACTGTGACAGGGCTTTAGAAACAGATTACACTGTAGAAGACTGTGACAGGGCTTTAGAAACAGATTACACTGTAGAAAACTGTGACGGGGCTTTATAAACAGATTACACTGTAGAAGACTGTGACAGGGCTTTATAAACAGATTACACTGTAGAAGACTGTGACAGGGCTTTATAAACAGATTACACTGTAGAAGACTGTGACAGGGCTTTATAAACAGATTACACTGTAGAAGACTGTGACAGGGCTTTATAAACAGATTACACTGTAGAAGACTGTGACAGGGCTTTATAAACATATTACACTGTAGAAGACTGTGACGGGGCTTTATAAACATATTACACTGTAGAAGACTGTGACAGGGCTTTATAAACAGATTACACTGTAGAAGACTGTGACAGGGCTTTATAAACAGATTACACTGTAGAAGACTGTGACAGGGCTTCATAACAGATTACACTGTAGAAGACTGTGACAGGGCTTTATAACAGATTACACTGTAGAAGACTGTGACAGGGCTTTATAAACAGATTACACTGTAGAAGACTGTGACAGGGCTTTATAAACAGATTACACTGTAGAAGATTGTGACGGGACTTTATAACAGATTACACTGTAGAAGACTGTGACAGGGTTTTAGAAACAGATTACACTGTAGAAGACTGTGACAGAGCTTTAGAAACAGATTACACTGTAGAAGACTGTGACAGGGCTTTAGAAACATATTACACTGTAGAAGACTGTGACAGAGCTTTAGAAACAGATTACACTGTAGAAGACTGTGACAGGGCTTTAGAAACAGATTACACTGTAGAAGACTGTGACAGGGTTTTATAAATAGGGGTTTCAGAAATACAATGGTGGCATACAAAATGCATTGAATTTCAGAAGCCTTTATCAAATACTTAGGCACCTCAGGGGGAAAAACATGTGTTTCTATGCATCATTGCCTTTTGGTTGGGTTAGGTTCTGTGTGATATTTTTCCATCACAAACAATGAGTTGTGTTTATGGAAAACAGCGTCAGAGAAACAAAATAAAGGTGCTTACCCGTTCTCCCTTGGATCCTCTGTCTCCTAGTCTACCTGTGGCTCCCTGTAAGAAGATAAAACAGATCACAGTATGAACACATGACAGAGGACTGCAGGTTCTGTCTGAAATACTCTGCTGATTGCAGAGAGACAGAGAAGTCCCTCCAGACCAGAGAGAAGAGCAAAGAGCACTGCTAAATAATTGGATATTTGGAATGAAGATGACCCCAAGGCTAGTCTTCTCTCTCTTTACCCACTCCTCTCTTTGTCCTCTCCATTCCTCCCCACTCTCTAAATCTGACATTCCTCCTCTCCTCTCCTCTCCTCTCCTCTCCTCTCCTCTCCTCTCCTCTCCTCTCCTCTCCTCTCCTCTCCTCTCCTCTCCTCTTCAACTCTCCCCTCCTTTCCTAGCACTCAAAAGCACACTGCTTTTGTTCAGACACCCACTGAGGCCAATGTGGGTCTAATCTGTTGCTCTGTAATCACCCCCATCAACATCAACCAATCCTCCACACTCAGGGTCATTTAATGATTGCTTATAATTTTAAATTTCCCAACCCACGCTTGTGTCTTAGCTTATTCACATTCAAAAAAGGTTTATTGTTGCAATAACTAGACTGCCAGGTCCCGTTATAATCTTAACACTTGGTGGCAGCAGTGAAGTGATTGACAGGATGTCTTTCATTCCAAATCCTCAATCAAAAAACAACCTTTTTAAATGATTCTGGGATGACTGTTGTTCCTGTGTCTGAGGATGTATGGAGTTCTCCAAGGACTGTGTTTCACCTTCCACATTGTCTGTCACAGCTTCCCTGCATCACATAGCCCCACTTCCCTCTGTGGACTGTATGCCTCCTCCCTCCCTCCCTCCCTCCCTCCCTCCCTCCCTCCCTCCCTCCCTCCTACTACTCTGCCTGCCTGCCTGCCTGCCTGCCTGCCCACCCCCTCCCTCCCTCCCTCCCTCCCTCCCTCCCTCCCTCCCTCCCTCCCTCCCTCCCTCCCTCCCTCCCTCCTACTACTCTGCCTGCCTGCCTGCCTGCCCCCTCCCTCCCTCCCTCCCTCCCTCCCTCCCTCCCTCCCTCCCTCCCTCCCTCCCTCCCTCCCTCCCTCTCTCCCTCTCTCCCTGCCTCCCTCCCTCCCTCCCTCCCTCCCTCCTACTACTCTGCCTGCCTGCCTGCCTGCCCCCTCCCTCCCTCCCTCCCTCCCTCCCTCCCTCCCTCCCTCCCTCCCTCCCTCCCTGCCTCCCTCCTACTCTGCCTGCCTTCCTGCCTGCCTGCCTGCCTGCTCCCTCCCTCCCTCCCTCCCTCCCTGCCTCCCTCCTACTCTGCCTGCCTGCCTCCCTGCCTGCCTTCTCCCTCCCTCCCTAGCTGGGAGAGAAACACCTGTCGTTAGCTCTATGTGCAACACTGCTCTCAGAACTACACTCCTCCATTCTCCTCTCTTGCTTTCCAGGTCTCCCTCGCTCCCTCCATCTCACTGACTGTATAACCTCTGGGAACATCTTTGTATCCATTTACTGCGAGGATTACTGTCTCCATGCAAAATGCAATCTGACACGATCATGTGGTTTTAAAAGCAACGGGCAGCAGAGAAGTCTGTTCTCCTCCTCCTCGCCTACATTCATCTGCAGCCCTCTCTCTATTTTTTATTTCTGCTATGTTATTCCCCAACGCCTGATGGGAGGCTTACATCTATCATCGTGCCCACTGAATTCGACTTCCATCTTCGCTCTCTGGGCCTGGCATTAAACCTCAAAGCCAGATCATTGCAGTACAGTGAGAGGAGTTTTTAGGGAACGTTTAGAATAGGAGCACATTCACCTGCTAGATGGCACTGTTGCCCCACCAAATGATTGAGAACAAGAGATACACCATCTAACAACAAGGCATTAAAATCTCTCTCCCTCCCCCTCTCCCCCTCTCCCTCTCTCCATCTCCCCCTCTCTCCCTCTCCCTCTCTCCCTCTCCCCCTCTCCCCCTCTCTCCCGCTCCAAGATGTTGTTGATGGAAGTGGGTGAAATAATAAGAAGTTGGCCCTTCCTTCCGCTCACTGTTGAGATCTCTGTGATGTAGACTGACAGATGTACCAATGTACCGACCAGTTACTGTTGAGATCTCTGTGATGTAGACTGACAGATGTACCAATGTACCGACCAGTTACTGTTGAGATCTCTGTGATGTAGACTGACAGATGTACCAATGTACCGACCAGTCACTGTTGAGATCTCTGTGATGTAGACTGACAGATGTACCAATGTACCGACCAGTTACTGTTGAGATCTCTGTGATGTAGACTGACAGATGTACCAATGTACCGACCAGTCACTGTTGAGATCTCTGTGATGTAGACTGACAGATGTACCAATGTACCGACCAGTCACTGTTGAGATCTCTGTGATGTAGACTGACAGATGTACAAATGTACCGACCAGTTACTGTTGAGATCTCTGTAATAAAGACTGACAGATGTACCAATGTACCGACCAGTTACTGTTGAGATCTCTGTGATGTAGACTGACAGATGTACCAATGTACCGACCAGTCACTGTTGAGATCTCTGTGATGTAGACTGACAGATGTACCAATGTACCGACCAGTCACTGTTGAGATCTCTGTGATGTAGACTGACAGATGTACCAATGTACCGACCAGTTACTGTTGAGATCTCTGTGATGTAGACTGACGGATGTACCAATGTACCGACCAGTTACTGTTGAGATCTCTGTGATGTAGACTGACAGATGTACCAATGTACCGGCCAGTTACTGTTGAGATCTCTGTAATAAAGACTGACAGATGTACCAATGTACCGACCAGTTACTGTTGAGATCTCTGTAATAAAGACTGACAGATGTACCAATGTACCGACCAGTTACTGTTGAAATCTCTGTGATGTAGACTGACAGATGTACCAATGTACCGACCAGTTACTGTTGAGATCTCTGTAATAAAGACTGACAGATGTACCAATGTACCGACCAGTCACTGTTGAGATCTCTGTGATGTAGACTGACAGATGTACCAATGTACCGACCAGTTACTGTTGAGATCTCTGTGATGTAGACTGACAGATGTACCAATGTACCGACCAGTTACTGTTGAGATCTCTGTAATAAAGACTGACAGATGTACCAATGTACCGACCAGTCACTGTTGAGATCTCTGTGATGTAGACTGACAGATGTACCAATGTACCGACCAGTTACTGTTGAGATCTCTGTGATAAAGACTGACAGATGTACCAATGTACCGACCAGTTACTGTATCTGTTGTTGGTATTTATGGTTCAGCTAATTAGAATGGAGTTGATGGTGAATCATACTGTTATAGTTCAGCTAATTAGAATGGCGTTGATGGTGAATCATACTGTTATAGTTCAGCTAATTAGAATGGAGTTGATGGTGAATCATACTGTTATAGTTCAGCTAATTAGAATGGAGTTGATGGTGAATCATACTGTTATAGTTCAGCTAATTAGAATGGAGTTGATGGTGAATCATACTGTTATAGTTCAGCTAATTAGAATGGAGTTGATGGTGAATCATACTGTTATAGTTCAGCTAATTAGAATGGAGTTGATGGTGAATCATACTGTTATAGTTCAGCTAATTAGAATGGAGTTGATGGTGAATCATACTGTTATAGTTCAGCTAATTAGAATGGAGTTGATGGTGAATCATACTGTTATAGTTCAGCTAATTAGAATGGAGTTGATGGTGAATCATACTGTTATAGTTCAGCTAATTAGAATGGAGTTGATGGTGAATCATACTGTTATAGTTCAGCTAATTAGAATGGAGTTGATGGTGAATCATACTGTTATAGTTCAGCTAATTAGAATGGAGTTGATGGTGAATCATACTGTTATAGTTCAGCTAATTAGAATGGAGTTGATGGTGAATCATACTGTTATAGTTCAGCTAATTAGAATGGAGTTGATAGTGAATCATACTGTTATAATTCAGCTAATTAGTTGTACAAAACACAACTAGTGATGTCATATGACAGAGAACAAAACACAACTAGTCATGTTATATGACAGAGTATACAACACAACTAGTGATGTTATATGACAGAGTATAAAACACAACTAGTGATGTTATATGACAGAGTATAAAACACAACTAGACATGTTATATGACAGAGTATAAAACACAACTAGTGATGTTATATGACAGAGTATAAAACACAACTAGTGATGTTATATGACAGAGTATAAAACACAACTAGTGATGTTATATGACAGAGTATAAAACACAACTAGTGATGTTATATGACAGAGTATAAAACACAACTAGTGATGTTATATGACAGAGTATAAAACACAACTAGTGATGTTATATGACAGAGTATAAAACACAACTAGACATGTTATATGACAGAGTATAAAACACAACTAGACATGTTATATGACAGAGTATAAAACACAACTAGTGATGTTATATGACAGAGTATAAAACACAACTAGACATGTTATATGACAGAGTATAAAACACAACTAGTGATGTTATATGACAGAGTATAAAACACAACTAGTGATGTTATATGACAGAGTACAAAACACAACTAGTGATATTTCCAGTAGAGATCACAGTGGCAGTTGTTTTATTTTTTACTCGCTAAGTTTTATCCAAACACTTATCTGGATATGAAAATAGATCATTCTTCCCTTTATTACGAACAGTTATCTATGACTGCGTCCCAGCATTAACTGTCTAGTTAGTATACAAAGACTAAAAGTCAACACAGCCCAACATATGTAGGATACCTTTGAGTTGTTATCGTTCAATGGTCTAATATGCAAATAGAAGTGTTTTAATGCACCTGTTGTGATGCCGTAGCTCAAGGGCTAGATAACAGCACTACTGTCAAGGATGCTGCTGGTACGTCTTTTTGTTGAGGGACATATTGTGTATGTATGTGTGTGTGTGTGTGTGTGTGTGTGTGTGTGTGTGTGTGTGTGTGTGTGTGTGTGTGTGTGTGTGTGTGTGTGTGTGTGTGTGTATGTGTATGTATGTATGTATGTGTGTATGTATGTATGTATGTATGTATGTATGTATGTATGTATGTATGTATGTATGTATGTATGTATGTGTGTATGTATGTATGTATGTATGTATGTATGTATGTATGTATGTGTGTATGTATGTATGTATGTGTGTATGTATGTATGTATGTATGTACAGTGCCTTGCGAAAGTATTCGGCCCCCTTGAACTTTGCGACCTTTTGCCACATTTCAGGCTTCAAACATAAAGATATAAAATGTATTTTTTTGTGAAGAATCAACAACAAGTGGGACACAATCATGAAGTGGAACGACATTTATTGGATATTTCAAACTTTTTTAACAAATCAAAAACTGAAAAATTGGGCGTGCAAAATTATTCAGCCCCTTTACTTTCAGTGCAGCAAACTCTCTCCAGAAGTTCAGTGATAAATACAATCCACCTGTGTGTAATCAAGTCTCCGTATAAATGCACCTGCACTGTGATAGTCTCAGAGGTCCGTTAAAAGCGCAGAGAGCATCATGAAGAACAAGGAACACACCAGGCAGGTCCGAGATACTGTTGTGAAGAAGTTTAAAGCCGGATTTGGATACAAAAAGATTTCCCAAGCTTTAAACATCCCAAGGAGCACTGTGCAAGCGATAATATTGAAATGGAAGGAGTATCAGACCACTGAAAATCTACCAAGACCTGGCCGTCCCTCTAAACTTTCAGCTCATACAAGGAGAAGACTGATCAGAGATGCAGCCAAGAGGCCCATGATCACTCTGGATGAACTGCAGAGATCTACAGCTGAGGTGGGAGACTCTGTCCATAGGACAACAATCAGTCGTGTATTGCACAAATCTGGCCTTTATGGAAGAGTGGCAAGAAGAAAGCCATTTCTTAAAGATATCCATAAAAAGTGTCGTTTAAAATTTGCCACAAGCCACCTGGGAGACACACCAAACATGTGGAAGAAGGTGCTCTGGTCAGATGAAACCAAAATTGAACTTTTTGGCAACAATGCAAAACGTTATGTTTGGCGTAAAAGCAACACAGCTGAACACACCATCCCCACTGTCAAACATGGTGGTGGCAGCATCATGGTTTGGGCCTGCTTTTCTTCAGCAGGGACAGGGAAGATGGTTAAAATTGATGGGAAGATGGATGGAGCCACATACAGGACCATTCTGGAAGAAAACCTGATGGAGTCTGCAAAAGACCTGAGACTGGGACGGAGATTTGTCTTCCAACAAGACAATGATCCAAAACATAAAGCAAAATCTACAATGGAATGGTTCAAAAATAAACATATCCAGGTGTTAGAATGGCCAAGTCAAAGTCCAGACCTGAATCCAATCGAGAATCTGTGGAAAGAACTGAAAACTGCTGTTCACAAATGCTCTCCATCCAACCTCACTGAGCTCGAGCTGTTTTGCAAGGAGGAATGGGAAAAATATCAGTCTCTCAATGTGCAAAACTGATAGAGACATACCCCAAGCGACTTACAGCTGTAATCGCAGCAAAAGGTGGCGCTACAAAGTATTAACTTAAGGGGGCTGAATAATTTTGCACGCCCAATTTTTCAGTTTTTGATTTGTTAAAAAAGTTTGAAATATCCAATAAATGTCGTTCCACTTCATGATTGTGTCCCACTTGTTGTTGATTCTTCACAAAAATATATAGTTTTATATATTTATGTTTGAAGCCTGAAATGTGGCAAAAGGTCGCAAAGTTCAAGGGGGCCGAATACTATCGCAAGGCACTGTATGTATGTATGTATGTATGTGTGTATGTATGTATGTATGTATGTATGTATGTCTAAGTTATTCTCTCTCACCTCGTACCCAGGAAGTCCATCTTTCCCGGGCCTCCCCTGCTCAAGGAACGACCAGAACACAAAGAAGGTAAACAAAGACATTTTATATCAACTCCAACAATCCAACGTTCCATCCGGTCGGCCCTGGTGCATTCTGGGTATGCGTCACAAATGGCACCCTATTCCCTATATACTGCAATACAGTCATGTACTATATAGGGAATAGGGCTCTGGTCAAAGTAGTGTACTATATAGGGAATAGGGCTCTGATCAAAGTAGTGTACTATATAGGGAATAGGGCTCTGGTCAAAGTAGTGTACTATATAGGGAATAGGGCTCTGGTCAAAGTAGCGCACTATATAGGGAATAGGGCTCTGGTCAAAGTAGTGTACTATATAGGGAATAGGGCTCTGGTCAAAGTAGTGTACTATATAGGGAATAGGGCTCTGGTCAAAGTAGTGCACTATATAGGGAATAGGGCTCTGGTCAAAGTAGTGTACTATATAGGGAATAGGGCTCTGGTCAAAGTAGTGTACTATATAGGGAATAGGGCTCTGGTCAAAGTAGTGTACTATATAGGGAATAGGGCTCTGGTCAAAGTAGTGTACTATATAGGGAATATGGCTCTGGTCAAAGTAGTGTACTATATAGGGAATAAGGCTCTGGTCAAAGTAGTGTACTATATAGGGAATAGGGCTCTGGTCAAAGTAGTGCACTATATAGGGAATATGGCTCTGGTCAAAGTAGTGTACTATATAGGGAATAAGGCTCTGGTCAAAGTAGTGTACTATATAGGGAATAGGGCTCTGGTCAAAGTAGTGTACTATATAGGGAATAAGGCTCTGGTCAAAGTAGTGTACTATATAGGGAATAGGGCTCTGGTCAAAGTAGTGCACTATATAGGGAATAGGGCTCTGGTCAAAGTAGTGCACTATATAGGGAATAGGGTGCCGTTTGTGACAGACAGAGTAATCTCTCTCCACAGTTAATGGGATATCTGAAGCGTGGGATAACGATGGTGATTGCTGTGTGAACACTAATGTTCCACTCTCTGCTTACAGACTGATGGAATTATAACTAAAGAAACCATTTCTGATGATAATAACATACAATAATGTCATCGTTCTGCAAAACAAGCCTGGACTAATAAGCTTATTTAAACCAGATTTAAACAGATTGTCCCTTAAATCAAGCTCTTTCATTGATATGGAAATGCAGACATCTATGGTAAATGTAACACAGCACTTGGCTCTGCAATGTGAGGGACTGTGTTGTTATCAATATAAACTATGTCTACAAACCTAATACTGCCGGCATACTGGCAGTCTGAACCTATACAGTCATATAGGAACATTGCACATCTCTCAGCAATAAGTAAGAACCATCTACTTCCTGTTCATTGGTAACATTTGCATATTCAGACCTTTTGACTTTTCCCACGTTTTCTTACGTTGCAGCCTTATTCTAAAATGGATTAAATAAACACACTTCATATTTCATTTTTTTGTTGTTGACAAATAATCATTTCTAAAAACCTGTTTTTTCTTTGTCGTTATGGCGTGTTGTGTGTAGATTGATGAGGGGGGATAACAATTGAATCAATTTTTAGAACAAGGCTGTAACGTAACAAAATGTGGAACAAGTCAAGAGATCTGAATACTTTCCAAAGGCCCTGTATGTACTGTACATATAGTGAGTGACATTTCACTTGGCTCTGCATGTTCACTCTTAGAAAAAAGGGTTCCAAAAGTGTTCTTCGGCTGTCCCCAAAGGTGAACCCTTTTTGGTTCCAGGTAGAACCCTTTTGGGTTACATGTAGAAAGGGTCCTACATGGAACCCAAAAGGGTTAAACCTGGAACCAAAAAGTGTTCTTCAAAGGATTCTTCTATGGGAAAGGCGAAAAAACCCTTTAAGGTTCTTTAAAGCACCTTTTTGTTCTAGGTGTATGGACTATCCCCCGTTGAGGGTGGGTATCTAATCAGGGGTATGAGGAAAAAGGAGCAGAGGTAAAGTAAAATCCTTACAGGAGCACCTTGGGGTCCCTCAGGACCTGGGAATCCTGTCTCCCCCAGCGGGCCCCTCTCACCCTGTCAGGGAATAAACAGTCATATATGTCACTGTTACTGTGTGTGTGACAGAGAGAAGTAGGGATGCCTTTGACTGACAGCTGACAGAGAGAGAGAGAGAGAGAGAGAGAGAGAGAGAGAGAGAGAGAGAGAGAGAGAGAGAGAGAGAGAGAGAGAGAGAGAGAGCGAGAGAGAGAGAGAGCGAGAGAGCGAGAGAGCGAGAGAGCGAGCGAGAGAGCGAGAGAGAGAGAGAGAGAAAATGCATCCGGCTTACTTACCGGTTCCCCAGGGATCCCCGAATCACCGCGAGCTCCAGGTTTCCCCTGTCAATCACACAGACAGGATGAGAACGCCACACATTAAACAGCTTCTCAGACAGGTTTTATATATCTACCCATCTATGTTAGCTAGCACCTCAACGCTGTCCTGTCCAGCAGGTATTACTGTACTACAGCCCTCTAAGTGGGTGTACATCTGAAGGACTGTTCACTGGGTATAGTATTACATCTGAAGGACTGTTCACTGGGTATAGTATTACATCTGAAGGACTGTTCACTGGGTATAGTATTACATCTGAAGGATTGTTCACTGGGTATAGTATTACATTTGAAGGACTGTTCACTGGGTATAGTATTACATCTGAAGGACTGTTCACTGGGTATAGTATTACATCTGAAGGACTGTTCACTGGGTATAGTATTACATCTGAAGGACTGTTCACTGGGTATAGTATTACATCTGAAGGACTGTTCACTGGGTCTAGTATTTCATCTGAAGGACTGTTCACTGGGTCTAGTATTTCATCTGAAGGACTGTTCACTGGGTCTAGTATTACATCTGAAGGACTGTTCACTGGGTCTAGTATTACATCTGAAGGACTGTTCACTGGGTCTAGTATTACATCTGAAGGACTGTTCACTGGGTCTAGTATTACATCTGAAGGACTGTTCACTGGGTCTAGTATTACATCTGAGGGACTGTTCACTGGGTATAGTATTACATCTGAGGGACTGTTCACTGGGTATAGTATTACATCTGAAGGACTGTTCACTGGGTATAGTATTACATCTGAAGGACTGTTCACTGGGTCTAGTATTACATCTGAAGGACTGTTCACTGGGTCTAGTATTACATCTGAAGGACTGTTCACTGGGTATAGTATTACATCTGAAGGACTGTTCACTGGGTATAGTATTTCAACTGAAGGACTGTTCACTGGGTATAGTATTACATTTGAGGGACTGTTCACTGGGTCTAGTATTACATCTGAAGGACTGTTCACTGGGTATAGTATTACATCTGAAGGACTGTTCACTGGGTATAGTATTACATCTGTTCATATGAAGCGTTGTTCACTGGGTATAGTATTACATCTGAGGGACTGTTCACTGGGTATAGTATTACATCTGAAGGACTGTTCACTGGGTATAGTATTTCATCTGAAGGACTGTTCACTGGGTATAGTATTACATCTGAAGGACTGTTCACTGGGTATAGTATTACATCTGAAGGACTGTTCACTGGGTCTAGTATTACATCTGAAGGACTGTTCACTGGGTCTAGTATTACATCTGAGGGACTGTTCACTGGGTATAGTATTACATCTGAAGGACTGTTCACTGGGTATAGTATTACATCTGAAGGACTGTTCACTGGGTCTAGTATTACATCTGAAGGACTGTTCACTGGGTCTAGTATTACATCTGAAGGACTGTTCACTGGGTCTAGTATTACATCTGAAGGACTGTTCACTGGGTATAGTATTACATCTGAAGGACTGTTCACTGGGTATAGTATTTCAACTGAAGGACTGTTCACTGGGTATAGTATTACATTTGAGGGACTGTTCACTGGGTATAGTATTACATCTGAAGGACTGTTCACTGGGTATAGTATTACATCTGAAGGACTGTTCACTGGGTATAGTATTACATCTGAAGGACTGTTCACTGGGTATAGTATTACATCTGAAGGACTGTTCACTGGGTATAATATTACATCTGAGGGACTGTTCACTGGGTATAGTATTACATCTGAAGGACTGTTCACTGGGTATAGTATTACATCTGAAGGACTGTTCACTGGGTATAGTATTTCATCTGAAGGACTGTTCACTGGGTATAGTATTTCATCTGAAGGACTGTTCACTGGGTATAGTATTACATCTGAGGGACTGTTCACTGGGTATCGTATTAGATCTGAAGGACTGTTCACTGGGTATAGTATTACATCTGAAGGACTGTTCACTGGGTATAGTATTACATCTGTTCATATGAAGCGTTGTTCACTGGGTATAGTATTACATCTGAGGGACTGTTCACTGGGTATAGTATTACATCTGAAGGACTGTTCACTGGGTATAGTATTTCATCTGAAGGACTGTTCACTGGGTATAGTGTTACATCTGAAGGACTGTTCACTGGGTATAGTATTTCATCTGAAGGACTGTTCACTGGGTATAGTATTTCATCTGAAGGACTGTTCACTGGGTATAGTATTACATCTGAGGGACTGTTCACTGGGTATAGTATTACATCTGAAGGACTGTTCACTGGGTATAGTATTACATCTGAAGGACTGTTCACTGGGTATAGTATTACATCTGAAGGACTGTTCACTGGGTATAGTATTTCATCTGAAGGACTGTTCACTGGGTATAGTATTTCATCTGAAGGACTGTTCACTGGGTATAGTATTACATCTGAGGGACTGTTCACTGGGTCTAGTATTACATCTGAAGGACTGTTCACTGGGTATAGTATTACATCTGAAGGACTGTTCACTGGGTGTAGTATTACATATGAAGGACTGTTCACTGGGTATAGTATTACATCTGAGGGACTGTTTACTGGGTATAGTATTACATCTGAAGGACTGTTCACTGGGTCTAGTATTACATCTGAAGGACTGTTCACTGGGTATAGTATTACATCTGAAGGACTGTTCACTGGGTGTAGTATTACATATGAAGGACTGTTCACTGGGTCTAGTATTACATCTGAAGGACTGTTCACTGGGTATAGTATTACATATGAAGGACTGTTCACTGGGTATAGTATTACATCTGAAGGACTGTTCACTGGGTGTAGTATTACATATGAAGGACTGTTCACTGGGTCTAGTATTACATCTGAAGGACTGTTCACTGGGTATAGTATTACATCTGAAGGACTGTTCACTGGGTATAGTATTACATCTCTTCATATGAAGCGTTGTTCACTGGGTATAGTATTACATCTGAAGGACTGTTCACTGGGTATAGTATTACATCTCTTCATATGAAGCGTTGTTCACTGGGGATACTACTATAGTTTCACTGTGTTCTGTCTGTCATTTCTTATAGATTTGGGAAGTCAATGTCCATGACATGTTATCATTTCCACAGACAGCCGTGATGTTTTCTGTAGCCAGCATCAAGTGCAGCGCGAACAAATGGAAGATTCACGGCATCCTTCTGTTGTGTGCAGATCATTAAAAGTACTACTTACTGAAGGCCCAGGTATTCC